>NW_016107512.1:2054223-2076432 GCF_001604975.1 Cebus imitator | reverse complement strand
CACCACCACACCCAGATAATTTTTTGTATTTTTAAGGCAGTCTTGTCCTGTCACCAGACTGACTACAGCCTCCGCCTTCCAGGTTCAAGTGATTCTATTGCCTCAGCCTCCTGAGTAGCTGAGACTACTGGTGCTTGTCACCATGCTCAGCTAATATTTTTGTGTTTTTAGTAGAGATGGGGTTTTACCATGTTGGCCAGGATGGTCTCCTTGGCCAGCCCACCTTGGCCTCTCAAAGTGTTGGTATTACAGGCGTGAGCCACCACGCCCGACCAGCACTAGTCTTTTATACCTGGATATTGAATCTAGTTAGGGCCTTTGATGGGAGAAGAGTTTAAAAGCTCTAGTTCTTTGTAATTAACTTGTACATTGGATTTCTATTCATATACCAACCCGATGATAATCTATCGTCTTGATTTCTATGAGTCTTCATGGTCTCTGAAACTAACAGGGATATGTTACAATTCAGTTTTCATCTCAGTAATAAGGAATATTATGTCTACAGCCTTATTTTCTTACCTCTCCTTGGTATGTCTTCTTTCTTTACCTCTCTTTAAAATGTATAATTGGTTTAAGGTTTTCTTTCCCTTTCTGTTCATTCCAGAAAAGTACACACACACTTGTAATTTCATCTACCTAGAGACAACTATTATTACTTTTTTTTTTTTTTTGAGACAGGATCTCACTCTGTCACCCAGGTTGAATGCAGTGACATGATCATGGCTCACTGCAGCCTCCAACCCATGGGTCCAAGCAATCCTCCCATCTCAGGCTCACCAGTAGCCAGGACTACAGGTGCTCACCACCACCACACCCAACTAATTTTTGTATTTTTTGTAGAGTTGAGGTCTCGCCATGTTTCCCAGTCTGGTCTCGAACTCCTAAGCTCAAGTAATCTGCCCACCTCAGCCTCTGAAAGTGCTGGCATTACAGGCATGAGCCACTGGGCCCAGCTGAGACCACTGTTATTAATACTTTGGTGTATGATATTATTAATACCTTGGTCCTTGGTGTATGTTATTCCAAATACATACACCAAGGTATTAATTCTGTCCATTAATCCACTTAACAAATATTTATTGATCATCAAGAAATTGTCAGGAACTGGTCTAGATATGGGAAGTATCACACTGAACAGTATAGGCAAGTTTCCTATTCTCATTAAACAGCAGAAGACAGACAATAAATAAGTCCGCGTTAGGTAATGACAAGTGCCTAAAGAAAGAAAACAGGATAAGGGGAATAGAGTGGTGAGAGAAGGTCTTTTGGATAAAGTTATATTCAACATTTTATGTCTATTTACATATCTTTGTTGATTATTCAAGTGTATTTTGTTTTCTCAGTATATCATGAACATCTTTCAATGTCAGTAAATACACTTCTATAAAATATCATTTTTAACAACCTTAGGTTTTGTTGTTTTTGTTGCATGGTTAAGCAAAGTTTATTTAACCAATCAAATCACCTGTGGTTTGACATGATAATTTCCAAGGATAAAGTTAAGGAGTGAATTGCTGGGTTAAAGGGTATACAGAATTTTGAGGTAGGTAATATGTATTCCTAGATTATCTTCTAGAAGATGGTGCCAGTTAATACTCCCCCCAGGAGAGTCTGAGCTCTCCCTGTCTGGTGTGATCTCTTTAGTGACTCTTGAATAGGACTCAGGTAGGGAAAGAGTATCTTTGAAGCCCCAGTTATTTCTCTTTCTTTATCCTGTCTTTTTCCCCACATGAGTCAATATTCCAGGTGCCTAGTTCCTTCATCATGTGTACTATAGAACCCCATTCATAGTTAGACTCTGAGTTGCAAAAATTATCTTTTCCTGTGCCTTACTCCTGAACAGTAACCAAAATTCTCATTTCCTGAGTGCCTTGTTTCGGCTTGGTAATAAATTAATTCATATTAAAGTATTTACCATTGATAACTTTAATATTAAGGAGTTGATATATTTTAAAAGAGGATAACACAAAGGGGTTAAATTCTTTTTTTTTTTTTTTTTTTTTTTTTTTGAGACAGGGTCTCACTCTTTGCTGAGGCTGGAGTACAGTGGTACAATCTTATCTCACTGCAACCTCTGCCTCCCAGGTTCAAGTGATTCTCATGCCCTCAGCCTCCCAGGTAGCTGGGACTACAGGTGCATACCACCACACCCGGATAATTTTTGTATTTTTAATAGAGATGGAGTTTTGCCATGTTAGCCAGGCTTGTGTTGAACTCCTGGCCTCAAGTGGTCTGCCCACCTCGATCTCTCAAAGTGTTAGGATTATAGGCATGAGCTACCACGCCTAGCCTCTAAAGGTGTTAAATTCTAAAAGTGATATTTTAGGCACTTAGGAATTTTTTTTCAGATTCCTTTAAATCATTCTACATAGATGACTGTCTGCTTTATCTATGTATACCAACCCATCTCTCCAGTGTTTCATACCAGGATATATGTGATAAGTTCACTATCACGTATTTTCTGTATCTTCTTTGCTTAGCCTGTCAATTACCTTTTCCATTTTGGTATTTTTTCCCTCCCTAGTCATCATCATGATTTTCAAATTTAACTATTTAATTGCATAGGTAACACATTCAACATCTACTCAAGGGTATACGGTGAAGAGACTCCTACCCACCCTTGTTTTCCACTTCCCTTCCCCAGCCAATGATTCCACAACCTTGGCTGTTCTTCTAGAGATATTTTAGGATATGTAAGTAAATATATTGCCGTTATGATTTACTTTTCATGCTGTGATAGCGCTATGAAGTCAAATTGTTGTGTGTGAGTCTTAGAGACATGTTTCTGTTAGAGTTCCCCCCAACTTGTGCGGCTTTAAATATTGAAAATATGGTCATATGGCTGTAATTGTATTATTATGGCCACTTACTATTTCTAAGAGAAGACAAATTTAGATTGCCTTGAATTTCTTGTAAGTACAGATTTTTCCCCTCTAGGAATCAAAAGTAAACAATGAGAGGCTTCGTACTAAGAGCCCCAAGCCTGCCGAAAGCCCCCAGTCAGCCACTAAGCAGTTGGATCAGCCCGTTGCTGCTTATGAGTATTATGATGCTGGCAATCACTGGTGTAAAGACTGCAACACCATCTGTGGAACCATGTTTGACTTCTTCACCCATATGCACAATAAGAAGCACACACAGGTAGGTATCCTGCTCTCTGTATTTTCACTCCCACCCTCACTCTCTTCAAATTTCTATACCCCTATCTGCATTGCAAAGCTGGAAAAGGAAACATTCTCATATGGGCAGGAGCCCCAGTGCGAAGAGCCAAGAGATACCAACAAAGGAGACACCATTCCCAGGACTCAGTCCAGGGGACTTGGCTATAACTAAACACCATGACAAGTGTAAGTGAGGTTTCTGCCTCTTTTGATTCCTTGAGTACCTGATTTTTTTGTTTCATTTTACCTTTTTCTGGTACTTGCTCTAACATGTGTTTACCTTTTCCACAGGTGATTTCCATTTAAACAGTTGGCAGAGGGGTTGGGGGTGGGTTGTTGGGGGCTTCTGGTCCCTGGTCTTATGTATGGGGGAAAAAAAGAGAGAAAAGTGGGTCATTGAGTTTTTAGTGCTGTTGTGTGAGCACCTCTGCCTCTTACAAATAGACACTGGATCCCTACAACAGACCTTGGGCTTCAAAGACCCAGAGTGAGGCCAAGCAAGATGCTGTAAAGCGCACTGACAAGATAACTGTTCCTGCAAAAGGTATGTTTTCTCTTTGCTTCCCTTGTGGTTTCCTTATATTCAGTTGAGGAAGAGGTGTCCCTGAGCTAATTTGCTAGGAATCAGCATAGCATGAGACATAGCCATTCCTTTTAACAAAGCCATAAGAATGCCTTCTGTCTACAAAACGGTGTACTAGGTCCTGAAGCAATGAAGAGATCTATAAGACCATGATCTCTACCCATATGGCCAAATATCTACTATTAACAGATGTTAAACGTAGACATGTCACTTAAAATATAATAGAACTGTCTTTGTCATTGGCTTATGGGCCCAAAATCTTACTTATTTGGAATCCAGGTTAAAAAGGACAGGAAATGCAGTAATTTTAAAATCATTTATTTATTTAAAGATGGAGTTTCACTATTGTTGCCCAGGCTGGAGTGCAATGGTGCAATACCGCAATCTTGGCTCACCACAACCTCTGCCTCCTGGGCTCCAGCGATTCCCCTGCCTCAGCCTCCCTAGTAGCTGGATTACAGGCACCCACCACCACACCCAGCTAATTTTTTATATTTTTAATAGAGACAGGCTTTCACTATGTTGGCCAGGCTGGTCTCTTAACTCCTGACCTCAGGTGATTGACCAGCCTCAGCCTCCCAAAGTGTTGGGATTATAAGCATGAGCCACTGCGTCCGGCTAGGAGATGCAGTAATTTAATTGCCTTTTCAACTAAGAGCTATACAGTATTTTGAGTCATAGTTAATAAGGGGTAAATGGAGAAGCAGAAACTTTCTTTGTCTTTAAATTTTTCAATTTCTTACCTTCACAAGTAGCCAGTGCTACTTCTGTATCCTTTAGATCTACAGAAGATAGATTCCTCAGTGATTAACACCAACATGAGAGATCCTCATAAAATGATAATGAACTGTTCGGGAGTATAGTTTTTATATCTCCTGAGATGCTTAGTGCTAGTTAGGATTTGAGGAGACTCAGCAACAGGAGTGAATCTGGCACAGGAAATTCCTAAATTAACCAGTTAGTGTTCCCAAGAGGTAGAAGAAATAGAAGACTATAGTTCAAGCCTTAGGCTGGAAAGACTTGCTATTGGGATTCATCTAAATGCTCCTTCTGACTTCAAAGTGGGTAAGGACCTTTATATTGTAACTATTTTACTGTAAAGGGGTGATGGGATTTCCATTGGTTGCTGTTATTCTGGGTGGAATTGACTTATTTCCTTGACTTTTTTCTACTTCTTCCAGGCTCTGAGTTTCTGGTTCCCATCAGTGGATTTTACTGCCAGCTCTGTGAAGAATTTTTGGGGGATCCAATTTCTGGGGAGCAACATGTGAAGGGTCACCAACACAATGAGAAATACAAGGTTGGTCTTTGTAGTAGGCTGTTAAGTTTCCAACTTTTTTGAAGTAATTCTTTTGACTTTGTCAAATGAATTCTGAGCCAGAAAAAGTCATTGACACTTCAAATTCCATATAACCACTAAGTTCTCATCAATCCTAGTGTGAGATGCTGAGCTGATAGCATCCTGTATGTCCTTGAGGAAGATTATTCTGGGGATTTCTACTAAGTAAATTCTAACATTGGCAGGGCCAAGACTTTTTTCTCTTGTGTTTTTACCAGTTTTTGAGCCTTTATCTTTTTTCTTCTCAGAAATATGTGGATGAAAACCCACTATATGAGGAGCGGCGGAATCTGGACCGCCAAGCTGGCTTGGCTGTGGTACTAGAAACAGAACGGCGACGGCAGAGTGAGCTAAAGCGCAAACTGAGTGAGAAAACAAAGGAGGATAAGAAAGAAAAAAAGGCAAAGGCTGTGAAAGAAGTAAAGGAGGATGACAAAGTCTCTGAGAAATTAGAAGACCAACTCTCTGAGGGTAGGAACTCCCCTGAAAAAGCTGAAAATAAAAGGAACACTGGCATCAAACTCCAGTTAAAAGAAGAGGTAAAGAAGGAATCACCAACATCATCTTCTTTTGGGAAATTCAGCTGGAAGAAGCCAGAAAAAGAAGAGGAGAAAAGTTCAGTGGTGACCCCAAGTATCTCTAAAGAAGAGATTATAGAAAGTAGTAAGGACAAAGAGGATGGCAAAGCTGAAGCTGGGAAGGCAAAGCCTATCAAAATTAAGCTCTCTGGGAAAACTGTTGTTGCACATACCAGCCCTTGGATGCCTGTTGTGACAACTTCAACACAGACTAAGATCCGACCCAACCTGCCTATCCCATCCACAGTACTCCGCAAGTCATGTTCAGCTACAATGAGCAAGCCAGCTCCTCTTAACACCTTTCTGTCTATTAAGTCCTCTGGAACCACTGCTAAACCTCTGCCAGTGGTTAAAGAGTCTTCAGCTGATCTCCTCTTACCTCCAGACATCATCTCCAAAGCATTTGGAGGGGAAGAGGTGATTCTAAAAGGGTCTCCAGAGGAAAAAGTGGTATTGGCTGAAAAGAATGAGCCATCCCATTTACCTGAACAAATACTACCACCTCCTCCACCACCCCCACCTCCACCACCCCCAGTTATACCTCATCCAGCTGCCCCATCTCCTGCTCCAGGAAATGCTATCTTGGATCCAGTAAAATCAAATCCAACTGTATCTCAGACTCTCAGTCCTGGCTTCATGGGTCCTAACATTTTGAACCCAGTGTTGCCTGTAGCCATCATGGCCTCAGCACAGCCAGCTGCCATTCCTTCCGATGAGACAGCTCCTGGGGTGAGTGAGAGTGACCGAGACCAGACCCTGTTCTCTGTGTTAGTACGTCCTCCGCCACCCCTCTCAAGTGTGTTCAGTGAACAAGCCAAAAAATTAGAGAAGCGAAATTCATGCTTAGCCACAGCCAATGCTAAGGACCTGTATGACATATTCTATAGTAGTGGTGGAAAGGGGGCCCCTGAGACTAAGCTGAGTGGTGGTCCATTGGCCAATGGGGAAAATAGCAACCTTTCTAGAACCAAAAATTCAGACACCTCTTCTACTACTCCTTTGAACAGCAGTGCATCCCAAGAAGAATTGCATCAAGATGGTGGTTTGGTCACTGCTCCTATAGTCAGCAACTCTGAAAAGCCCGTTGTAAAAACTCTGGTGGCCCTAGGGAAATGGTCAGTTGTAGAACATGTAGACCCAAAAAGCACAGGCAGTACCTATGGCTTCCTACAGCCTCTGACAAGGTTGTGCCAAAGCAGGACTTACGAAACGATTACCCCAAAGACAGACACGTTGGCCGTATGGACCCCTAGTTCCTTCCAGAGTGACACTAGTAGGGATATATCTCCAGAGAGGAAGAGTGAGCTTGACCTGGAAGAGCCAGGGCCACCTGGTGTAGAACCGCCTCCTCAACTGTTAGATATACAGTGCAAAGAATCTCAGAAGTTGGTAGAAATCCACCTCAGAGAATCTGTTCACCAGGATAAGAAAAGCCAAGAGCTCCATAAATCTGAGGATTATAGAGAAAGTGAGATAGAGACAAACACTGACCTACAAGGAAGGGTAAAAGAGCTCTCTGAAGGGGTAGTTGATGAGGGAACAGGTACCAGCATTGGACCCCACAGCGTAGAAGATTCTAATTTGAAGCATGGGAACAGGTACATGTGGGAAGGAGAAGTAAAGCAGCCCAACCTGCTAGTGATTGACAAAGAGGCTGAACAGTCCAATAAATTGATGACAGGAAGTGAAACTCCAAGTAAAGTAGTGATTGAATTGAGTCCGCAGGCTTGCTCTTCCACAAAGGCAAAATTAGACTCATTTTCATCAGAAGCTAGGTCTTTACCCAAGAACCTACGAGATATACCTGTGAAAATTTCTGCCCCAGAGTTGTTTCTTCAGTCCCCAGCCAGATCAGCAGTGTGTTTAACAGGTAGTCCACAAGAACAAGGAGTTTCAGTTAGTGAGGAGGGGCTAAAAAATTCAGCTCCAGAATCGGCTTCTAGAACTTCTAGGTACAGACGCCTCAAACTCAAGAGAAAAAGAGCAGAAGACTTTCTAGTTAAAAAGATGTATGAGTTGGCTGTTTGGGATGAAAACAAGAGGCCAGAGACCTGGGAGAGCCCAGAGAAACCAAAAGTAGAAGCACTGGAGCTACGAGATGTCCATCCAGAGTTACCAGTGACAATAGAAAGCAAGGCCCTAAAAGACCTTGAAGCTACAGACTTAAAGGTAGCGGACCTTACTGCCCTGGGGGATATGCCTGTTGATTTCTGCAGTAGTCAGGTAAGCCCAGCACGTGGCTCCCCAACTGCCTTGTCTCAGAAAGTTTGTGAAGAAAATTCTGTATTACCTATAGGGTGTAATTCCTCTACTCCCACTGACTTTGAACCAATACCATCTTTTTCTGGGTTTCCATTAGATTCTCCCAAAACCTTGGTGCTTGACTTTGAGACAGAAGGTGAACGAAATTCATCTAATCCCAGGAGTGTTAGGATCCCTTCTCCTAACATTTTGAAAACAGAAAATGTTGACCGAGGCTTGGGGAGCCTAGAGGGAACACAACAGGCCCTTGACCTGTTAGCAGGAGGAATGATTCCTGAGGAAGTAGAAGAATCTTCCCAATTAGACAAACAAGAGTCACTCAGATTGGAATTAAAAGCAATTAATTCTGTAGGCCTTGGGCCATCTCCTTGCCTTCCAGACCTTGTTGACTTTGTCACACGGACCTCTGGAGTTCAAAAAGATAAACTATGTTCTCCAATCTCTGAGCCAGGTGACCCTTCTAAGTGTAGCTCCCTGGAGATGGGGCCATTACAGGTAGAAATACCGAATGCATCCATCACAGAGGTGGCAATTCTGCAAGTAGATGATGACAGTGGCAACCCTCTGAATTTGGTTAAAACTCCAGTGTCAAGGTCACCTCCAAGGGAGCAGGTAGTTGAAGACAATATGGTCCCTCAGGAAATGCCTGAACAGGAAGCTACAGTTGGTGCCATTCAGGACCGCACAGAGTCCAGTGTTCACAACTAAGAATAAATACCTAGAGCTGCTTGCGAATGAATCAAATTGGCTTCTAGAAATCAGATGCCCAGATGATCCAGGACTAGTTTGCTATCTCATCTGGAACTTACACCAAGAGATGCAGTCAGCATCTTACAGTAAATGTTCATGGAAGCTGAAAAATTTACCTCCTTTCCTTTTTCCTTTCCCCTTAAAATACCAGACAAATCAGTAACAACTTCTATATATATATATATATCTGTAAAAATGTATTTTCTGGGTTTTTTTGGCCAATTTATTTTCTCCCACTTTGTCATTAAAATCAGATGTCTTAACTGGCTCACCACATAGTGTGCTTTGATTGTATTTTGGCTTTGACTCTGCCATTTCTGAAATGTGGGGGAGGATGGAGAGAGCTGACCTCTCCAATGGCTGCGTTGTATTCCTACCCAATTTCCTGGGCAGTTGATGCATCTCTGGGAGAAACACCAGAAAGCTTGCTGAAATGGAAAACTTGGAAGAATTGTTCATCTCTTAGGCTTCCATTTGGTTGGGCCTGCCTTAACATTGTTTGAAATGCAACGTGAGTAACTCTTGTTTACTGTTTACACATCCTTTATTGGCATGTCAACTCCTGTACTTCCCTTACTCTGTTGCCTTTCTTGAGATGCACTGTCCTACTAACCCACAAACCTGTTTGGAAATAAACAAGGAAGAACATCTGGCAGGCTCACTTTTAAGAAGACGACAAATCGGTAAGACTTTTTCATGGTTCATTGCCAGGAACAGATAGACTTTTGGGATCACTTTTATTTTTGAAATGGCCTTTGTTCATTGTATTGTGATCCAACAACACTTTGTACTAAATTATTTAGCAGCCGTTTCTGTTGTGAAGGGGTAGAAGATCTGTGAAACTTTTCTTGAGATTGAACTCATTCCTTGTTCCACAAACCCATATGTATCCTTTCCTCTACCTCCTCCTCTCCCAATTTATTTCCACCACAGTATGATGTTTTGGGTTGTACATTTTGTTAAAATGATTAAAGAATTTATGAGTTGGCTTGGACAAGTTTAACTTTATTTTTAATGTGTTAATTACTTGGAATAAATGCATTAATCTCATGTTTCTTTCTGGATTTTTGTTTTGAAATCACACACATTTGAACTCCAAAGGAAAACTAGAAGAATGAATCCCTGCTGCCCTATTGTCTATCTGCACCCCCAACCATTCTTTCCTCACTTATCAGAATTACTTCATGCCAGAATGTTAGGATATATAGTCTTCCCCAGCACAGCCTGGATGGGTAATAAGTAGGCAACAGTGGTCTGGTATTGGCATCTTCCTGTTGTGAAGCTTTTTGTATACCTTTGTATTGACTCTCCATAGGGTCTTCTGGGAACTGAGCTCCCCTAGGACAATCAGGTTCTTGCTCTTGGGAATTAGGGAGCTCAGTCCTCAGATTTTCTAACTCTGTCCCTGTTTCCTCTTGATATCCCTGTTGTCAGCATTTTATAACCCGACTCAACAGGGACTTCAGAGTCTTACTTACCCACCTGTTCATCAAAGATAATAGAAAATTCCTGATCTGTATTTTTCTCCCAAAGTTATTTTTTCCTGTTTCCTTATATACAGAGCTATAAAATGCCTAGGTCAACTTTGGAAAGGATTTTTTTTTTTTTTAACTAATGTCAATTTAGAAATCATTCTGGCTTCTCTTGATCATGTTATGGAAAGGGCACAGATTTGGGAGAGCTAGATCTTGACTATACCTCAGTCATTTACCTTGCTGTGATTTTAGACAAATTAATTTACCTCACTGTGTCACAGAATTGTTTTGTGTTGTTTCCTTTGAGATAGGATTGTTATTTTTATCCTAGCACCAAATATGTACAGGGTCAGGATATCTTGGCTGTGTCACCTTTCTAGCCCTGATTTTGTAGGAGAAAGCCTGAGCTCAATGCAGTTTTCTTGCTTGGAAACCACAGACTAACTCAAAAGGTGCCACTGAGAAGAGTTTAAGCCCAGATGAGCTTCAGGGAGATTTATTTTCCCAGAGAACTACTCCCTCCCCGTTCTAGCAGTTTGTCTGTAGGAATTCAGGGAGCATAATTTTTAATGCCAGTTTGTACTGATTTTCAGTCCTGTTCACTTAGTTCCACTTCTCTTTAGGGAGAGACCGATGGTTTTAGATAGAATCAGGAAGAGGTAACCATATCGAGATCTCAATCCTAAACTTTTTGCCTCTCAGAGGATGTTGGACTCTTACTCTCTAGGTTAGGAGGGGGTCACTTGAAAAGGGTGAGAAGGGAAAAGCAAAATTTATTTTAAGAAAGGCAGAATTAACTCAAGTAGGTAGGGCTGGAGTACTTTGAGCCTAAGCTTTGGTAGTTACTCCTCTTGTATTCTCTGGGTAACTTCAGGATTTACACCAAAGGCATCCACCAATCTGTGGCTTTTTCCAAAATAATGCTCACTTCTAAGGATGTAGGAATGGCGTTCTTTATATCTTGCTTGAACCAGCAGAGGGAGAACTTTTTAGGATTCTGTATTCTGGGCAGGAAGTGTTGCCTCCTTTTGATTAGTGGGACCTAGCTTTGGAACCTATCCAGAGAAGACAGGTGAAAGGAAGGACAAAATTCTAACCCAGTAGCTGGAAATAGAGTATATATTATTTTAAATTCACTACCATCATGGTACTGAATAAACTTTCAACTCAGGAGACTTAGGCACATGGAATAAATGGGCCCTGAATTCTAAGTGAAGATTGTGGTGTAATATAACTATGTTTTAAATTTTACAAACATGAGGAACATCTTTTATCAGGCATCCTCAATTGTGAGAGCAAATGATCAGCAATTATGTTTAAATTTGGGCAAACACCTAATTTTATCTAAGGTGTATAAATAACCCCCTATAAATCCCTCTTGCCAATGGAGGGCTTCCTGCTTTACAAGCCATATTCTATTCACAGGGTACATAATATTTTCTTTCTGCTAATATTGCTGAATAATATAGTTAAGTATTCTTACTTCACTCATGACACTTCATCTTTCTAAAAAGTCAAAATTAATATTTTGGTAGCAGAGTATGCCAGCACGTAAGTTCATTTATCAGACTGCCAGGTTCAGGGACTGAGGAATAATGGAGTGGGGAGGTGGACATACAGGACACATGCATCCAATAGGAACATGAAGTGTAATTTTTAAAATTGGAGGAGGGTTCAGAGAGGATATATCCTGTAACAAATAAATGAGTGGTTTCTTTAAAATATATATGTGTGTAATATATGTATGTAATATATATAATATATATAGGTAGGTAAGCTTTGTTAATATATTAATATATATTCCTAAACCTTAGTTCTCACCTTAACAAAGCTTACATACCAAATCTAGGGTAAGAACCTAAAACAAAGTCTTCATTTATTAACAATTTATGTGAGAACATGGACAAATGGAAATAGTATTTTGTATTGTGAGCACATCTCATCTCATTTAGAGTTTAAGATTGCAATAACGTTTATGTTAATTTTTAACTAAAAAGGCTATGTATACAATATTCATTGATAAGCCACGAAGTTGAATTTATAATGAAAATCTCTTAAAATCACAACCCTCCTGATTTGCCCTCAACCCGTATACACTTTCGCAGGAATACATATATAAACATGTATGTTTATGTTGTAGCAGTTAACATGGTTGTAATTTTACATTTGTGTTTCTTTGATTAATTATATGCTCCCCTTGTTCCCCTTAAGTACATCAAAAACTCCCCAAAGCAAGAAGTCTGTCTTTGCTTACTGTTTTTTTAATCATTGTATTCACAGTGCACAGTTGTCTGTCATATAGCAGGTGCTTAATAAAAATTCATTGAAACAATGTGTAATAGTAGCTGTTTTTATTATCAAATTGTTAATACTTACCAAATTATTAGTCGGTAAAAATTGTAAATTGCCTCTTTTATTTTTGGGGTGCTTAGCACTCTAAAAGCCAGCTGTCCTCTTGCTTCTGTCCTGGGTCTTTGTATACAAAGCACTATATCAGTGAAGCATGTCAAGGTTGCCAGAGGTTCCCTCACTTCAACAGCATTCTGGAATAGTGGTGCCAGGCCATGATGGGAACACTGCTTCTGCAGCTCCTAGAAGAGAAACAGGATGAGAAGGAGTTAAACTGGCCTTAGAGTTAGCAAAAAAGTTTTGGGGATCCAGTTTTCAGATGGCCCCCTTTTTCCTTTCAGCCAGACTTCATAAGCAGGTTGAAGTCAGTCAAACCCCAAACCCCTCTGATTTGGCTGAAGAAGTAATTCAATACTTTATGGTTCAACATATTCTTGTCATCTCATCAAAACGAAATCATAACTTTAAAATGTTGCCTTTGGGAGAGGGAAGAGGAATGCTATCACTTTTTATTTTGTATCTTCTGTTTTGTTTCAACATTGTGACCATGAGTTTTATATAAAATATAAATGTTTTATAAACAAAATATGTACGCATGCACACATATGTATAAAATGATAACATGTAGTAAGGGTTACCCATTTCTGTATTAAAAATTTTTTTAAGTTGTGTCTCTCCTACTCAGTGCATCCCTGTTTTCCTTCACACCTCTTGTCTGTTTTCCATAATTACAAATAGGTCCTGCTGCTTTTCCCTCAAGACTTCCTAAATTCTATTCCCATCATTGCTAGGCAACATGCCTTCTTGAAGAACCTCTTACCATTCTTTCCTTCCTCCTCTCTTCCTTTTCCCATTCTCTTTCCCTAACCTCTGTTGAGCTGGTTGTGCATTTTCATTAATGTTGTACAAGCACTTGAACATTAAATGATATCAATCAAGATACCTGTTTCACAAAGTAATACAGGTACACAAAAGATAAAGTCTTTGTCACATGCAAAAGGATAGAAGATAACATCTAGATGTAATGATTTAAACATTTACAGGCTTTGGTTCCATTTGTGGAGGATCAGGCAAGAAAGGAGTTTTGTAGAAAATAAGGGAATTGAGTATGTTTAAGGGAAGTGAATGAACAGAGTAAAGACAGGCAGGGTTACATAATGGGAGAGCAAAAGGTAGAAGACGTGGAGAAAGATGGCAGAGATAAAAATCAACCATATTATTATTTTCTTTCATCTCTCTGATACTCTGCCCCTGCTAAGTTTCCACCCAGCCTTCCTGTAACCACCTTCCTGAGGATGACTATTATCACATTGTTGCTGATTCTCACCCACTTATCTTCCTTTCTTTTCAGGGGCAATTCCAAAAGTCTTCACATTTCCAAACGGAAGGACTGCAGCAGACATTTCTGCCCCCAGGAAGGCAGGGATAGAAGCCACAGAGGCCATGGAAATGATGTGGTGCCCTTGTGGCCAGTAGGAAATCACCTGAAGGCTCTGACTTCCGGAAGGTGGGTATGGCTGCTGGGGGTGGGGATAAGTTGTAGAGAAGATCTTGTCATTTTAGCTGCCAGGAAATGGTGAGTTAGGTGAGTGAATATGTATATTGTTGTACCAGTAGAGGATGAATAATATTAGAATGTACATAGAGGGTTGTATTTTAGACTCGCCACTCCTCACCTCATTTAGCATTGAGTAAATTATCTCCTAAAGTCCCATCTCTCATTTTGTACCATGATACTTACATTAAAGCTATAGAGTTCAAATCTTCATATTCTTCCTGGGCCCTGGGCTCCAGTGTCCCCCTAAGTAGAAGATCTCTTATCTCAGTTCCAGCCTTTTTTATTGGTCCATGCAAGGACAAAGTAAAATTGGGTATGTCCTTAGTGGATTGGGGTATGAGTAAGCAAAGGAGACTCAATGAAGCGGGGACAATCACAAAGGAGATGTTTGAAAAATCCTTCAATATCAGACTGCAGGGCAGCTGTCCACCAGCTTTCACTCAGTCTTGTACTTGTCCCACACACATTAAAACCTCTGGTATACCATAGCAGGCAACCATCATTTCAAACCGCCAAGGAAACCTCTTACTCTCTGCATTATTTAAAATGCCAGTAGGGGGCCGGGCATGGTGGCTTATTCCTGCAATCCCAGCACTTTGGGAGGCTGAGGTGGGTAGATTGCTTGAGGCCAGGAGTTCGAGACCAGCCTGGCCAACATGGTGAAACCCTGTCTCTACTAAAAATACAAAAATTAGCCAAGTATGGTGGCGTGTGCCTGTAATCCCAGCTACTTAGCAGGCTGAGACAGGAGAATTGCTTGAACCTGGGAGGTGGAGGTTGCAATGAGCTGAGATTATGCTACTGCACTCCAGCCGGGGCGGCAGAGCAAGACGCCATCTGGAAAAAATAAAAAATAAAATGCTAGTAGGGTGTAGGCACAGTAGCTCACACCTATAATCCCAGCACTTTGAGAGGCCAATTTCGGCAAATCACTTGAGCCCAGGAGTTCAAGACCAGCCCAGGCAACATAGTGAGACCCTGTCTCTACAAAAAAATAAATTAGCCCGGCGTGGTGGTCCATGCCTGTAGTCCCAGCTACTTGGGAGGCTGAGGTGGGAGGATCACTTTGAACCATCGAGGTTGAAGCTGCAGTGAACTGTGATTGCACTCCAGCCTGAGCAACAGAACAAGACCCTGTCACAAAAATAAATTAAAAATAAAAAATGACCCGGGCATGGTGGCTTATGCCTGTAATCCCAGCACTTTGGGAGGCCGAGGCAGGCAGATCACCTGAGGTCAGGAGTTCGACACCAGCCTGCCTAATATAGTAAAACCCTGTCTCTACTAAAAATACAAAAAAATTAGCCAGGCATGGTGGCGGTTGTCTAATCCCAGCTGCTTGGGAGGCTGAGGCAGGAGAATCATTTGAACCTGGGAGGCAGAGGTTGTAGCAAGCTGAGATCTTGTGCCATTGCACTCCAGCCTGGGCAACAAGAGCAAAACTCTGTCTCAAAAAAAAAAAAAAAAAAATGCTGGTAGAAGACAGCATTTTTTGTTGTTGTTGTTTTTTGGAGACAGTCTCACTTTTTCAGCCAGACTGGATTGCAGTGGCATGATCTTGGCTCACTGCAACCTCTGCCTTCTGGGTAGAAACAATTCTTGTGCCTCAGCCTTCCGCGTAGCTGGAATTACTCTATTACATGGTAGCACAGGCATGGTGGCACAGGCACGTGCCACCATGCCTGGCTGATTTTTGTTTTGGTAATTTGTAATAGTAAATTAGTAATTGTAAATTAGTAATTTGTGTCTTGGCCCACTGTAACCTCTGCCTTCTGGGTAGAAACAATTTTTGTGCCTCAGTCTCCCGAGTAGTTGGAATTACACCATTACATGGTGGCACAGGCTAATTTTTGTATTAGTAGAGACAGGGTTTCACCATGTTAGCCAGGCTAGTCTTAAACTTATGATCCCAAGTGATCCGCCTGCCTTGGCCTCCCAAAGTGCTGGAATTACAGGCCTGAGCCACTGTGCCCGGCTAAAAAATGCTAATAGGTACTTTTATTCCTCTTTGTACTTTGGGACTATGAGCTCAGAAACACAGTGGGAATGGGAACCAGAACCTAGTAAAATTTAGCTGACCTTTAAATCCTGTAAACTCTGAGATTTATTTAAATCTAAGCTGTGCCAATTCCAGATTTATCCTGAAAACTATTAGTCTGGTTTTTGTTTTTTATTTTGTTTTGTTTTGTTTTCAGACTGAGTCTGGCTCTGTCACCCAGGCTGGAGTGCAGTGGTGCGATCTCTGCTCACTGCAACCTCCACCTACCAGGTTCAAACGATTCTCCTGCCTCAGCTTCCCGAGTAGCTGGGATTACAGGCACGCGCTACCATGCCTGGCTAATTTTTGTATTTTTAGTAGAGATGGGGTTTCACCATGTTGGCCAGGCTGGTTATGAACTCCTGACCTCAAGTGATCCACCCGCCTCAGCCCCCCAAAGTGGTGGGATTACAGGCGTGAGCCACCACACCCGTCCAGTTTTGTTTTTGATTTGTAAGTCCAGGCACTTTTAGAGTCCTGGAGGTCTAGTTCACTGCCCAAATAAATTTATGGTTTTAGTAATTTTAGGGAATATTCATGATATAAGCAAAGCCATCAGTGGAGTAAGAAGTCAGTAAAGGGCAAAAAGTACCTCAGGGCCTCATGCTGCTGATATATTAGTTAAGGACTACTTATTCCTGAGGCATGACCTGGTGGATGAAGCAATGGAAAGCAACTTGGTGCCAGGGCTGCCAACACTTCGTCACTATCACTTTCTTTCCTTTGCTCTAGCCCAAGATCTGTTTCTCATTAACTGTCACATTCCTCTGTTCAGGGACAGTCAAAGATATTGGTCACAAGCTTTCATACACACTATGACTCACAGTCCTACCTCCATCCTCTGCTTTGCTGCTTAGACCTCTGTTCTCCAGTGGTATCAGGTATACTGAACTGGGGGATGGGTGAGGGAAAGGGAACATTTTTTAGAATACTGTTTTTACTTTGGACTTCTTTTTTCTATTATTCAAAATAGCTTCATTTTTTATTTAGCTTTCTGACTCTCAGCATTTTCACAACGATTTTCTGCTCTTTGATAAGGAAAGCACACTTGATCTTGTCATGAATACATTAAGCACACATGGAACCACCATAGGCCCTGCTGACATGTCTTTTTGTTTTGCACAATCTCATAAGAGCTTTAGGTCTCATAGCACAAACCCCTTGAAGTCTGCCTGGGCACACACCACATGCAGATTTTGGTGCTTTCCCAACATTCTTGGTATAAAGGTAAGCAATTATGTTACCAGGGATTTGGGACAGCCTAGTTTTTTTTGTTAGAGGCTATATCGTAGGAAAGCCTATGATGGTATGTGCTGGACCATTCTAAGTGCCTCTACGCAAGTGCATTGGACTGGCCCTGAGAGCTCTAGGCTTCCTCAGCTTCTCCATGGTGTCCGATTGTAAAGGAACTATGGACAGAGGAAAGAGAACAGCTGCCATACCTCTAGACCCCTTTGGACTTCTTTTATTTTATATGAGTTCACATGTATTATGAATGGTGAAATGTTTAAGAGCTGTTTATTGAATTACAGTTAATATGTTGAATTTCGCATAACAAAATTCACCTTTATTTTTCTGAGACAAGGTCTTGCTCTTTCATCCAAGCTGGAGTACAGTGCTGTAATCATGGCACACTGCAGCCTCCACCTCCTGGGCTCAAGTGATTCTTCCACCTTAGCCTCCCAAAGTGCTGTGATTAGAGGCGTGAGCCACTGTGCCTGGCCAAATTCACCGTTTTTAAGTGTATAGTCCTGTGGCTTTAAATATCTTCAGTGTTGTACAACTATCACCACTATCTAATTCCAGAACATTTCCATCATCCTCTAAAAAAACATATACCCATTGGCAGATACTTCCAGTTACCCCCACTCCCAAGCCACTGGCAATCACCAGTCTCCTTTCTATCTCTATGGATTTGCCTATTTTGAGCATTTAATATAAGTGGAGTCATACAATAAATAATTCTTTTCTGTCTGGCTTCTTTCACTTAGCACAATATTGTCAAAGTTCATCCATGTTATATCACGTATCACTATTTCATTGCATTTTATGGCTAATTAATATTCCACTGTATAGATATGTCATGTTTTGTTTACTAGTTGTTGGACATCTGGGTTATTTTCATATTTTGCCTATTACAAATCTATGAACATTCATGTACACGTTTTTTGGTGTGAATATACGTTTTCAGTTCCCTAGGGTACACAACTAGGAGTATATGGTCATATGGCAACTATTTAACATTTTTCTTTTCTTTTCTTTTCTTTTTTTGAGACAGTGTTGCTGTTGTCACCTGGGCTGGAGTGCAGTGGCATGATCTCAGCTCACTGCAACCTCCACTTCACGGTTCCAGCAATTCTCCTGCCCCAGTCTCCCGAGTAGCTGAGATTAGTGCCTGCCACCACACCTGGCTAATTTTTGTATTTTTATTAGTGATGGGGTTTCACCATGTTGTCCAGGCTGGTCTCAAACTCCTGACTTCAGGTGATCCACCCGCCTCGGCTTCCCAAAGTGCTGGGATTACAAGCATGAGCCACTGTGCCCAGCCCTATTTAACTTTTTTCTAAGTAAACTTTTATGTTAAAGTACAGTGTTAATATTTTAAAAACAGGCTGGATACAGTGGCTCATGCCTGTAATCCCAGCACTTTGGGAGGCCAAGGCAGGAGGATTACTTGTGTCCAGGAGTTCAAGACCAGCCTGGGCAAAATAATGAGACCTTGTCTCTACAAATAAATAAATAAAAATTAGCTGGGCATGGGAGCATGTGCCTTTAATCAGAGCTACTCAGGAGGTTGAGGTGGAAGGATCACTTGAGGTCAGGAGGTAGAGGCTACAGTGAGCCATGATTGCACCGCTGTACTCTGGCCTGGGTAACAGTAAAACCGCATCTCAAAAACAAAAAACAAAACACAAGGGTTAAGCTTAACAGTTTCACAAAGTGAAAAGACCTAGGTGACCAACACCCAAATCAAAAAAGTAAAATACGACCATCACCCCGGAAGCTCCTCTTATGTTATCTTCCAGTTACCACTTCCCCAAAATGTAACCACTATTCTGACTGTTATCTCTGGTGATTAAAAAAAAAAAAAGAGGTGAAATTTACATCATAAAATATGTGAAATTTTCATCACACAGACTAAAACCCTATTTCCCTAAAGCAGTTAGTCCCCATTCCCACCTAACTGCAGTCCCTGGCAATCACCAATCTGTTTACTATCTCTACGGATTTACTATTCTGGACATTTCATATAAATAAAATCATACAACATGGGACCTTTTGTCTATATTTTTGTGTTACTGTTTTTTTACTTAGCATAATGTTCTTGAGGTTCATCCATGTTGTTGCATGTATCCGTGTTTTATTCCTCTTTATAGCTGAATAATACTCCATTATATGTATATATCACAATTTGTTTATCCAGTCATTTGCTTATGGACATTTCAGCTTGTTGAGTTGTTTCCACCTTTTGGTTATTTTGAATAATGCTGCTGTGAACATTTCATGCATAAGTATTTGAGTACCTGTTTTTTATTCTTTCAGGTATTTACTAGAGGTAAAATTGCTGGGTCATACGGTTATTCTATGTTTAATTTTTTGAGAAACTGCCAAATTGTTTTCCATAGCACCTGAATCATTTTACGTCCCTACAGCTTTGTACAATTTCTCCATAACACTTGTTAGACTCCTTTTTTAAAAATATATATATTATTACCATCCTAGTATCTCATTGTGGTTTCAGTTTGCATTTTCCTTATGACAGCAATACTGAGCATCTTTTTTGTTGTCGTTTTTGAGACAGGGTCTTACTCTGTTGCTCTGGCTGGCATGCATTGGTGGGAACACAGTTCAATGCAGCTCAACCTCCTGGGTTCCAGTGATCCTCCTACCTTAGCCTCCTGAGTAGCTGGGACGAAAGGCACACATCACCACTCCCAGCTAATTTTTTATTTTTTGTAAAGATGGAGTATTGCTGTGTTGCCTAGGCTGGACTTGAACTCCTGAACTGAAGCAGTCCTTCTGCTTGGCTTCCCAAAGTGCTGTGATTACAGGTGTGAGCCACCACATCTAGCAGTGAGCATCTTTTTATGTGCTTATTGGCCAATTTTTTTTTTTTTTTGAGACAGAGTCTCACTCCCTCACCCAGACTGGAGTGCAGTGGCACAGTCTTGGTTCACTGCAGCCTCTGCCTCCTGGGTTCAAGTGATTCTCCTGCCTCAGCCTCCTGAGTAGCTGGGATTATAGGTGGAGGTCACCATGCCCAGCTAATTTTTGTGTTTTTAGTAGAGACAGGGTTTTGCCACGTTGGCCAGACTGGTCTTGAACTCCTGACTTCAAGTGATCCACCCAACTGGGCCTCCCAAAGTGCTGGGATTACAGGTGTGAGCCACTGCACCTGGCCTTATTGGCCGTTTTTATATCATCTTTACAGAAATGTTTATTCAAGTCCTTTACGTATTTTAAAATTGGAATGTTTGTCTTTCTGTTGTATAATTATAATGATTCTTTATATATTCTGCATACTAGGTCTTTATCAGATATATGACTTACAGCTATTCTCTAGGTTGTCTTTTGTTTCGTGATGTCCTTTAATTGACAAATCCAAGGTCTTAAAGATTTACCCCTTTATTTCCTTCTAAGAGTTTGATGGTTTTAGCCCTTATATTTAGGTTGTTGATCCATTTTGAGTTAGTTTTTACATATGGTGTGAGGGATTTGTTGCAAATGAATATCTGGTTGTCCCAGCACCATTTATTGAAAAGACTGTTTATTCCCCCATTAATAATCATGGCATCCTTAGTGAGAATCAGTTGGCCATAGATACATGGGTTTATTTCTGAACACATCATTCTACTCCATTGGTTTATATGTGTTTCCTTATGCCAGTCCCACACTGTTTTGATTACCGTAGCTTTGCAGTATATTTTGAAATGGAGAAGCAGGAGTCCACTAACTTTGTTCTTTTTCAAGATTGTTTTGGCTATTTGGGCCCTGTTACAATTTCATGTGAATTTGATGATCAGATTTTCCATTTCCGTGAAAAAGTCTTGGAATTGTGATAGGGAATGTGTTGAATCTGTAGATTGCTTTGAATATTATCATCTTGATATCAAGTATTCTGATCCCCACACATGGATACTTTTCCATTTATTTAGATCGTCTTTAATCACTTTCAGCAGTATTTTGTAGTTTTTGTTTTTGTCTTTCACCTCAGCTAAACTTAATACTATTTTATTATTTTATATGCTATTGTAAATGTAATTGGTTTCTTAATTTCCTCTCAAAGTATTCATTGCAGATGTATAGAAACACAATTGATTTTCATGCATTGATCTTGTACCCTGAAACCTTGCTGATTTCATTTATTTGTTATAGTAGATTTTGTGTGTGTATAGATTCTTTGGGAAATTTTATTATATTTTATTTATATATTTACTTATTTGAGACAGAGTCTTGCTCTGTTACCCGGAATGGAGTACAGTGGTGTATTCATGGCTCACTACACCCTCAACCTCCAGGCTCAAACAATTTTCCCACCTCAGTCCCCCAGGTAGCTGGGACCACAGATGCACACCACCATACCTAGCTAATTTTTAAAATTTATAGAGACAGTGTTTCACTATATTGCTCAGATTGGTCTTGAGCAAACTCCTGGGCTTGAGCAGTTCTCCTGCCTCAGCCTCCCCAAGTGCTGGGATTATAGGAGTGAGCTACCACACTGACCGTGGAAATTTTTATATGCATAGAATCATGTCATCTTACAATAGAGATAGTTTGACTTTTCTTTTTTCTTGCCTAATTGCTCCAGCTAGAACTGCCAGTACAATGTTCAATAGCAGTGGTGAAAGTGGCATCCTTGTCTTATTGCTGATCTTAAGGGGAAAAATTTAGTCTTCCACCATTGAGTATGAAGTTAGCTGTAGGTTTTTCATAGATGCCCTTTGTTAAATTTTAGGAGTTCCCTTCTATTCCCAGTGTTTTGAGAATTTGTATTATGAAAGGGTGTTGGATTTTATCAAATACTTTTTCTGCGTCAATTGAGATAATCATGTGGAGTTTTTTTCTTTTTATTAATGTGATATATTACATTGATTTTCTTTTCCTTTTTTTTTTTT
>NW_016107512.1:2051815-2054188 GCF_001604975.1 Cebus imitator | reverse complement strand
TCTTAAAGAGATGGAGTCTCACTCTGTCACCCAGGCTGGAGTGCAGTGGTACAATCTCGGCTCACTGCAACCTCCGCCCTCCAGGTTCAAGCGATTCTCCTGCCTCCGCCTCCTGAGTAGCTGGGATTACAGGTGCTGGCCACCACGCCTGGCTTATTTTTTGTATTTTTAGTAGAGATGGTCCATGTTGGCCAGGCTAGTCTCAAACTTCTGACTTCAGGTGATCTGCCCATCTCGGCTCCTAAAGTCCTGGCTTTACAGGCATAAGCCACTGCGCCTCGCCTTTGTATTTTTCTATTATTTATTTCCTTTATCTATGCTCTCATTGTTTCTGTTTCCTTCCTCCTGCTAGCTTCTCATTTAATTTACATTTCGTTTTTCAGTTCCTCAAGGTGTAATGTTTGATTGTTGATTGGCGACTTTTTTTTTTTTTTTGAGACAGAGTTTTACCCTGGCTGGAATGCAGAGGCACAGTCTCAGCTTGCTGCAACCTCACCTCCTGGGTTCAAGGGATTCTCATGCCTCAGCCTCCTGAGTAGCTGTGACTACAGGCACGCGCCACCACATCCAGCTAATTTTTGTATTTTTAGTAGAGATGAGGTTTTACCATGTTGGCCAGGATTTTCTCAAACTCCTGACCTCAGGTGATCCACTCGCCTTGGCCTCCCAAAGTGCTGGGATTACAGGCGTGAGCCACCACACCTAGCCAGATTGGAAATCTTTTAGTAAAGTAAGTGTTTACAGCTATAATTTCTGTCTTGGCACAGTTTTAGCAGCATCCCATAAGTTTTGAAGTGTTGTTTTGTTTTTATTCATCTCAAAATGTTTTATACTTTCCTTTGTGAGTTCTTCTTTGACTCATCAGTTTTTTAAGAATATATTGTTTATCCGGGTGCAGTGGCTCAAGTTTATAGACTGTAATCCCAGCATTTTGGGAGGCTGTGGTGGGAGGATTGCTTGAGGCCAGGAGTTTGAGATCAGCTCAGACAACAAAGCAAAACTCTACCTCTACCAAAAAATAAAAATAGGCTGGGTGCTGTGGCTCAACCCTGTAATCCCAGTGCTTTGGGAGGCCAAAGTTGGTGGATCACAAGATCAGGAGTTCGAGACCAGCCTGGCCAACATAGTAAAACCCCATCTCTACTAAAAAAAATACATAGAAAAATTAGCCAGGCATGAGGGCATGCACTTGTAGTCCCAGCTACTCAGGAGACTGAGGCAGGAGAATCGCTGGAACCTGGGAGGTGGAGGTCAGTGAGCCCAGATCACGCCACTACACTCCAGCCTGGATGACAGAGCAAGACTCCATCTCAAAAATAAATAAGTAAAAATAAAAATTAAAAAAGCTGGCTGTGGTGACTTGAGCCTGTAGTTCTAGCTACTCAGGAGGCTGAGGTGGGAGGATCGCTTGATCCCAGGAGTTGAGGGTTCAGTGAGCTATGATTATGCTGCCACACTCCAGCCTGAGTGACAGAGCAAGACCTTGTCTCAAAAAAAAAAAAAAAATGTGTTGTTTAATTTCTATATGCTTGTGAACTTCTCAGTTTTCCTCATTATTGATTTCTAGCTTCACTGCATTGTGGTTGGTGAAGACACTTGTGTGATTTAGGTATTTTCTAAGGTATTGTTTTGTAGCCACACTTACTTTATGGCCTAACACATAATCTGTCCTGGAGAATGTTCATACACTTGAAAAGAGTCCACATTCTGCTATTGTTGGGTAAAATGTTTTATATGTCTGTTAGATCTACTTGGTTTAGTGTTGTTAAAGTCTTCTGTCATCTTATCAAACTTCTGTCTAGATGTTCTATTTACTATTGAATTACAGTACTAGAGTCTTCAACTATTATTGTAGAACTGTCTATGGTCAGCTCTCCATAACCAGGGATTCCACATCCGCAGATTCAACCAACCATGGATCAAAAATATTTGTGAAAAAATTAAAATTAAAAGAATACAACATTAAAAAATACAAATAAAACCAATTGTAGTATACCAACTATTTACATACCATTTACATTTTATTAGGCATTATAAGTAATCTAGAGATTATTTAAAGTGTATAGGAGGATGTGTGTAGGTTATATGCAAATAGTACACCACTTCCTATAAGGGATCTGAGTACTTGCAGAGTTTGTAATCCAACAGGGTTCCTGGAACAAATCCCCTGCATATTCAGAAGGACAGCCATATTTCTCTCCCTTCAGTTCTGTCAATGCTTGCTACATATATATTGGGCTTCTGTTGTCTGATCCATGTATGTTTATAGTTGTTATATCTTCTTGATAAATTGACCCTTTTATCAATATATGATGACTTTCTTTGTCTCTCGTAACAACTTTGTTAAAATTTTTTTTTTTTTTTTTTTTTTTT
>NW_016107512.1:2045074-2050830 GCF_001604975.1 Cebus imitator | reverse complement strand
AGCATATAGTTGGATCATGTTTTTTCTTATCCATTCTGCCAATTTCTGTCTTTCAATTTATGTTTTAATCCATTCAGTTTACTCCAACAAAATAGCTTAAATTGGGTAATTTAAAAAAACATTCACTGTTCGCAACTCCAAAGGCTGGGAAGTCCAAGATCAAAGTGCTTACAGATTTGGTGTCTGGTGAGAACCTTCTTTCTCATAGATAAAAGTCTTTCCACGGTAACCTCACGTGGCAGAACGGGCAAACAGGTTCTGTGGCCTCTTCTATAAAGGCACTAATCCAATTCATGAGGCCTCTGCCCTGATAAGACTATCAGGGCACTCCTAAAGGCCACATCTCTAAATGTCATTGTATTGGGGATTAAGTTTTAACATAATGTGAATTTTGTTAATTGTGAATTGGGGGGGCACACAAAAACATTGAGATCATAGCATTTGGTGAGTTTATTTACATTTGAAGTAATTACTGATGAGAAAGGACTTCTACAATTTTATTTGTTTTCTATATATCATAACTTACTTTTTCCTCAATTTTCCAGTACTTTTTTCCAACCTTTATTTTCCAGCCCTTTTTTTTGTTTTTTTTCCCCCCACAATGTTGTCTTTTAAATCATGCACTAAGAAAATATGTATGTAAAACTACCTACAATATCCTGACTTTACACCAGGTGATGTAATTATTGTTTTGTTTTGTTTTTGAGACAGAGTCTTCTTGCTCTGTTGCCCAGACTAGAGTGCATTGGCACAATCATAGCTCACTGCAGCCTCAGTCTTTTTGGGCTCAAGCAATGCTCCTACCTCAGCCTCCTAAGTAGCTGGAACTACAGGCCTGTGCCACCACACCTGGCTAATGTTTGTTTTTTGTGGATACAGGGTTTCACCATGTTGCTCAGGCTGGTCTTGAACTCCTGGACTTAAGCAATCCACCTGCCTTGGCTTCCCAAAATGCTGGAATTATAGGCATGAGTCACAGTGCCCAGCCAGATATAATTTTTTTATTTTTTGAGATGGAGTCTTGCCCTGTTGCCCAAGATGAAGTGCAATGGTGTGATCTTGGCTCACTGCAACTTCCACCTCCCAGGTTCAAGCGATTCTCCTGCCTCAACCTCCCAAGTAGCTGGGATTATAGGTGCCTGCCACCACACCCAAATAATTTTTGTATTTATAGTAGAGACAGGGTTTCACTATGTTGGCCAGGCTGGTCTCGAACTCCTGAACTCAGATGATCCGCCTGCCTTGGCCTCCCAAAGTGCTGGGGTTACAGGTATGAGCCACCGTGCCCAGCCTCAATATAATTATTATATGCAAGAAGCATTTCTATTGTATAAAGATACATGTTTGTTAATTAGGACCTTTTTGGTTGTATCAGAAACCTAATCCTTTCCATATTGTCATGTGGTTAGGAAGAAGAAAAAAAGGAACTTAATGCAAATAAACTTAAGAAAAACGATGGGAGTAGTGATTTATGGGTTGGTAACCAGGGAACTGAGGCAGAGCTATATCCAGAAGATCAGAGATGTCATCTGAACTCTCTTCCCCAGTCCCTCTGCTCTGCTTGGCCTTATTTTCAGTGGAGTCTCTACTCAGAGGCAAGATAACCCCTTCAATTTCAAGCTTCCTGGTCCTTATAGGCTTCTATCATGAAAATGAGAGTATATATTATAATACCAGAGTTTCAGGGAGGATGTTGATTAGCCTGATTTGAGCCACATTTCTATTTAATAGTCAGATGGGTGAAGTAGTCAGACCAGGTCCAATTGTCTTGTCTGTTAAACCACAAGACAAATTTGAATTAACATGGAATAGGGAAAGATGAGGTTCTTCAAAGGAAATGCTTCAAAGTAGAAAATAAAAATATGAAGCTACAAAGGTTCAGTGCCTTCCTAGCAGACTTTCTCTTTGTAGCTTTTTATCAAAAGATGAGTATTTAGGTTCTTGTCTCAACTAAGATGCTGCCTTTTTTTTTTTTTTTTTTTTGGTGGGGATGGGTAATAGGAGGGTAGAAATTACAAATAAGGGCTTTATAGCTATGCCTGTTCCAAATGCCCAGGAGAAGAAGAGGAAAAGCCCAATCGTTTTGGATTTGGGAAGAGACTGGAATTTGCTGATTCTGTGACCTTGAGCTTCATAGAGGAAATGAAAGACACTTCTGTAGAAAGGTAAGCATTTGCATTTGTCTGAATTCACAATTTAGCCTCATTAACATAGTCTCATGACCTGTAAGGACTACTTTTTTTTATTATTTTAAAAAGTATATTATTTTAAAATTACCCTCCAGACCTTAGTAAGAAGATGCGGAGGTTGTTACTAGGACTTTACGCCAACTCCATGACCACCATCTAACAGATTTATAAGCAAGCTGACTACCAAGTTTCACTTCATTCTTTTTCTCCTCAGTTTCCAGCATAGGGATACATTTTTCATGCTGAAAATTATTTGTAGGTAGTTCTTTTTATATACTTTGAGATTAAATACACATTTCTAAGTGATACTTGGAAAGCCAAATCCGTCATGGAAAACCACTGTTTAAAGCTGTTGCTGATTTCTTCACAACCAGGTTGAAGGCAGCCATGGCAAAGGGTTAGGGGGTCCTTTCCTGCAGTCTTGATTCTGAATTAGTCTAGTTGATGCCACTGAATCACAAAATGTAGCCCACTCAATACCCCTAAGCAGTTAACCACTATTAGCTCTATATAGAGTACCCTCAACAGGTTCATGTAATGGCAAGGTGATGTTGGAAAACGAGGGGAAAAAAATCAAACAGACTGTGCAGCAATTCTCTGCAGGTGGGGGGATTAGTATGTTTTAAGAAAGCAAATTCAGTCTTTTTTGTTTGTTTTGTATATTTCTTTTTAAAAATAGTAATATAAACTAGGCCAGGCGTGGTGGCTTACGCCTGTAATCCCAGCACTTTGGGACGCTGAGGTGAGCAGATCATGAGGTCAAGAGATCAAGACCATCCTGGCCAACATGGTGAAACCCCATCTCTACTAAAAATACAAAAATTAGCTGGACATGGTGGTGCATGCCTGTAATCCCAGCTACTTGGGAGGCCAAGGCATGAGAATCGCTTGAACCCAAGAGAAGGCAGAGGTTGCAGTGAGCTGAGATAGTGCCACTGCACTCCAGCCTGGTGACAGAGCAAGACTCTGTCTCAAAAAAAAAAAACAAAAAAAAAAAAAACGATTAAGTAATGCCTTCTCTGAGGTGGACTTACTTATTTGTAGTATTTGTTAAAATATCATTTTAGAGATTTTAGTCACACCAATTATTCTTCAAAACATCCACTGTCAGTAACTGAAATGTATTCCTACAAGAAATGTTAATTTTCCCTGTTATCATTCTTTACATAGCGTCTATTTGACTCAATAATGGAAGCCAGGCAAGGAAGAAAAGTGCAATACTATAATTTGCTGTACCTGCAAATGTATAGTGCAAATGTCTGGAAGGGTGGAGCCTCAACTGGTCTTTCCTAAGCACTGAAATAGAAGAGATGAAGCATATTGTGAGATGACGCTATACAAGGCCCTACAAGATGTGGGGAGCCGTAAAGCATTTGCCCCAGTGACTCATTGCAAGCTGCATGAAAGCAACACGGGACTCACACCCTAAGGTTGGTTTCTTTGTGTTGGGCCCTGTGCTAGATGCTGGGATAAAGATGACCTGCCTAGGCAGATGAGGTAAGCGTACAAGGTAATTCAAGACAAAGTGCTAGAGAACCTTGGAAAATGATTATTTAATGTGTCCTGGAAGTTCTAAGGACTTCCTGTGAAAATGAAATTCGCCTTCTTAGAGAAGGCAGCATATCTAAGAATAAACATACCAAAGCAGTCCTCCCAACCTCCTGAAGTGGGTCCTTCTCTCTGAGAGCGATAGGGAGCAAAAGGCAGTAAAACTGCAGCTTCTTCCTCCAAGAAGAAGCTAATGACTCAAAGATATACAAATGGCAAACAAGTATATGAAAAGATCATCAACATAACTGATCATCACAGAAATGCAAATCAAAACAGATATCATCTCACCCAAGTTAAAGTGGCTTTTATCCAAAAGACAGGCAATAACAAATGTTGGCAAGGATGTGGAGAAAAGGGAACCCTCATATACTGTTGATGGGAATGTAAATTAGTATAGCCACTGTGAAGAAGAGTTTAGAGGTTCTTCAAAATCTAAAAATAGAGTCGTAGCAATATGTGATGTAGCAATCTGACTACTAGGCATGTACTCAAAAGAAATTAGTGGGCTGGGCACTGTGGCTCAGGCCTGTAATCTAAGCACTTTGGGAGGCCAAGCGGGTGGATCCCCTGAGGTCAGGAGTGCGAAACCAACCTGGCCAACATGGCAGAACCCCATCTCTACTAAAAATACAAAAAAATTAATGGCATGGTGGCATGCACCTGTAATTCCAGCTACTCGGGAGGCTGAGGCAGGAAGATTGCTTGAACTTGGGAGGTAGAGGTTGCAGTGAGTCAATATTTGCACCACTGCACTCCAGCCTTGGTAACAGAATGAGACTCCATCTTAAAAACAACAACAAAACAAAACAAAAAAACAGTGTATCTGAGCCTGGGCAACATGGTGAGACCCTATCTCTACACACACACACACACACAAAATTGGCCAGATGTGGTAACATGTGCCTGTAGTTCCAGCTACTTGGGAGGCTGAGGTGAGAGGATCACTTGAGCCCAGGAGGTTGAAGCTGTAGTGAGCTGTGATTGCACCACTGCACTTAGTCTGGGTGACACCCTGTCTAANAACCAAAACAAAACAAATGTGTATAAAATCTAAAGGCAAACATTGAGTTCTAACATTTATATTTAACTTAAGGTTTTAATGGATTTTTACCTTTTGTGACACCCAAAAAAAAAAAAAAAGCCATCTGCACTCTCATGTTTATTGCAGCACTATTCATAATAGACAAGATTTGGAAGAACCCAAATGTTCATCAACAGATGAATGGATAAAGAAAATGTGGAGAAAAGGGAACCCTCATACACTGTACACTGTATATGTACACTGGTACATATACACTATGGAGTACTATTCAGCCATAAAAAAGAATGAGATCCTGTCATTTGCAACAATGTGGATGGAATTGGAGGTCGTTATGTTAAGTTAAATAACCCAGGCACAGAAACAAACTGCATGTTCTCGCTTATTTGTGGGAACTGAAAAAACAGTTGAATTTCTGGAGATAGAAAACAGAATGACAGTTACCAGAAGTTGAGAAGGATAGTTGGTAGGGGTTAGGTTGGTTGATGGGTACAATAAAATACAGAGAATGAATAAGATATTGTATTTGATAGCACAACAGGGTGACTACTCCATAATAATTTAATAGCACATTTTAAAATAAAAGTATGATTGGATTGTTTATAATAACACAAAGGATAAATTTTTGAGGTGATGGATATCTCATTTATCCTGCTGTAATTATTACACATTTTATGCCTGTATCAAAATATCCCATATAGGTTGGGTACGGTGGCTCATGCCTGTAATCCCAGCACTTTGGGAGGCAGGTGGATCATGAGGTCAGGAGTTCAAGACCAGCCTGGCCAACATGGTGAAACCCGTCTCTACTAAAAATACAAAAATTAGCAGGCATGGTGGCATGCACCTATAGTTCTAGCTACTTGGGAGGCTGAGGCAGGGGAATTGCTTGAACCCGGGAGGCAGAGGTTGCAGTGAGCCAAGGTCATGCCACTGCACTCCAGCCTGGGCAACAGAGTGAGACTCTGTCTCAAAAA
>NW_016107512.1:2030240-2045064 GCF_001604975.1 Cebus imitator | reverse complement strand
AAAAAAAAAAAAAAAAAAAAAGGCAGAAACAAGACAGTAAATTCAGTGGAAGCTAAAACTAATATTTTTCAAATTTGTTAAAGAAGCAGCCCTTCAAGAAACAGTTATAAAACTAAAGATCATGAAATATTCCCTAAAACAAGAAACAAATAATGAGAAAGTATAGAAAAGCTTGTTACAGTATGCAAGGCTTCCACCCTTTGAACTCAACAAGGATGCTAAAACAAGTGTTATAAGTAAAAAGTGCTGATGGAGACGATTCAGGAAACAGGACTACCAAATGGAAGTTCATAGACCCCAGTTCCTGCCCTGTTACCCAGATGAAGGCCAAGAGGAGACACTTAAAACAGTGCTCCTTCCACCTAGCAGAGCACAGCACTGCAGTCCAACAATGAATTTGGTGCAAGCCCTTTCTCAACAGATTTGATGTAACAAAGGAACTTAAGAAAACTGTTTTACCTCCATCCTTCATGGAGAGATTTATTATTGTCTCCTCTGCTGGGATACTGGCACAAGTTTATCAGCTCTTCCCTCCAGCTCTTCATTGGCTACCTTTCCCCTCAACCCCCCCCCACCCCTTTTTGAGACAGAGTCTCACTCTGTTGCCCAGGCTGGAGTGCAGCGGCATGATCTCAGCTCACTACAGCCTCAACTTCCTGGGCTCAGGCGATTCTCCCACCTCAGCCTCCCAGGTAGTTGGGATCACAGGCACATGCCACCATGCCCAGCTGATTTTTTGTAGAGACAGGGTTCACCATGTTGCCCAGGCTGGTCTCTATAACTCCTAAGCTCAAGTGGCCCACCTGCCTCAGCTTCCCAAAGTGCTGGGATTACAGGTGTGAGCCACAGCGTCTGGCTGCCTTTTTTCTTTAAAGTAGTTCTCTTCAGGTTCTATTATTGTTGTTGTTAAGACATTACTCATATACTATAAAATTCACCTTTTTAAAGTTCATGATCTTTAGTATATTCCCAAGGTTGTACAAACATTACTGTTATCTAATTCCCATAGAGAAGCTTTGAACCCATTAGTAGACATCTCCAGTTCCACCTCCCCTCAACAGCCCCTGCCAACCACTAATCTACTGTCTGTCTCTATATATTTACCTATTCTAAATATTTCACATGAATTGAATCATACAATATGTGGCCTTTTGTGTCTTGCTTTTCTTGCTTAATGTTTTTATGGTTTATCTGTGTTGTAACATGCATCAGTATTACATTCTTTTTTATGGCTGCGCAATATTCTATCATGGTTATACTACATTATGTTTATACATTTATCAGTTGATGAACTTTTGGGCTGTTTCTACTTTTTGACTATTGTAAATAGTACTGCTATGAACATTCGTATATAAGTTTTTGTGTAGACATATGTTTTCATTTCTCTTGGGTATATACCTAGAAGTGGAATTGCTGGGTCATATGGTAACACTATGTTTAACTTTTTGAGGAACTGCCAGACTGTTTTCCAGTTTGGCTGCACTATTATATGTTACCATCACAATGTATGAGACATCCGATTTTGCCGCATTATTGCCAACGTTTGTCTTCTTAATTATAGCCATCTAGTGGATGTAAAATGGTATCTCATTGTGGTCCTGATTTTCATTTCCCTAATGACTAATGATATTCAGCATCTCTTCATGTGCTTGTTGGCCATTTGTATATCTCCAGAAAAACGTCTATTCAAATTCTTTGCTCAATTTTAATTGGGTTGTCTTTTTGTTATTGCATTATAAGAGTTATTTATATAATCTGGTTACTAGATCCTTACCAGATACGCAAATATTTTCTTCCATTCTGTGGATTTAAATTTCTTGAAATGTCCTTTGAAGCACTATTGAGCTACTTTTAACCAATATTTTTCTGTGCCTGGTGGCTCATACCTATAATCTCAGTACTTAAGGAGGCCTAAGCAGGTGGATTGCTTCAACCACCAAAATTAGCTAGGTGTGGTAGAATGCGTCTGTAGACCCAGCTATTTGAGGCTAAAGTGGATCGCTTGAGCCTGGGAGGTGGAGGCTGCAGTGAGCTATGATGCACCACTACATTCCAACTTTGCAACAGAATGATACCCTGCCTCAAATTAATTAATTAAAAAGCACAAATATTTAAAAATCCCAAACCAGATTAGAAATATGTAGTTGGTGTTCATTTTTATTTATTTATTTATTTTGAGACGGAGTCTTGCTCTGTCACCCAGGCTGGAGTGCAGTGGTGCGATCTCAGTTCACTGCAACCTCCACCTCCCTGGTTCAAGAGAGTCTCCTGCCTCAGCCTCCCAAGTGTCTAGAATTACAGGCACCCGCCCTCACACCCAGCTAATTTTTGTATTTTTAGTAGAGATGGAGTTTCACCATATGGGCCAGGCTGGTCTTGACCACAGGTGATCCACCCACTTCAGCTTCCCAAAGTGCTGGGATTACAGATGTCAGCCACTGTGCCCAGCCGCCTTAAGCTTTACAAGCAAATAATTGTATACAGACCATGTTCTGAGGCTTCCAAACCAAGTCTTGAGTTCATTAAGGGATCCGTCATAGTGATAGCTATAGTTTTTATAGCATTTATATGCCAGGCGCTGTTTGGGCACTCTACGTGTATTAACCTATTTAATTCTCATAACAATCATGTTAGGTAGAGACTTATGCTCATTGCACAGATGAGAAAGTGGAGGCAGAGAGGGAGGTTAAGTAATTTGCCTGAAACCAAGAGTAGGATACCAGAGATGGACTCCAGATTTCGTTGCTTTCAACCACTTCCTATACTGCCAAAGAGGAATTAAAGCATTTCAAAGAATGCCTACTCCCTCGCTTTGGAGAGAGTAGTGTTTTCCTGGTGTCTGCACTGTGGACATTTTTCCTGTCCTTACCTGTCCAGAAACTAGCAGTGCTCCCCATCCAGGTGTCTTCGTTGCACATTTGCCTTCCCAGTCTGGAGTCCACTCGGCTTCAGGATCTTCTCTCCTCCCCATGGGTCTGACTGAGGCTTTTTTTTTTTTTTTTTTTTTTTTTNTTTTGACGGAGTTTCGCCCTTGTTGCCCAGGCTAGAGTGCAATGGCGCGATTTTAGCTCATCACAACCTCTGCCTTCCGGGTTCAAGCCATTCTCCTGCCTCATCCTCCTGAGTGGCTGGGATTACAGGTATGTGCCACCAAGCCCGGCTAATTTTTTGTTTTTAGTAGAGACGGGGTTTCTCCATGTTGGTCAGGCTAATCTTGAACTCCCTACCTCAGGTGATCCCTTGCCTCAGTCTCCCAAAGTCCTGGGATTATAGGCGTGATCCGCCACGGCTGGGCCTGACCGAGCCTTTAATGCTCTTTGAAGTAACAGCGAAATAGCCTGTTTCTCAAATGGAGTGGTTCTAAATTTCTGGTAGCCAATGAGCGCCCAGGAACCGTGGATTCCTCCCCGTGAGGCTCAAAGCTGAGCGGTGGGTGGAGCCAGCGGAGGGGTCGGAATTGAGCCGTAGCCGCGGTACCTACTGTGTGCCGCGCGCCGCTGCCTGGAGCCGAGCTATGAGCTGGACCTGTCCGCGTTGCCAGCAACCTGTTTTCTTCGGTGAGGGCCGGGCTGAGGAAGGGGCGAAGATGGGGCAAATGAGAACCGCTGGATTCCCTGAGGACGGGAGAGCTGGCCACGGTGTGGTCCCAGACACCTTTTTCCACCTGCAGCGGCTGGTAGTCTCTGCACCACCACCCGCTTTCACTCAGGTCTTCTCCCCTCCTCTGAGAGTTCTGTGGGGAGTATGGCATCGGAGCAGGATGGAGCTGGCCTCCTGGAGACACTCATCTCCAGGGAGCAGGGCAGGCCAAGCTAATTCCCTAGAGGGCTGAAGGGGGAAAGGAGGGGCCCCACGCTTGGACAGTCTCCTCGCAGCTTTGTTCCACTTTGTCCTCCACAGCTGAGAAGGTGAGCTCCCTCGGCAAGAACTGGCACCGCTTCTGCCTGAAATGTGAGCACTGCCACAGCGTCCTGTCCCCTGGCGGGCATGCAGAGGTAAGGTCTGGCCAGGGAGCACTGATCTGTTTACATCATTGCCTCTCCACCCGCCAGGGACCAGCCCCCAATTTCAGCCCTGGAGGCCTGCCAAAGGGAACCTCAGTAGCCAACCCCTAGGGTGCCCACCTGGTGGACTGCACACCAGCCAGGATTTTGGGAACCTGTGACTGTGGACCCCATGGCTTTGTGGGTCAGGAGGGGTGGGAAGCAGCATCACCTCCTGAGCTGCTCTTGCTCTTCCTCCCTTGACCACAGTGGAAATTCTGGTATGCCAGCCCATCCCCCACCCCTCTTAGGCCCACCAGACTCAGCCAGTGGACAGACACACCTGGCAGCCTGTCTGGAGGGAAGGCCTGTGGGGCATGGCTCCTGTTGGCCCTGAGTAACCCACTTTCCTCTACCTGTGCCCAGCACAACGGGAGGCCATACTGCCACAAGCCATGCTATGGGGCTCTCTTTGGACCCAGGGGTAAGTACCAGCCTGAAAGGGGCCAGGGGTCAGCAGAAGCCTCCTTGTGGCTGGGAGCCACAAGGCTGGGTCAGGCTCAAGCCTGACCTCCCCTATTCTCTCCTCAGGGGTGAACATTGGTGGTGTGGGCTCCTACTTGTACAACCCCCCGACTCCCAGCCCTGGCAGCACCACTCCTCTCAGCCCCAGCAGCTTCAGCCCTCCCAGGCCAAGGACTGGCCGCCCTCAAGGCAAGAAAAGTAAGTGAGGCTGGGCTTAGCTCCTCCTAGTCCTCCTCCCGACCCTTCCCCAAGCTGGAGCAGGGGGTGGGGCCAAGTGGAAGTCTCCTACCCAACCCTCTGCTTCACATTCTCACTACCTTTGTTCTTGGCAAAGTCTTCTCTGTCTACTCCCCTGCTCCTTTTTTTTTTTTTTTTTTTTTTTTTTTCCTCATGTCAGCTGCTGAGTTAAGAGGTAAACTGTTAGGAGGCCAAGGCAGGCAGATCACAAGGTCAGGAGTTCCAGACCAGCTTGGCCATCATGGTGAAACCCCCGTCTCTACTAAAAATACAAAAATTAGCTGGACGTGGTGGCTGGCATCTGTAATCCTAGCTACTTGGGAGGCTGAGGCAGGAGGAATCATTGGAACCCAGGAGGCAGAGGTTGCAGTGAGCTGAGATCTCACCATTGCACTCCAGTTGGCAACAGAGCAAGACTCTGTCTCAAAAAAAAAAGGGGGTAAATTGGGCTGATGGCATTATCCCCTCTCCTCCCATTTTACAGGTGAGGAAAGTGAGGTCCAGACAGGGCAAATGACCTTGTCCTTTCACAAAGCTAGTCAGAGGCAAGGCTGACCAGGAACTTAGGCCTCCCCCAGGCCAGGGCCATGGAAGGAATGACCTACAGGAGAGGGGTCATTGGGATAAGGCCAGCCCCTTACATTCTCCAACTTTTCAACTCTGGTCCCTGTTCCTTCTCCCCATACCCTGGAGTAGGCAGTGACACTGTGCTCCCCAACACCTGACACCCTTGCCCTGGCCAGCTCCTGTATCAGCTCAAGTTTCCTGAAGATTGAGTTGCTGACAGGGTTGCAATGGTGGGAAGGAAGCAGGTAGTCCATGATACACATAGGGTTGGGCAGGAGGTGGAGTCAAAGGGGGCTCATCTCTGGCCTGTGAAATGCAGATTCTTGGGTGGGGCATTCTGGAATGAGCATGGCTTTTGGAAGAGGACAGAGCCATATGCAGGCAGGTGTTGGTGAGCCCTGCTTAGGCCCTCATCTCCACCTCAGACCTAGCCAGCGCCTCTTCCCCTTAAAGGCCTTCCGCATATGAAGACATTCACTGGGGAGACGTCGCTGTGCCCTGGCTGTGGGGAACCTGTCTATTTTGGTAAGTGACAATGGAAAGCTTGGAGAGGGGGATACAGGGTGGGTAGCAAGGCGCAAGGAGGTGATCCAAGGCATGTGGGTCTCCCTACTCTGCCCCTAAAATGGAAGAACTATCAGTTCTCTCCACCACCAGCTGAGAAGGTGATGTCATTAGGGAGAAATTGGCACCGACCCTGTCTGAGGTGTCAGCGTTGCCGCAAGACCCTGACTGCTGGGAGTCATGCTGAGGTGAGAAGGGCAGGGATGGGTGGTTATGTTGGGAGGGGGCTGGAGATGGGAAGAAAACTAGGCTGAGACAGCTCTCTTTCTCTTTGTGTCTCAGCATGATGGAGTCCCCTACTGCCACATCCCCTGTTACGGCTACCTGTTTGGCCCCAAAGGTGGGCAACCCCACCCCAGACGCCAGGCCTAAAGTATGGCATGTACATGGGCTATGGGGATGTGTGGACAACTTGGTTGTGGTTAAGCATACCCCGGCCCCTCCCAGTTCCCTCCAGCCCTGAACCCTGCACGCACAGACCCAAGGCCTATGGTGATAGGGCTCTCTCTCTCAGGTGTGAACATTGGCGATGTGGGCTGCTACATCTATGACCCAGTGGAGATAAAATTGAATTGAGACGCTCACAGAAAAGGTCACCCTAACTCAGGCTTCTCATCATTCCCCTCATGGTCCAATGGGAGCTACAGAAATCTCCAGTCCCATGCAGGTTGGGGAAAGTGGGATCCTGGGGGCCTGGTCAGAGGCTCCATGGTAGGCCAGAGTCTAGACTTTCTCTGCCAATTTTTCCCTTTCCCATTTCTATCTGGTTAGGGAATAGCTCGTTTTGAAGGGTATCCTCCTCCTGGCCATCCCAACCCTTTTCCCCAGCAAATTCTGGAGCTTCAAGGTACTCATAAAACTTGTGTTTATTGAATTTCAGCCTCTCTGGCGTCTCCAATAAAATATTGGCTCCCATGCCTTCAACTCTTCTTTGGGCATGAGACCAGTGGGTTGGAGGATGGGGAGTGTGGGAGTTGTGGGGGGCATGCATTGCCCTGCAGGTTGCCTCGGCGGTAGCAGGGCCAGCCATGAGAACAAAGAGCTCTGTTCTTTTTGTCCCCTTGGGCTGGCATTGGCAGTCCTAGCATCAAACAGTAGACAGCATGCCCACCAGCCCCACTGGTACCAGAAGTCTCATATGATAGTCCTTTCCTTAGCACCATCTCTAGAAGAAGCACATCATTCAGCAAGTTATTTGAGCATAGCAACTCATTTGACATGGTAGGGCCTGCCAAGAGGCTTCATTATCCATTTGGTAGATGAACACACTGAGGCTCAGAGAGGGAAAGCCACATGCCCAAGGTCACACAGCAAGTTAATGGTGAAGCTGTCATCAGAGCCCAGGGCAGACTCGGTGGCTTCCTATCCAGGGCTCTTCCGACAGCTCCTTACCACTGCCCCAACCCAAGGGGCACCTTTATTTACAGAATCCTCCCCAGCCATGAGAGGGGTGCCCAGCAGCCCACTGCATTCTGGGAAGTCGACTGTTCCTGGAAGCCAAATAATCAGTGTTGGATGAGCACAGGGAGTAGGTACCGGTGGCAACTCCAGCCCTTGGCAGAGGGTTTGATACTCCCAGCCTGAGTTGTAGGACCTGCGCTTCTGGTCTCCCAGCTCCTGCTGCAGAGCTTCTGTGGAGGGCCTGCCTCTGCTCCCACTTAGTTCTGGACCTGCTTCATAGGCATCTCTTCCTCCTGGAGACTGGTTGGGGCTCTAGGAAGGAGTCACGGGCAATGATGGGGTTTAATCCCTGAGCCTGCCTCCCCAGCCTGCCCCATCAGGGCTGTCCCAGGGCTCTCTCCAGCTCCTGGTATACAAACATCTGTACTCCCATAAGTGATTCACACATATGCTTGTACACACCCCTGATGTGTAGGCATACTTGAGTGTGCACACATACACATCTTTCTGAACGACCTTATGCATTTGTGTTCATACACACGTATGGACTCATATATACATTTATGCTTGCAGTTTACGTATCACGGGTCATGCACCTTGAAACACTCACCTGTGCACACTCACATACATGCACCAAGTACACATGCGCAGATATATTTTCGCATCTGAATCCTAAGGTGTCAGGTATCTGAGTACCTGCATCCATCTGCATGTGCTCACCCATACACAGACACAGTCCTGTGCACACACCTCTTTCTCTCCACGTCTTGGATGGTTTCTGGCAGCTGTGCCTGCCTTGTCTCTGGCAGCAGGAGGGCGGTGCAGGCAGCCAGCAGGGCGATCCCCCCATAAACAAGCTTGGGCAGCAACAGCCACACTCCATCCAGCAAGGCCACCAATGGGGCCAAAGAGCCCCCCAGCCGGCCCACCAGTGCAGTCAGCCCCATCCCTGTCTGCCTGTTCAGAGAAAGAGAATGAGGGAGGCAGATGGTGTTCACACCTACCTGGGGTCATGCCCCACAGGGCTCCCCTCAAGGGCAGGCATACGCTGATGCCCCCTACTCTCCATATAGCTAAGGAAACTAGGACTTCTTTCAGTTTGTTTTCCCACCCACCTTCAGGCCAGAAGGCCCCAAGCCAGCACCCACCAGAGGATGGGGCCGCCATTCTGACAGAGTACCAATCAGGTACCACTGAAAGAGAAGAAAAGTAACCAGACTGGGATAAGGAAAGGGTGATGTGGAAGGAAGAAGGTCAGTAGTTTGTTTGAGGAGACAAAGCTTTTTCTTAACTTGACCAGAAGCCTAGAAGTTTCCTCTTCCCACCTGCCAAGAGCTAGCTGAAAGAGCCCTGGGCCTTTCAAGGGGTTCCCCTTGGGACAGTCCTTAGGGGCATCTCTGCCTTCCAGGGGTGAATGCGATGGGGGTAGGCAGAATGGGGCTTCATGGGGCTGTTTTCTTTATTATTATTTTTTATTTAAAATTTTTTAATTTATTTGAGGAGTTTCTCACCCAGGCTGGAGTGCAATGGCACGATCTCAGCTCACTGCACCCTCCACTTCCCAGGTTCAAGTGATTTCTCCTGCCTGAGCCTCCTCAGTAGCTAGGATTACAAGCATGTGCCACCACGCCCAGCTAATTTTGTATTTTTAGTAGAGATGGAGCTTCACCATATTGGTCAGGGTGGTCTCAAACTCCTGATGTCAAGGTACCTGCCCACCTTGGCCTCCCGAAGTGCTGGAATTACAGGCATGAGCCACAGTGCCCAGCCTTGGGGCTGTTTTCTTAAAAGGCCCAGAGAGGATGTCTGACTTGGCTTAGGGTCACATAGTACAGAAGATAAGAGGCCCTGTCTTCTCCAAGACTGGGGTAAACACAGAGTGCCCTGATTAGCTCTGTATTCTGGGTGTAGTATAGAGAATGAGTGAGAGGCTGGGTGTGGTGGCTGATGCCTGTAATACCAGCACTTTTGGAGGCTGAGGCGGGAGGATCACTTGAGGCCAGGAGTTTGAGACCAGTCTGGGTAATACAGCAATACCCCATCTCTACCAAAAATTAAAAAAAAAAAAAAATGAGTGAGAGAGACCAGGTTGTGGTGTGTGTATGTAGAAGTGTTGGTTAAGACACATGACTAACAAGCCCCACACCCAGGTCGGTTGTAGGCTCCCTCACCTGAGCACAGTAGGGTACAACTCCGAAGTGAACAGGTAGGCAGTGGTGAAGGCAGCTTCAGAAAAAGCTTTTCCTATCACCGCCAGGGTGGTGCTCCAGGACTTCATGTCTGGAGGGAAGGGGGTTCAGGTAGTGAGAGGGCTGTGAAGAGGGAGGGTTTCCTGGATAGAGGGCAGAGTCTCCAGAGTGGGCTGGAACTTAAGTCTGAGCTCACTGGGTAAGGGCGGGGAACTGGGGGAGGAGTGGTTCTTGGCCAGAAGGTGGGGTCTCCGGGGGAGTGGGCGGGGTTCCTGGCCCGGCTTCTTGAGTGGGCAGAACCTATGGGCCTGGGCTCACCAGAGGACATTAGCAGTCTAGTGCCCAGCGCCAGGCTGGTGCCCAGCAGTGTCCCGGCTTGCGTGAGGCGGCGTCCTGCGTGGCGCACCGACAGGTAGACCAGCAGCTTGGAGGGCAGTTCCACCATCCCAAACAACAGCTGCGTCTGATATATGTTCAGCCCCAGTCCTGACACATCCAGACTCAGGCCGTAATAGGAGAAGTTCACTCCGAACCTGAAAGGAGTCACAGTGCCACTCGGGGTACCCTCCTTCCCATCCCTCTTTGTTTGTCCTCTCTTCTCAGGAAGACTTGGCCTTTTACAGGGACAATCTCCTTCGATCTCCACTTCCCACCTCCTCCCCGCAAGGACCTTCTCTGACATCCATGATGACCTCTGAGTGTGCAGCATGCGCCCGCCGTTGGTCAAAGTTCCTTTACCCTAATTTTCACAGCAACTCTGACATGGAACTGACAACAGCCCATTTTACAGAAGGAACATTGGGGCTCGGAGTGGCTAAGTGATCTGTCTCTGTCCAAGTAAGGAGGTGGGAGTCTGAACTTGAACTCATGCATCTCTGCTGCCTGCTTCATTTTCTGACTTCGCTGGGCAGATTGCCCACAGAGGCTTATTCTCCTCTCCTCCACAGTTACACTCAACTTGTCCCTCAGAGCCCTTCCCATACTCAGCACTAGCCTGGAGTCCGCTCCTCTCTCCCACCACACCCACACCAGACCCAATGCAGCCTCCTCCTCACCACACCACCATGCAGCACAGTGAGATGTGTCGGAGCTGTTGCGTTCGGAATAGGTCTAGGTATGAAGGTCTTCGGACCACCCGTTCCCTGGCGGCCACTTTGCTCACAGCCTGGTAGGGAAGGAAGTGAGGCTGTAACATCGGAGTTGGTTATGTGGTCTCAATGGAACACAATGCTCTCCCCCGCCCCTTCTATTCCATCCACAGTGGTGGGGGTGGAGATGCACACAGCAGCTGAGAAGAGTGGGTCTCGAATGATGCATGTGGCCCACTGGAGCCAGGTAGGACATCCTAAACAGTTCCAAACTCTCCACTGGGGCCAGGGGCTTTTCCTGCCATATATGGTGGCTCTGGGAGGGAGGCACTTGACACAGCCCACCCCCACCACACACATATATGCATGTTCACACACACATTCACCCTTACCTCCTGGCTGAGGTTGTCCTCACCCACTGGCCGCCCGTTGAGCCTGGCACAGTGGAGCAGGTACCTGTGGGCCTCTTCCACACCGCCCTGGGTCAGAAGCCAGCGTGCAGACTCAGGCACCCACCTAGGGATAGGCAGGAGGCCCTTCAGCCAGAAAGTCATGACCCTAAGCCACATCTTCCTGGACATACAGCAGGCTCTCAGCTTCCAGGCTTTTGCTTATGTAGAGCCTGGAACATCATCTCCTCCCTAAGTCCTCCACATTTGATGAACTCTTATTCATCTTTTAATGCCCAATGTAAAAGCCACCTCTGGGCTGGGTGTGGTGACTCATGCCGGAAAATCCCAACAATTTTGGAGGTCAAGGCAGGAGGGTGGGTTTGAGCCCAGGAGTTCAAGATCAGCCTGGTGAGCCCCTGTCTCTACAAAAAATTAAAAAATAAATATTAGCTGGGTGTGGTGGCACACACCTGTAGTCCCAGCTACTCAGGAGGCTAAGTCAGGAGGATCACTTGAGCCTGGGAGGTTGAGGCTTCAGTGAACTGTGATTGTGCCACTGTACTCCAGTGACAGAGCGAGACCTTATCTCAAAAAAATAATAAAAATAATAAAAGCTACGTCTTTCCACACTTCCTTGCTCAGACCTAGGTCCTCCATAGCCTGGGAGTCCCTTACTCAACTGAATTGTCCTTACCCTCAAGACCAGCTCCTAGCACCAGCCACCCACTTCTCCCATGGGTGGCAGGAGGGAATGGGAGGGAGGAGATACAGACATGCAGATATATCCAGAAAGGCCACCCAAGGCCAAGTCATCTTTGGGAGGCAATATAGTGCCCACCTTGCCTGTCCTCCCACTCTCCTGCCTGAGCTCCCCACCGCCATGCTGGCCCTGCCACCTTCCCCCTCTCCAAGGGGCCAGCCTCAGTTTGTGCTTGGCTCTGTCTTTGTCCCTGTCTCTCTCTTTCTCCCTGTTCCTTGCCATCTTCTTTCTACTGATTTCTGTCTCTCTGTTGCTTTTTCTCTGTGTTTCTTTCTGTCTCTTGGTCACTCTGTTTCTTTCCCTTCATCTCTCAATCTCTGTCTTCAAATCTCAGACTCTGATCAATCCCATCTTTGACTTCCTGTATCTCGTGCTCCCCAGCTGCCTGCAGTCCTCACCAGAGGCTGAGGATGCCTGGGGCACAAGGCAGGGTGACAGCTAGCAGAAGCCATCGCCAGTCCCGTATCAGGTACCCAACCAGGGCCAGCAGCATCACGCCTCCTGTCCAGAAGGTGCTGCTCAGGACCCCGGCCACAGTGCGGTGCTCCACATCCAGCCACTCCAGCTCTGGACCAGGGCAGGAGACAGATGGTTAGTGAGGCCGAGATGGGCTCAGCCTCACTGTGACAGCTGCCTTCTTCCAGCCCTCTGGGTCCTGCCTGTTTCTTGCCTGCCTCACCCAGTGGCATCACGATGATGGTGAAGCCAGCCAGGGCTGAGCCAGTAAGGGTGCGGGTGATGGCGAACATTACATAGCTGACGGAGGCTGCAGATGCCAGGCCCAGCACCAGGGTACTCACATAGGCCACCAGCAACAGACGCCGCCGCCCAAACCTGCAAAGGGGTCATGCGGGGTCAGTTTCCTGTGGCGGGAGGGTCTAAGACACAGGTAGACTAGGCTCAACCCCAGCTAGTGGGAGAAAGTTCCCCCAGCCTGTTTCTTATTGGCCCAAAGCCTCACCTCACCTGTCGGACAGATATCCAAAGGCTACAGCCCCCACCAGCACACCGGTGAAGAAGAAAGTGGACGCAGCTTTGTTCAGGCCTTTCTGCCCACACACCAAATCCCACTGCAAGGACAGGCAGAAAGGGACCTCCTATGAACATCAGCCCCTCTCCAGCAGGTACCAACTCCTCCTCTCCAGACCCTGGAGACTTCTGAGGCCAACTGTGCCATTCTGGTACCTCCATGCCAGATAATAAACCTCCCAACAATTCACGCCAGCTTAGTGAGTGGGAAACTTTGTCCCACCCCAATCCTGCAGCCTCAGCTTCTTCCCAAGACAGGCCTCAACCTGCTGCCTCCCAGGAAGACTCTACCTCCAGTCACATTCCACCTCCAGATGGATTATGTAAATACCAACCTGGGACTGGAAAAAAGGGAGGGAGAAAAGAGACCTCTGCTGTTTCTCTACTGTTTCTCCTTGCCTTCTCAGCTCTTTGTCCCAACTCCCTGAAGCCACTTTAGCCCTTCCCTGCCTTAATCACCTCCCAATTAGTGATGATAATAACAGTTCTTGTGTATAAGCCTGTTATTACAAGCCATCAACTACAAGTGCTTTGTATTCATAGCCCCCATCTACAGATTGGTAAACTGAGACTCTAAGAGGTAAAGTAATATATCTAATGCCTACACAGTAACCACCCAAGGCAGTGGTAGGCCTATCCCTCTCACATGTCTCTCAACTTCTGGGTGTAAGTACCTCAGTTGCAATGGTGGAGGAGAACTCTGAGCGGTCGTACTCCCAGCCCTGAGAGCAGGGCACCGTGGCAGGTTCATCCTCCAGCTCCCCACGGCTCTGCCCTTCATCCAACGTGGTGTTGAGGAGAGCCTGGGGGTAGGCAAAGCGGAGGCAGGAGCTAAGCGTGCCATCAGGCTCCCGGGGAAGGTGGGCCTCCAGCCACGCATCCTGATGGCTGAAGTTGGCAGGGGCACCTGGCAGGGCACATCGGTGGGCAGGCACGGCAGCCAGGAAGATGGGCAGGAGGAAGTGCAGTGGTAGCAGCACTCGGGGCAGGGCCAGCAGTGCCACATTCCGCAGTTGGAAAGGCCCAAAGCCGCCCACCTGTTCCAGCAGCTCCTCAAAGCCCATGCTGCTCACCCACCAACTGTTTCAGGTGCAGCCTCCGTCTAGTATCCAGCCAGCTCAAACTGCCCACCACATAGACCCTTGGACTCTGGAGGTGGGAGTGGCTGGACTGAGTGGAGAGCCTGCAGCCAGAATCCAGCCCTCAGGGGCTGGCCCAGGACTGGGCCCTCCCCAGCAGCCCAGGTCTCCAGGGACCCCTACCTGTCTGGCCTGGTGCCTAGGGAAAGGGGAAGCCATCCAGAGGTCACTATTCATGACTCTGGGGCTTACCGATTAATGCTCAGGGACCAAGTAGAGGAGCTTCAGGCTACCATGATGAAGTAACTGGGTGATGGCATAGGAGGTGAGCCTCTAGTCCCTTGGTCAGCAAAGCTCCAAAGATCCCTAAGAAGAGGAGGCCCCTGAGGCATGGGGCTAGCTCTCCCGGGGTGCCCTTTGTCCTATGAGACCTTAGGTCAGCCTTGCCTATTTGCAGCTACAGCCATGGCCTGGCTGACAGTCCGGGATTCAGGGCTGAAAGCTGGATCCCAACCAGGTTTCTTTCTGCTGACCCAGGAGGCCTCCTTGCATCCCTCTCCCCCGCTGGCAGCTGATCCCTTAGCCTAAGACACACTGTGATCACACTGGGCAACTTGACCTCTCCGAGGGTCCCAGACTCATCCCATTCTCACTTCACTCAGGGGCTCTCCCCATACATATGGTTCCAACTGCCTGCCCCATTCTCCTATTGCCAGGAGCTTCCTAAATTACCTTTTGGAGGGGTAGAGAATGGTAGGGGACACGTTGCCAAGGTCTTGCCATAGGCATCTACAATGCCTAAGATTACCTTTGGAGAGGTAGGGAATGGGGGGCATTGCCAAGGTCTTGTCGTAGGTACCTGCAATGCCTAAGACTCAATGCTCAATCTGACCCTCTCGCTCAATTCTCAATCATGGTCCCTGAAGCAAAAGCACAGCAGAAACCATCAATATCCAGTTTATTCCCATCTGATTTTCTAAACATCAGGCTGGCAGAACCACTAGTTTTTT
>NW_016107512.1:1981386-2029984 GCF_001604975.1 Cebus imitator | reverse complement strand
TAGTTTTAGTAGAGACGGGGTTTCACCGTGTTGACCAGGATGGTCTCGATCTCTTGACCTCGTGATCCACCCGCCTCGGCCTCCCAAAGTGCTGGGATTACAGGCGTGAGCCACCGCGCCTGGCCAGAACCACTAGTTTAATCTAGCTGCTACTCTGAACAGGTCAGAAAACTAAAGGTAGGGTGGGGACCTGCTGGGGCCACGCGATGACTCAGCAGCACAGCTGAAGAATGGACCAGGTCCCTGACTCCAGACCAGGAATCTCACCTTTGACCCAAGCTGCTGAGCTGGTGATGTCTCAGTCTGTTCCAGGCTGGGCTCCCTGAGAAAGCTCTGGGAAAGGAGTGAAATCGATGACGTGTCATGTTTTTGTTTTTGTTTTTGAGATGGAGTCTTGAACTGTCGCCCAGGCTGTAGTGCAGTGGCATGATCTTGGCTCACTGAAATCTCTGCCTCCTGGGTTCAAGCAATTATCCTGCCTAATCCTCCCGAGTAGCTCGGACTACAGGCATGCGCCACCATGCCCAGCTAATTTTTTTGTATTTTTAGTACAGATGGGGTTTCACCATGTTGGCCAGGATGGTCTTGATCTCCAGACCTGGTGATCTGCCCACCTTGGCCTCCCAAAGTGCTGGAATTACTGGTGTGAGCCACCGTGCCTGGCGGGCATGTTGTGTGTTAATGGGGGTGCTGACAGTCATGGAGTGAGGGCTGTGATGGGAAGCAAGAGGTAGCTAATGGTGGTGGCAGTGACAGGGGCTGACAACAAGAAGAGACATTTGTTGAGTCTCTAGTGCATCCTCAGCATTTTGGGGGGTACACAGATGCCTCGGACACAATCCTTACCCTTAGGGAGCTTATAGGAGGGTTAAAATAAGCCACCCCTCCCTGCCTTCAGTTACCCCTTTCAACCCATTCTTGACACACTGGCCACAGTGAACATTTAAACACAGATCTAAGAGGATCACATCCCTGTTTAAAACTCTTCACCAGCTTCTACTAGTAGAAGGGGGAAAGTCCAGCTCCTTAGCTTGGCCCCTGTGACTTCCCTAGGACCACTTCCTCTCTCCCAGCCCACCCCTGAGCCCTCCCCAACATGCCCCCTTGCCTCCAGGTCTCTGCACACATAGCTCGTCGGCATGTCACACCCTAGTGTGGTCCCTTGGACAACATGGCCTCCTCCTCTTTCACCAAATGGATTCCCAGGGCTCCCTGAAGACCAGCTCAAGAGGAGACACTTCCACCCCTCTCACCCTCACTCATGTGTGACCTCACACTGTTGATTCCTCCCTCGTTTAATACTATGTAATCGTATTATTTATATAAAATGCATAAAACATCATAACACTTTGCAGCTCCAGAGAGGTAAGTTTTTTGGTCACCTGGTCTCCATGTCCCATCCAGTGTCTCCACAGGGTAGTACACTGAAGTTTTTCCACAGCCAGACAAGACAGTCAAGGAGACCAACCTCAGCCATTGTCTGTGACGCCTTATATTTCACAATGGGAATTTCTCTCCTGCTTTAATATCAGAAATAGCTGATAATCATACACTGCTTACCTCTCCCTCTTGACATGGGCTCCTAGGAAACTCAATCTAAATCTGCAGTTCTGGCTGGCCATGGTGGCTCACACCTGTAATCCCAGCACTTTGGGAGGCTGAGGCGGGTAGATCACCTGAGGTCAGGGGTTTGAGACCAGCCTGGCCAACATGGCGAAACCCTGTCTCTACCAAAAATACAAAAAATTAGCCAGACATGGTGGTGAGCACCTGTAATCCCAGCTACTCAGGAGGCTGAGGCAGGAGAATCGCTTGAACCCAGGAGGCGGAAGTTGCAGTGAACTGAGATCACACAATTACCCTCCACCCTGGGTAACAAGAGCGAAACTCCGTCTCAAATAAATACATAAATAAATAAATAAATATGCAGTACCTTTCTACAGAGAATAATTTGGCATTAATTTTACCCTGGCTCCATCTTATTCTCTGGCCTTATCCCATATGGAAGCTCTCTTCTCTGATGTCATTGAGGAATGATGGTGACAGTGAGCATGATGGTTGATGATGGAGCTGGACAGGCAGGTATGAAATGCTGAGTCTTACCAGAGGATAGATAGATCAACTCTGAGTCACCAGGTAAGAGCTGGCTTTGATTGGATTGTAACCATCCTCCCACCCCTCCAACCTGGGAATTCTAACCTGAGCTTAGAGGCCAAGGTAGAGACCTTTATTTATACCAAACTGGATGGTGAAGAGCCTTGTGCAATGGAAAAATAACAACTCCTGGCCAGGCACAGTGCCTCATGCTTGTAATCCCAGCACTTTGGGAGGCCAAGGCAGGAGGATCACTGGAGGTCAGGAGTTCGAGATCAGCCTGGCCAACCTTGTGAAATCCCCGTCTCTACTAAAAATACAAAAATTAGCTGGGAATGGTGGTGCTTGCCTGTAATCCCAGCTACTCAGGAGGCTGAGGCAAGAGAATTGCTTCAACAGGGACCTGGGAGGTGGAGGTTGCAGTGAGCCAAGATGGCACCACTGCACTCCAGCCTGGGCTACAGCATAAGACTCCGTCTCAAAAAAAAAAGAAAGAAAGGAAGAAAAAAAGAAAATTCCTTAATTGGAATTATTACTAGGATTATTGAAAGTTTCAGGAAAAATGCATTCCTGAAGCAAACAATTTGAGATTGCTTGCAATACGGACTTCTTATACTTTAGACCATTTACTCTTTTGCCCCCCATTGAGTGACTTCAGATGACCTACCCATCTTAATTGGGGCTTCAGTGACCATTAACCATCGCTGGAACCCATGTAATCACTTCCTACACTGATGATGGTGACAATGACAAATCAATTGCAGTGGTAAGTATGATAATGGATGGTATAATAGTAAGGGAGGCGGGGATCCTGGTGATGAAAGTGATGGTGACTGGGGTGATTGGAGCAGAGATAATGAGGTGGGGCTAGGGCCACTGGTAGCAGTGATGTGGTCATAAGGGTAGTGGTGGTGATGGTGGTAATGATGGTAGTGGTGATGTGATGGTGGTAATGATGGTGGTGGTGATGTGGTGATGGTGGTAATGATGGTAGTGGTGATGTGATGGTGGTAATGATGGTGGTGATGTGATGGTGGTAACGATGTTGGTGGGGATGTGGTGATGGTAATGATGGTGGTGGGGATGTGATGATGGTGGTGATGATGTAGTGATGGTGGTATCGATGGAGGTGATGTGGTGATGGTGGTAATGATGTTGGTGGGGATGTGGTGATGGTAATGATGGTGGTGGGGATGTGATGATGGTGGTGATGATGTAGTGATGGTGGTAATGATGGAGGTGATGTGGTGATGGTGGTAATGATGGTGGTGGGGATGTGATGATGGTGGTAATGGTGGTGGTGGTGATGTGGTGATGGTGGTAATGATGGTGGTGGGGATGTGGTGATGGTAATGATGGTGGTGGGGATGTGATGATGGTGGTGATGATGTAGCGATGGTGGTAATGATGGAGGTAGGGATGTGGTGATGCTGGTAATGGTGGTGGTGGTGATGGTGATAATGATGGTGGTGGAGATGTGGTGATGGTGGTAATGATGATGTTGGTGATGTGGTCATGATGGTGATAGTTTGGGAGAAGAATGTCTGTGATCTGAGTGAGGATGAAGCTACTAATGGTGGATGATGAAAACAGAGGTGGGAATGTGGTAAAATTGATGGTGGTGGTAATGGGTGGTGTTACACCACTTGAGGTTTAAAGGTGAGGAGCAATGCAGAAGATGCCACTTGGAGCTGCTGAAAATGTGCTTATGTCATACTCTCTCTGAGCCATGGCCATGCAGCCTCTCCTTCTCTATCACCTCATTACCCTGAGCAATGAGCAGGCTTCTGAATCCCCTGAGGACTTAGAAAGGTCACTCTAAGTCCTTTAGCCTTGGGTTGGCCCCAACTCTTGTCCTGGCCTTGACTCATCAGTACCCCATGGGAAAATCTCAGCAGGCCCCAGCATCTGATGATTAGAGTCACAAGACCCTCTACATTCCTACCCCTGTCTCTTTTCTGAAGGGCCCCTCTCTAGCAACAAAGGTTCCTCCAAATGTACCTGGTCTGTGGCTCCCATCTAGCCCCTGACAGAGCAAACTTGCTCAATCCGTGTATTTCTCTGTGCCGCTTTCTGGGGGAGAACAGGGAGAAGGTCTGCCAGGGGCCAGGGAGGCCCTCACACACAGACCATCAGGTAGTCCCTGACAGCCATGCTGGGCCTCAGGAAGCAAATGTGCCTGAAGTCTCAGGCTCCTGAGGGTGGGAGGTGGGCAGAGAGTCTCTGCAATGCCTTAAAGCCCTGTTCTGCAACACAGCCTCTCCTGGCTCCAAGCCCAGCCCTGCTCCCTCCTCATTCCTCTCTTTCACTCCCAGATTCATGACTGTGACTCGCCACACTGAACTACATGCAGCAGTCTCACAGTACCCCCCTACCCCCACTATGCCCGTGCTGTTCCTCCTCCTGAGAATGTCCTCTCTTCTATCTGGCCAGCTCCTGCTTGTCCTTCAAAATTCAATCCAGGAGGCACATCTCTCTCTGGGGGTCTTCCTTGAAGCTCTCAGTCTGGGCTGGGAGTTCCTCCCTATGCTTTGAGTATCAGGGCACATGCCACATGTGAAATGAAAGTGAATTTCCAATCACCTTTTTTTTTTTTTTTTTTTTTTTTTGAGACCACGTCTTGTTCTGTTGCTCAGGCTGGAGTACAGTGATCATAGTTCAATACAGCATCAAATTCCTGGGCTCAAGTGATCCTCCTGCCTCAGCCTCCTGAGTAGCTAGGACTGCAGGTGTACACCATCACACCTGCAATGCCTTAAAGCCCTGTTCCTCAACACAGCCTCTCCTGGCTCCAAGCCTGGCCCCAGCCACCACCTTGAGGGCTTCGTCTCAGTGCCTGCTCAGTGCCTGACATCTGACATAACCTCTAGCACATGTGGGGCTCAGTAATAGTCTGCCCAATTAGTTAGGTTAATGGGTTGTGTGAATGAATGATAGATTAAATAAATAATGAATGAATAATCCATGACATTCTTTCATTCAGTCTCAATAATAATCAAGAAAATTTAAAAATGCAATAAGGTACTATTTTTTATTGATTTAATTATCTGGGGGATTTCTCCTAGAATTAGACTTGAAGAAATAATATAGGTTGGAGCCAAGAAGTTCTAGTGACAAGTTTGGCATGATTTGAAATAGTGAAAAGTTGGAAAGAGTGATGAAAAATCAATATGGAACTGGTTAAGGACACTATGGAACATTCATACCATGGAATATGACATAGCCATTAAAAAGAACACAAGAATTCTCATCATTGCGGGTGAAACTGTAAAATGATGTAGCCATTTGGAAAAGTTTGGTAATTATTCAAAATGTGAAACATAGCATTGCCATATGATCTAGCAATTACACTCCTAGGTATATACCCACGAGAAGTGAATGCATATATCCATACAAAAACTTGTACACAAATGTTTATAGCAGCGTTACTCATCATAGCCTAAAGCAGAAACAACCCGAAGTCCATTAACTGATAAATGGATAAACAGAATGTGGTATTTCCATACAATACAATATTATTTGGCAATAAAAAGGAATGAAGTACTCATAAATGCTACAATATGGCAGTACCTTGAAAACATGCTAGGTGAAAGAAGATAGTCACCAAAACATCATATGTATATATTATATGTATAATATATATTTTAGATGGAGTTTCACTCTGTCGCCCAGGCTGGAGTGCAGTGGTGCATTCTCAGCTCACTGCAACCTCTGCCTCCCAGATTCAAGCAATTCTCCTGCCTCAGCCTCCCAAGTAACCGGGATTACAGGTGCGCACCAGTACACCTGGCTAATTGTATTTTTAGTAGGATGAGATTTTACCATGTTGGCCAGGCTGGTCTTGAACTTCTAACCTCAAGTGATCCACCTGCCTTGGCCTTCCAAAATGCTGGGATTATGGGAGTCAGCCACTGCACCTGGCCAACATCATATGTTATATGACTTAATTTATATGAATGTCCAAAATAGTCAAATCTTTAGACCGAAGGTACATTAGTGATTGCTTAGGGCCATGGGCTGTGGTAAAACAGAGTGACTGGAGCCAGGCGCAGTGGCTCACACATGTAATCCCAGCACTTTGGGAGGCCGATGTGGGTGGATCACAAGGTCAGGAGATTGAGACCATCCTGGCTAACATGGTGAAACCCTGTCTCTACTAAAAATACAAAAAAATTAGCTGGGCATGGTGGTAGGTGCCTGTAGTCTCAGCTACTCGGGAGGCTGAGGCAGGAGAATCACTTGAACCCGGGAGGCGGAGGTTGCAGTGAGCCAGGATCGCACCAATGCACTCCAGTCTGAGCAACAGAACAAGACTCCATCTCAAAAAAAAAAAAAAAAAAAAAAAGAGAGTGACTGTAGGGAGTGTCTTTCCGGGGTGATGGGAATGTTCTAAAATTGATTGCTGTGATGGTTGTACAACTCTGAATACACTGAAAACCATTGAGTTGTACAATTTAAATTGGTGAATTATATGGCGTGTAAATTATATTTCAATAAAGTCATTTTTTAAAAGGATGAAAATCTGTATTTTAAGACATATTTGGTCATAAAAAGCATGTTTCAGCTAGGCATGGTGGCTCACACCTGTAATCCTTTTTGTTTTTTGTGTTTTTTTTGAGACAGAGTTTCACTCTAGTAGCCCAGGCTGGCATGTGTGATCTCAGCTCACTGCAACCTTTGCCTCTCGGGTTCAGATGATTCTCCTACCTCAGCCTCCCAAATAGCTGGGATTACAGTTACCCACCACCATGCCTGGCTAATTTTTTGTATTTTTTTTTTTTTTTTTTAGTAGAGATGGAGTTACACTATGTTGGCCAGGTTGGTCTTGAACTCCTAACCTCATGATCCGTCCACCTCGGCCTTCCAAAGTCCTGGGATTACAAGCGTGAGCCACTGTGTCCAGCCTTCACGCCTGTAATCCTAATACTTTGAGAGGTTGCAGCCAGTGGATCACTTTAGCCCAGGAATTCAAGACCAGCCCGGGAAACATGGCGAAACCCAATCTCTGTTAAAAAAAAAAAAAAAAAAAAAAAATTAACTGTGCCTGGTGGGATTCACCTGTGGGTCTAGCTACTTGGGAGGCTGAGGTGGGAGGACCACCTGAGCCCAGGACTGGGAAGATGGCGTTGAGGCTGCAGTGAGCCGTGATTGTGCTGCTGTGCTCCAGCCTGGTGACAGAGTGAGACTGTCTAAAAAAAAAAAAAACAAAAAAAACCATGTTTCAGAATAGTAGGTATAATATGCTCTTTTTATTTATAATAAATATGTACATATAGACAGAAAAAGAGAAAGCTGTTAATTACAGACAGGAAAAAGAAGGCCTGACATGGAACACACCAAGCCATTTGCAAGAGTTACCTCTATGTGGTCAGCTTCGTGGATAGGAAGGGAGCTTTTATTTTATATGCCTTTGTATTTGTCTTTTTACTATAAGTAGGTCCTGCTTTTGACAGTTTAAACAAGAAGGAAGGTTGAAATCACATGGAGATTACACTGAAGGCTGATGAATCAGGGCCTAGAGCATGCTGGCATCCACGCCGAAGGAAAGAGGGTCCCAGGGAGCCATGATGTTTCTGGAATGTCGGAGGGTGGCCTTTTCGGAGGGAGAGCAGGACTTTGCAAGCTTGGACCTTTTTACCTTGGATCTCAAGCAAGCCCAGGACTCTGGCCTGGAACCAAAGTTGTTTATACATTGACGAGGTGAAAGATTTACACCGAGTGAACCTAGGGTTCAAAATTCACAAGCTCCTGCCGCATGTACACCAGAACAAAGCCCCCTTTCCATCCAGCTCTCCTGCCCTGCAGCAGCCAGACACCTCTCACTCATCTCACCCCTTTTCCACACGCAAAATTGTACATTATATGCACGATTCTTTTTTCTTATTCTTTGTCTTGGAGACTGGTCCATAGCATATACTACACAAAGAGACACCTCCTTCATTTACTTAGTTTTTTTAGAGAAAGAGGTCTCGCTATGTTGCCCAGGCTGGACTCAAACTCCTAGGCTTAAGCAATCCTCCTACCTCAGCCTCCCAAGTGGCTAGACTACAGACACACCGCAGCATTCAGCTAGCCTCCTTCATTTTAGAGTCTCACAGTACTCCGTGGTGGGGGCCCCATCTTATGGGTGGGCCATGCTCTACTGAGCAGCCCCAAGTGGGCACTTAGATTTCTTCTGAACTTTTATAGGTTCACCGTCTCTTATCCAAACGGTTGGGGTCAGAAGTACATACATGTGTGGTTGACCTTTGAACAACACAGGTTTGAACTGCACTGGTCTGCTGAGAAACTGATTCTTCTCAATAAAAGTTACATGTTTTGTACCTGCCTCTCCTGCTCCCCTTCCATCTCCTCCACCCCTTCCGCCTCTGTCACCCCTGAGACAGCAAGACCAACCCCTCCTCTTCCTCCTCCTCAGCCTGCTCAATATGAAGACAGTGAGGATGAAGACCTTTATGATAATCCCTTCCACTTCATAATATATTTTCTCTTCTTCATGGTTTTCTTAATAATATTTTTTCCCTACCTTATTGTAAGAATACAGTATATAACATATAAAAAACATATAAAATATGTGTTAATCCACTGTTTATTATTGGTAAGGCTTCCGGCTGACAGTAGGCTATTAATGAAGTTTTGAGGGAATCAAAAGCTGTATGTGGATTTTCAACAGCAAGAGGGTCGGTGCCCCAACACCTGTGTTGTTCAAGGGTCAACTATATATGTATTCAAAAAGGTAATTCGGCGCATATTCCATATATTATAAAATGCCCTAATGGTGGGCCAGGTGCGGTGGCTCACACCTGTAATCCCAGTACTTTGGGAGGCCAAGGCGGGCAGATCACCTGAGGTCAGGAGTTCAAGACCAGCCTGGCCAAAATGGTAAAACCCCATCTCTACTAAAAATACAAAAATTAGCTGGACATGGTGGCAGGCGCCTGTAACCTCAGCTACTGGGGAGGCTGAGGCAGAAGAATCTCTTGAACTTGGGAGGCGGAGGTTGTAGTGAGCTGAGACCGTACCACTGTACTCCAGTCTGGGCAAGAAGAATGAAACTCTATTTCAAAAAAATATAAAATATAATAGCCTGATGGGACCTACCCCATCATCAAACACATTAATATTTCTACTGCAAACATGGATGATAAGTGGAATTAATAAAAATTACAAATGGTCTCATCAGTTTTTTTTTTTTTAATAACAAATGAGCATGTGCCAATCTAATGGGAGAAATCCCAGTTTTCAGAACTTTCTGGGTTTCACAAGTGCAGATGAGGCTTCCTAGAGCTATACAAAGAATTCTGCAGTGAATAACTTTGGGCACACGTAATTTTGCAAGTATATGAGTATATCCATAGGATATAGTTCTAAAGTGAAGAAGCTGGGTCACAAGCTATGCTTATTTGTGATTTTGATAGATTTTTTTCATAATAATTACCTTGCCTATGAACTGCTATACTGCATGGTTTTCCAAACACCCACTTTTGTCTGTTAGCTTTGGGGTAATGAAAATTATTTCTCGAGAATGGGAAGGAGGAAGAGAAGCTGATTAAAGGGTGCAGGCAGGGTGTGGTGGCTCACCACTGTACTCCCAGCACATTGGGAGGTCAAGGCAGGCCGATCATATGAGGTCAGGAGTTCAAAACTAGCCTGGCCAACATAGGGAAACCCTGTTTCTAGTGAAAATACAAAAATTAGCCAGGCATGGTGGCACACATCTGTAATCCCAGCTACTCAGGAGGCTGAAGCACAAGAATCTCTTGAACCTGGGAGACAGAAATTATAGTGAGCCAAGATTACACCACTGTACTCTGGCCTGGGCAACAGAATAAGACTCTGTGTCAAAAAAAAATTATATATATGTATAGTAAAGGGTATACACATACAGTGAGATAGAAGGAATAAATTCAATGTTCAAAAGCAGAGTAAGGTGATTATATTTAACCAAAATGTATTGTACTTGGGTAATGGATGCTGTAAACACCCTGGCTTGGTCACTACACATTATATACATGTAACAAAATTTCTCATGTACTTCAGCAATTTGTACAAACAATTAAAAAAATTCTTCCTCCTGATCTCTGCAGAAAACCAGACTTAGAGTTTCTAGCCCAAGTGTCCAGAGGGCTGTGAGAGCACATGTTTTGCAGTCAGAGGGACAGCAGGACAGTCCCCATCCTCCTGTGTGACCCTGAGCAAGTTAACTGTGTCTGTCCTGAGCTTTCATTTCCCCCCCTGCCTCCAGGACAGTCCCTCACACTTGCCCACCATGCTGTGCTCTACTCTTCTGCCCAGCCTCCAGCCCCAAGAGCTGGGTTTTGCCTGCCCTCCCGCAGGGAAGAAGAGTCCAGGCCAACAGAGAAAGGTCCACAGGCTTTTTAATGGTGTGATGGCTACTTCCCTTCCGAGACCCGATCTAATCATTGACAGCGGCTTCCAGGGTGTTGGGGCGGGGTGGACAGGCGCAGGATGGGCAGAGGCCATGCAGTGACTGGGAAGGGGTTGGGGAGGGGTGTTACATTCTGTTTGGCATGTAAACATTCTTAGGTGGCTTCCCGAGGGAGGGGAAGGGCAACTCCCTGCTCCCCACCCCATGCCCACCAGGGCTGGTCCCTGGAGTTGAGAAGACTGGGCAAGCCAGGCCCCTGTGAGGAACTGGGGAATGGAGAGCCTGGGGCACAGCCCCCCGCCCCCACTGTGCCCCTTTCGTGCATGGTGCGGTGGGGAGGGAAGGCATGTGTCTGGGTGAGCAGACCCTGCATCTGACTCAGTGACATAGGTTGTTGTGATGGGGAAGTGCTGAGGGAGGTGGTGTGATGCTTTTACAGAGAAAGGGCTCAGGACCTGGAGGCCTGGTGGAGAGAATGAATGCTCAGGGGGAGGAGGCTGCAGCTGGGGTTGGGGGCACCGGGAGATGTGGCTTCCTCTGCCCTGGATCCTTCCCGGGGAGAGGCACAGAGGCAGTCCCCTAGGTGACTCCCTCCCCATTGTCCCGCTTTCCCTCCCCTATCTCGCCTGGTGACACTGGTGATATTCAGTGACTCAGAGGCCTGAGGTCAGTTGGGAGCCCTAGGGAGGTCTGGAATCACAAGGGCAGACTGGGTTTTGCCTCTCTGCCAGCTCCAGTGCTGAGTGAAGTTGGGGGTAGAATGGACCTGGGGCTCTCTCAGGCCCCCCTCTTCCTCCCAGCTACAAACCAGGGTGTTGTTGGTCCTGGGGCAGAGGTGAGGCTGGGGGCCCTACATTCACAGTTCGGTTGGTGGCAAGGAGCAGGCCCAGGGCCTGGGCACCAGGAGTCATGCCCTGGTCCCCACCTGGCACGAGCTGATTGTCATTCGGAGAAGCTCTAGGTGGGAGGCAGTGGCCCCTCCTCCATCCCCTCTGCTGGACTCAGAGGGCAGTAGAGGGTCTTGGGAGGGCCTCAAGTTGACAAGGAGGGCTCTGTCCGGAGAAGTTTCCTGAGTGTTCTGGGAGCTTCTGCATCAGCGTGGGGTGGATGTCAAAGGCTGTCCACCCAGGAGTCCTCCCCTCAGCTGGTCTGCAGAGAAGCCACCACCCCGGCCTGGAAGTGGCTGCCCAAGCTGCTGACTCTTCATGAGGGGGAGGCTGCTTTCAAGGTCAGCTGCCTCGTGGGCATCCTTCCGGGTGATGGTGGCTGGATGCAGCCAGACTGCTGGGGCACACTAAGGCCTTTCTTCCTCTTTCCCTGGATGCCTTGGCTTGCTCTCTGTGACTCAGGGAAGGACAGAGAGCCTAGGCCGGGGGACAGAGGCTATGGGGCCTGTCCAGATAGGCAGGGCTGGCTGTCCCATCTGCAGCCGGTGTGCTGCTTGCCCCAGATGTAGGCAGTTGAGGCTCATGATGAAGTGGGGTGAGCTATGCAGGAGCCAGAACCCAGGAAGAGTCCCCATATCCATTCCTGGAGCAGAGCAGCTGCACGGGCTGGAGTTGAGGCAAGAGGGAACAGGCTGAAGAGTGAGCTGAGGGAAGAGTGGGCGTGGGCTGGGGACCCATTACTCAAGCATACAATCTGGAAGGTAGAAGGGCCTTTCTGCCTCCAGGTGCCAGCTGTCTGTTGGTCAGTCTGCCTCTGTTCTCTCTGCCCACTTCGGGAGACAATGCCTGAGCCAGCCCTCCCTCCCTCCCACAGGCGGGAGGACAGGGAGGGTGACACCACTAGAACTGAGTCCCCAAATCTCCAAAAGGCCAGTGCAAAGATGGTAACCAACCACTCTCCACCTGCACTGAACTCATGAAAGAGCAGGTTGGCTGGAACTGCAGTAGGCAGGAGTGAGGTTAGATGACAGGAAGGAATTCCTGATATGGGGGTCCTGAGCACTAGATCAGGGGAAAAGGGGAGGGAGTAAAACTTTGTTAAAGCCCCCTCCAACTTCCCACTGGGAAATACTTGCCCAGGAAGGCAGCCCACACACTTCCTGTGGTTCCCACAGAGGCTCCACCCAAATTTAGGAGGCAAGAGGTTTCTGCACCCCAAAGGTGCAGGGGAGCACATTGCCCCCCTGCCCCAGCGGAATCACCTGCCCACCAATCTCCAAAATCACTTGCCCACTGCCTCCCACCGAGGTGTCCAGGATGGAGCCAACTTTGGGGCAGGTCAGACCTGCCCCCTCACACCTGAGTAGACTGATGTCCCCTGGGTCCCCAACCCCAGCCTGGCAGTCCAGAGGCCGTCCCTGGCCGCAATGGCTCTCAGGAGACTGTGGGGCTGGACCCTCGCCGGGAGGCTGAAGCCTCCACTTCTGGAATTTGATGCTGCTTCTCTGAATGGGTAGGGGGACTGGCTGGAAAGGGGTCGGAGGAGGGCAAGGCGCCGCAGGAGGTGTAGGCAGAGGTTGCTGGGGGAGCATGGAGAGCAGCCTAGGCCTGGTGGGCAAACGAACCGGGTGTCCCCAGAAGTGGAGTCCTCGATGAAAAGTGGCTGAGCCTTCCCGGGGCGGAGAGACTGATGTGAGGCTGGCCGGCCTGACAGGCGGCAGGAGGATGAGAGGACACGGGGCGAGGAAGGGGAGGCGGACTCTCCCCGTGGCGCGGTGCCGCGTCCCCCACCTGCCCTGAGGGCTGGCAGGGCACTGCGTGTGCTCGCGCGCGTCCTCGCGGGTGCAGGCGGAAAGCTGGGGCCGCGGGTAGTGCGCGTCGGGCGCGTAAGGCTGTGCTGGGAGCTGCTCCAGTGTGGCCGGCTGCGGGTGGGGGGCCGGGGTGAGGGTGGGGGGCCGCGGGGAGCCGCGGGCGTCATTATCTGGCCCCAGCCCGGCCCTCTGCGCCTGCTGCCCGGCCTTTGGTTGCTGCGCGCTGAGCCTGGAGTTTCCCTCTGGGTCCTTTCTTGGAGCCCCCGGGGGAAGGGATGCCATCAGGCTGGGCCCGGGCGGGCGGGATGCCCCGGGGCTGGGGGACCCCGGGCCGGACCTGGTGCGAGGGGGAGGGGCTCTCTCTGCGGGACAGGGACTGGCTCCGGGGAGACGCGCTGGGATTGCGCGCAGACGCGGATGTGGGAAGGCCTGGGCTGCGCGGGGCGGGGGGCCTGGCTCCGGCTTGGGCTCGCCCTGGGCCCAGGCCACGGCCAGGAGGTTGTTTGGGGCGGAGGTCAGCAGCAGTGGCCGACCCTGGGGGCTTCTGCAACTGGAGCCTGCTTGAGAGCAGAAGAGGGTAAAGAAACAAAACAAGGAGAAATATTTCAGAATCCTCCTGAGCACTGAGCACTAGAGTCCTGCCTCCTCAAGAGCTGAGACTGAGACCATGGCACAGATGGGTAAACTGAGGCCTGGCTCTCTGCCCTCCAGGCAGGACCACAACGAGCCACATGCTCCCAGGCTGCTGCTGGAAGAACCTGCTGCTGGCTTTCTTTGAGGTCCTCATTTCATCTTTAAAATTCTCATGGATTTTGCATTCTAATCTAGAATATACCTATGTTTATATTAATACAAAATGTTTTCTCCCAAGGAGTTTTCAAAGCTCTGGGATTTATCTTTTGGCTTCCAATGCCCCATGGCACACCAGAGGCTGGCTGTGTGTGGACCCATCGGCCCCCATCAGCTTGTTCCAAGCCTGGCCTCTCCAGCACCCCCTCCACACGTACTCACTGAAGCCACTGCCCTGAGCCCAGTGACAGGGCTGGAACCCACATCAGAGTGAGGCAGAGCACAGTTGGAAGGTGCTGGACAGGAGGTGTCGCTGAGGGTCCCTCCTGATCTTCCATAGCCCCTGACCTTGGTTCTGGAGAAGCCCCTGCTGGTGGAGGCCTGTGGTCACCCTCTGCCCACCCTGGGGCTGACAGCGGTTTCTCACCTGCTGGTGTTGGCTGTGTCCGACGCTGGGGCCGCGCCTTGGGATCTGCTGGGGGGCTGCTGGGCTGCAGCAGGCATGGGCATGCGGAGGCTGATGGGGCGGGGAATCCGGCTCCGGGTGGCGGCTGCCCGCCCGGCCTTCCTGGGCAAGGCCGCTGCTGGCTCAGAGGCAGGCGTGTCCTCCTCGGACCCCGTGCCCGAGAGCGTCTCGGAGGCACGGCGCTGCTCCTCACTGGAAGAGGAGGAGGCCCCCGAGGCCAGCCGCAACAGCAGGCGGCCCTGCCTCTTCTCCATCACCAGCCGCGCCAGGTCCTGCTGCGGCCGGGCTCGCTTGCTCCACCGCTCTTTGGCCGACAGCGAGCCTGAGGGCTCCGAGCCCGTGTCCTCCTCAGACAGCAGGACGGGGATACGGCTCCTGGGGTGGGAGCCTGCTATAGCATGGCGTCTAGGGGAGATGGTGGCCACTTTCTCAGGGCTTGGTTCCAGCGGGGACACCGGGGCTGGTCTGTCTGCAAGGGCCAGGCCGTTGGGCAGTGAGTTTGTGGCCAACTCTGAGGGCGTTTCCTCAGGGGGCGCAGACAGGGCACAGCCCTCTATCTCGGCCCCATCCAGCCCTGACAGGGCAAGGCCGTTCTCCAGGGGTGCTGGGGTCCCCTCCTCAGCAGCGCCTCCATCAGAGGCCAGCTCCAGACCCAGCTCGCCCCCAGCGCTGAACTCCTCAGGCCGAGAGGCTTGTCCACTGGAAGACATGACATTGAGGTGGGTTTTTTCCGCAATGTGCACAAAGGTCCTCTCAACTTTGGTGAAGGGTGAGGAGGTGACTGCCACACCCCCGGACCCTGTGGTCACTGTCCCCGCCCCCAGTCCTGCCCCAGGCCCTGGAGGCTTGGGCTCAGACTTGAGGACGGAGGACAGGGTGCCTGGCTCAGATACGTCCAGCTGGCTGCCTGCGGGCTGGGGCCGCTCGTGCTGAGGAGTGAGGGCAGCCAGGGTGCCCAGGTCGGGGTCAGGAGCCAGTTCGGCAGTGACAGGCGACTTCTTCATGTCGCCAGGAGAGACAAGCACCAGGGTTTTGGAGCCCTCCTCGGGCTCCAGGTCCCCATCAGCCACGGAGGCCCGGCCCCTGGACTCCTTCTGATCATCGGCCAGCAGCGTGGACGGGGCGCCCTCCTGGCTCCGGTCGGTGCTCCTCTCACTCCCCTCACTGCTGGAGCCACTTCGAGGCCCCAGCACCTCCCCCAAGGCCACTGCCACCTCAACGGCCTCTTCCTCCTCTTCCTCCTCGTCCTCCTCCTCTTCGTCGTCCTCCTCCTCTTCTTCCTCTTCTTCTTCCTCATCGTCTTCTTCCTCTTCCTCCTCTTCCTCCTCCTCCTCCTCTTCCTCCTTCCCATTAGCCTGAGGCTGAACGGGAGCCAGTGGGACCTGGGGGGTGCTGAGCAGCATGTGCGAGAAGCCCACCCTCCGGACCCTGTTGAGCAGCCGAGCCCGTTCTCGGTAATCGGAAAGGTCTCTCTTGAAGTCCTGGTAGGGCAGACTCAGAGGCACAGCTCGTGGGAGGCCGTTTACCTCAAACGGGGGCGCCACGGAGAACACCTGCAAGGGCACACACAGGGACCCTCTGAGGTCACCCACCCTCCTGGGCCCAGGAAAACTTCAACTGTACCCAGGAGCTAGGAGACCCACAGGCCCGGTTCATCTACCAGACTGTGAGCTCCAGATAGGCAGCCGCAGGCACTGGGTCTGTGTTGTTCACTGCTCTGTCCTTAGGGCCTAGAATGGTCTCTGGCACCTAGTGAGTGCTCAGCAAGCCTCTGATGAATGACTGTGTCCACACTCTAGGTCCCTGAAGTCCCAGGCCCTGACCCTGGTGGCCTTTCTGCCTCCCGGCCTCTTCATGTCCCCAGCCCCTCTCCTCACCATGTCTATCCTACACCTAAGCCAGGAACAGTAACAGGAAATGAAAACTGGGAGGCACCAGGACCACCATGCAGATGGGCCCTTCCTTTCACAGAGAAAGCCAGGCCCAGAGACGGGCAGCAAGTGTCTGCACCACCTCCCGATGGCCTGTGCCGGGTCTGGCTCCTGGATCCCTCAGTCCCACCTCAGGGTGTGCAGTTTCTCTGTGGCCAGAGAGCTGGCTCTCCAGGGCCACCAGATCCTGTGCTGGACAAGGACAAAGGTGGGGCTGTCCTCTACCCTTAAAAGTGCAGCCTGGGCCCCTGGAGCTGCAATCCATCCTCTCAGCCAGGAATTTGTCCAACCCTCGACAGGTATGCTTAAGCTCCATTCCGGTTTCCTCTTCAGAGCTTTGTGTAGCGCCCTTGGCAGTGTGATGGCAAACCTGTTCTTGGTTTTCTAGGCTCTTGCCATGTCCCCCTTAGCCTCCTTCCTTCCAGACTAGAAAGGCCTGACCACCTTGTCAGGAACTTGGCTCCTTCTCTAGCTCCACCCTGTTGAATACACAGACATCCCCAGGCACCCTCAATGTCCGGGGCCTATCAGGGCTGACACAGCTTTGTTCCATGGTGGGACAGTGCTGACGATGTCCAGCACTTTGCTAGCATTTTCAAGCACACTGGGCTTCTGTCTTCCTGAGCTAGCAGAACGTAGCCCATCCAGACCAGAGGCTCCAGGGATATCCTGCCTGCACACCTTCCTGCCCACTCACGCTGCCAAGGAGTCCTGCCAAGCATCATTCTTAAACCTTTCTGTGTCTGCTACCTCAGGCCCACGAGCATAGTCTTGTCCTGCCTAGTGGTTCCCCAGCTACTGAGCTGCTCTCTCCATACTGTACGGCCTGAGTGACCTTTCTGAACCTTAATCTAATTCCATCTGTGTCTGCTTCAAATCTACTGTGGCCGCCACAGTCCTTAGGAGAGAGTTCAGTTTTTTTTTTTTTTTTTTTTTTTTTTTTTTTTTTTTTGAGACAGAGTACTGCTCTGTTGCCCAGGCTGGAGTGCAGTGGCATGATCTTGGCTCACTGCCGCCTCTGCCTCCCAGGTTCAAGTGATTCTCCTGCTCAGCCTTCCTAGTAGCTGGGATTACAGACACGCATCACTACACTCGGCTAATTGTTTTGTATTTTTAGTGGAGATGGGGTTTTGCCATGTTGACCAGGGTGGTCTCAAACTCCTGACCCCAGGTGATCCACCCACTTCGGCCTCCCAGAGCACTGGGATGACAGGCTTGAGACACCACACCCGGTCTGAGACAGTTCAGATCTTTGACTTGGCCCATGAATCCCCCACCCCACTCTGTGATCTGGCTCCTAACAGCTGCTCTGGCCTTACTTACTGCAACACCCTTGGTCCCCTGCCCCCGCCTATGCTCCACCCATTCCGATGCTTCCGGAAGTTCCCTAAGCTCATTAGACGTTCCCTAAGTGCATCTTCTATCTCACACTTTGCCCAGCAGTTTCCTCCACCTGGGAGTCCCTCTAACCCCTTCTCTTTACATGATAACTTCCTACTCTTCCTCCAAGACCAGCTCAAACAGCTCCTCATCTTAGCAAAGAAGAGACAAAGCCTTCCTGTCAACTTTCCTGTCCCCCCACCGAGCAGCTTTACTTACTCCCCCTTTTCTACTTGTTTTCCACATCCTTTCGTGAGAGAATCTCCCACCTATTATTCTACATGCAGGTATTTATAGGGTCCTCTCTCCTGATACACAGAGATCCCTGAGAGTTTCTTCATTCACTCCTTCAAGAAGTGGTCTTTGAATGTCTCCTGTCCCGGTCACCATGTTACAGTCTAAGAATCTATGGATCAAGTATTGAACAAAATAGACATGGTTTTTTATTTTCTCTATATCAGGAAACGAAGTGGGGATATGCACATTCCACAAAGGTTGTGATCATAAATGAGGTCATATAAGCAAAGGCATATAGCAGTTGCTCAACAAATGTTAGCTCTCTCTCGCCCCTACCTCCCACCTCCTGCTCTGGTCACCTTGGTTTGGAGGTCATTGGCCCCCTCCCCAACCCCAGAAAAGACTGGATGCCACACCTATGGGGAATTGGGTGTGGGAAAAGGAGGGAGCTCTGCCAGCTGAGGCCTCTATGCAAATAGCACAAAGGCTGGTGGAGGGGAAGGCAGAGACCCCCAAGGCTGAGAATCTGTCCAGGGCTGTGGCTGCTCCCCTTCCCAACTGCGATGATCTTCCCTGCAATCAGACCATCGGTGAGGCTATGGTGGGGGTGACGCAAGAAGATAGCTTCAGATTCCAACAGGACCCCAGCAACGCTGTTTGAGCCAGGGAAAGTTTCTAAGAAAGCTCCCTATCTAGCTCAAACAGGGTTGCTAGGGTCCTCTCAGCCTGGGCAACATGGCAAAACCCTGTCTCCACTAAAAATACAAAAATTAGTTGGGCGTGGTTGTGTGCACCTGTGGTCCCAGCTACTCGGGAGGATGAGGTGGGAGGATCTCTTGAGCCCAAGAGATCAAGGCTGCAGTGAGCTGAGATCGCGCCACTGCACCCCAGCCTGGGCGACAGAGAGACGCTGTCTCAAAAAACACAAAAATAACAACAACAACAACAACAAAACGAACTCACTTTTGTCCTCTCCACATCTAGGCTGGAAGTGTCCAGAGAATTTTCTTTTTCTACACAATATTCGTTCTTATTAATCCATTCATTCATTTAGCAAACACTAAGCACTAACTCTGCCAGGCCTTGCTCCTGGACACTTTGCTCATCATCAACGTTGCGGCTAGAGAAAATGGCTGGGCAGAGGTGGAGGAGCTGCTGTAAGCTCCCGGGTGAGTGGGGACCATGGGGTGGGTGGGTGCTGGCACTGAGAGTCAGGGACAGGCAGGCAGACAGAGAGCTCTGAGCATGTTTCTCTCCCAACCACCTTTGGACTCACCCAGCTGGCAGCAGACACATCCTGTCCAGTAGGGATGGCCTTTAACTCCACCGGGCCACCCATTCTCCACAGAACCTTTGCCCATTGTCCCTGTCTAATCCCTGACACCTTGGTTAGAGACACTCTTTCCTTTGCTCTCTGACCAGGCCCTGAATCTCTCTGAAAAGTCCCCATATAAAGGCTGGGATCCCTTCCAACACACACACACACACACACACACACACACACACACACACAGAGTGTTCACATTGGATGGTTGTAAGTGGAACCCTTTCTCCTTCTGCCTCAAAGCCCTCCCCTCCTATTACCTGGGAGAGAGGAGGAATGAGAACTGGAAATCAATGATCAGTCATAAAACCAGGCTGGGAAACTGAGGCACAGAGAGGGACATGGACTTGGGTATTGGCCCAGGTTGTGAAGCACATCCACCAGGGTGGCCCAGGACCCGAAACCCTTTCCAGTGTCTCCCACTCAGTCCCATGTGGGGAGACCTGGAACCCTCTGCCTTTTGGGAGGAAGAGCCCTTCATGTCGGAGTGAGGACAACTTTGCCCTAAGGATCACTGCCACCCCCAAACCAACCTAGGCATGCTGGGTTTTCGGTTTCAAAGTCCCTCTGCGGTTCCCTCATCTGCCTCTGGGCTGGGGAGGGACAGAGCCTGGGCTCAAGTTCATCACTCCTCAGAGAATAGCCTGAACTTCTCCCTGCCTCTCCTGGATGCCCAGCGAGTTCTTCATTCATTTGCCTGTTTGATCTTGAGTTCATTCACTCAGCCAGTGATCTACAGACACCTTCAGTGTGTCTGGCCCTTTACCTGTCTGAAAAGTTCACACCTTCTTTCTCCCTTCTCAGGGCAGCAACCTTTATGATTCTAATCTGCTTATTGTGGTTCCCAGGCCTGGCTTGACACAGCATTGTCCAGAGTTGCTTTTTAAAAATGCACAGCCCTGGGTCCTACCCCCAGATTCTGTAGGTCAGAGGTGAGGCCCAGAAATCTGGCTGTTTTAAGCTCCTTAGTAATTCCAAGTTCAGCTGAAGGCATATATGGTAAGGTTTGGGTCATGGAGACAGGAAGAGGACAGGCCAATCAAACTGAGACCCTCGGAGAGAATGGAAGCCCCAGCCCTTCCCCCCGATCCATGGAGCCCCATCTAGAGGGCTAGGCCCCACCAGCTCCAGAGCCCAGCTCAAGTCCATGTTTACTCCAGTAAAGAGGAAAAGTGAAGGGAGAGGATGGGCCTGACTCTGATCTTCAGTTGCCACCAGCAAAACAGGGCTCTCAAGGCCTTGGGGAAAGTTCTCTGACATGACACTGGGGACGGGGCTCCACATGGCCCCATCCTTAATCCCCACACAGGGTGCACGGAGCCACTCCTGCCTGGACCACAGCCAAGCCCAGACTTCAGGCACTGCACCCTGGCCCACGGTCTGGAGGTGAAGAAGCAGGGCTGGGCAGGGATAAGTGGCAAAAGCAGGAGGGTGAGCCCTAACACCCCACTAGTCCCATGCTGAGGTGGGGAGCTTGTGCCTCTCACAGCAGCTCCTCCTCCTCTCTCAGAAACTGCCTGGTGCATGCCTCCCACATCCTCTCCTCCACTAGGAAGGAACCACTCCCCACGCCCCTGTCCACCTGCCAGGAGATGAGATGTGCCCGGCATCACCTCTGTCAGCTCCGCAGCTCAGTACCACCTTTCCCAGATCCTCCACCTCCAATTGTCTGTCTGCATCACCACTCTCCAAGCATCTCTGCCAGGCCAAGAGCCCTCCCTCCACCCCACCCCACACCCAGGAGTGCCAGGGAAGGGGAAGGTGGCAGAAGGGGTAAGTTGATGCGGGAACGTGGCCACCTACCCTGGGTCTATGCAGAACTGCACGCACTTGACCCGGCATCTCAGTGTCCCCAAACCACCCCTGCCTGCCTCAGGCCAAGGAGCTGACAATCTGTGGGGGGCATCTTCTAAATGCCCTACGGCTTCAGGAATGCAGCTGTAGCTTGCCCTTCTGCCTTCCTGTTTGACAGTGTGCCGGGATGGGGTGGGGGGTGGGGGACCTTCCTCTTTTACTTTGTCCTCCTCACCTTAACCCTCTCTCTGCAGTCTTAGAAGTCTGCCATTTTTCCTTCTTAGTGGCCCACCGCTCTCGCTGACCAAGTTCTCCTTCAACCCACATTCCATCCCTGCACCCCCCACCCCAGGTTCTCACAGTCCATGCTTGGCAGTCTCATCGTCCTTCCTTGGCAGGCCACTCCCACCCTGGCACCCCCAAGGCCAGGGCTGCCTCTCCCATATCTCTCAGATCACCCATCGTAGCAGAGGGGCAGGGGGAGGCTCCTCAGTGCAGTGTCCTCTCACAGGCCTCTGGTATCCTAGCTTCCCAGCCCCACCACACACTTGATCTCAAAAGCCTGATCCAGCTGGGTGCAGTGGCTCACACCTGTAATCCCAGCACTTTGGGAGGCCAAGGCGGTGAATCAAGAGGTCAGGGGATTAAGACGATCCTAGCCAACATGGTGAAACCCTGTCTCTACTAAAAATACAAAACTTTGCTGGATATGGTGGCGAGCGCCTATAGTCCCAGCTACTGAGGCAGGAGAATCCCTTGAACCCAGAAGGTGGAGATTGCAGTGAGCCGAGACTGCGCCACTGCACTCCAGCCTGGCCACAGAGAGTGAGTCCATCTCAAAAAAAAGAAAGAAAAAAAAAGCCTGATCCCATAGAGAACTGATAACCGGGCCTGGTGGGCCCAGTCCCCTACTTCCACACCTCCTCCATCCCCACCCGGAAGCTAGCAATTTGGAGTTGAGCCCCAGAGCCCAGAGTCCACTCACCCCTTCCCTTCCCACCTGCTCCGTGAAAGGAGACTGCCAGCAGGGCGAGGGTTACTCAAGTCCAACTAGGCCCAAACCTCTGGGATGCCCTCCTCATCCAGCTGCCCCGCTAAGGTGTGGACAAACTCATCCACTGACCGCAACTTGCCCACTCCTCAGTTCCGAAGTCAGCAACAGTCTAGCCCAGCCCTGCCCTCTGCCCAGCCGGGGGGCCTCAGAGACTGGGTCTACACTGAGGGCTGGGAAAGGAAGGGGGAGGGTGAAAGAAAGCAGGCGGAGGCGCAGGTTCCTGGAAGGCGTCTTTAATCAGGATTTGGTAGTACACAAGCTCTCCGGATTGTCTGCATTAACATACAGGGACTTAAAAAGGCACAAGATCCCTCGCACAGCGACGCGTGACGGCGGGGCGCCCCCTCCCCACCCGTGCGCGGCCGTGTGCGTGTGGGTGCGTGTCCGTGTCCCACCCCCGTGGCGGCGCCGCGCGTGTGCGTGTCAGTTTCAAGTGCTGGATTTGTACAGTACTCGCAGTCTAGGGGCGGGGGACTCAGTGCATGCTTTTCTATCCGGGCCTGGGGCCACCCCCCCGACGCCGCTATGTACACTAAGGAGGACGCACCCCGGAGAGAGAGAGGAAGAAAAAAAGCGTCCCATCTTCGTGTGCGTGTGTGCGCGTGTGTGTGCGTGTGTGAGTGTGTGTGTGTGTGTGTGTGGTTTTGAGTTTTTCGTGCATGCTTCCGCTGGCCAGGGTCGGGGAATAGTGCAAGCGTATAATACAGTATTATTGCGGTACAAAAGGGGAGTCGAGGGAGGGACTTACCATGGGAGGGGAAGGCTCAGGAATAAACCGACTGGGACTCAGGACCCCAGAGGGTCCTCTCGCTAATCCCCTTCCTATCCCTCCCCCACCCCGCAATTAGAAAGCCTCTCCTGAGGGATCCCCGGGTCCCTGGAGGCAGGGGCTCAGCTGGGCCCCGGTGCTGAGTTTCTCCCACCAGTCCAGCTCCTCCGGGGGCAGGGGCCAGTCCCTCTCCTCGCTCAACACTGAGAACTCCGAGGCCCGGAGCCCCGCCCCCTCCCCCACAGAAGCCCCTCCTAACGGGGAGCGGTGTCGACGGAGCAAGTGCAAAGGAAGCAGATGTTGGTCCCTGAGTTTTATTTTCGGGGGTGGGGGTGTGGGAAGAGCTAGAAGTGGGGGGCATGTTTGGAAACCCCCAGGGCCCATAGTGGTGGGGTGGGATGGGGCAGGGGATGCGGACCGGGGCGTGGGCAAAAAGGGGGCTGTTGGGTGGTTCTGAGACACCTGGTCTCAAAGCTCTGCCCCCCTCAACTCTGGGCTCTTTGGCATCCAATTGCAAGGCCAATTGTTGGGGCGGGGGTGGGGGACAGCCCGGTGGGCGGTGAGGTAACAGGAGTCAGGGGTGGGGCGACAGGGCCCTCCGAACCTGGAGACTTAGCCGGACGCCTTCCCCCACCCCCCTCCGCACCCCGGCCTGGCAGCACTGAGGGGAGCCCCACTCCACCCCGCCCCCCGCCCCGGGGCCAGGGAACCGGCGGCTGCCAGCGGCAGCAGGGAAAAGCAAACGAAAACGGGCGCGAAGACGGGGGCGGTGGGGGCGGCGGGGACACGAACCCAGGGAAAGCCTCGGCGGCGGGGTGGGGTGGGGCTGGAGCGGCGGGGCCGAAGTCCGGCGGGGAGTGCGGGGCGCCGCGGGGCGCTGTGGCGCTGTGGGGTTATGGGGGGCGGGCCGTACATTCGTGGCGCTGGCCGCGGGGGCGGGCGGGTGGAGGAGGCCCTAACTGGGGGACCTTCGGGGGCGCCCCAGCTGCGCCGTCCTCGTGTGCTCCCGGCCGGGGCAGCTAGTCCGGAGAGTGGGCAAAGTGCGCGTAGCTACGGACAGAGAGTGTGTGAGTGTGGGTGTGAGGGCCGGTTAGTGCGTGGCCAGGCGGACCCCACTGCCCGCACCCCCACAGCCTGTGCAGGGAGGGAGGGTGCGTGGTGGGAACGAGGGCGGAGTGGAGTGGAGGAGAGTCTAGGAAGGTTCGGAGTCCTGCGGGCTCCATTTCCCCTCCTCTCCACTCCTTCCCCACCCCTCATTTGGAGGAATCGGGCACTCTCTGGGCCTCTAGGGCTGGGACGCTCACTGGATGGTGTGTGGGGAACCAGAGGGACACCGGAGGGGCGTGGCCCTCAGACCTGGAGCCTCTCCCTTAGGGAGAAGGGTGCTTGACATTTTCAGGGGCTGACTGTATACGGGGTGGGCTGGTTCCTGTCCCTTAAGTGTGTCCCAGGTCTACGTGGAGTTTGGGGTAGGGTGGGCTGGGGTTCAGGACCTCCTGAGAGATCTATACTTCCATCTCCAAGTACCACATCAACCCAAGGACAGCAGAGGAAACAGCATTTTCCAGGCCCCCCCACACACAGCTGGAGTTACCCCCACCCCCATCAGAGCCACACCCTCCTGGTGGTCCCCTCCACCGCCCACTCCACATAGATACATTTACACAGCTCCTTCTGCCTACCCCAGGGGCCAAGGCTCCCCCCACCACTGCCTGAGCAAGACAGCACCACTCCTCCCCAGAAAAAGGGAACTAGGCAGGGCAGAAGAGAGAGCCAGTCCAGGGTCCTGGGACCAGCCTGGCTCAGAGGTGCCACCATCCCCTACCCACTGGGCAGGGCTGTGTCTGTTTTCCCCAAAACTGGAAATGCAAAGGGAGATGGTGGGGTTCAGGATGTTAGCGGTTGGGATGAGAGTGTTTAGTGGTTATTGCTGTGACCCAAGCTGCCTTGAGTGTGTGGGGGATGTATATTAAGTTATCGAGAATTTACTAGAGCATTTGTCACCGACCCAGGGTTCTCAGAACATGCCCTCTCCCATGGAGAAAATACCAGTCCTACCAGGAGGCCCCCACTCACACAAAAAGGTCCACTGGCCCCCACACTCATTCAGGCACTTAAGCACACCACATGTATACACACAGCACACACCACATATCCCCACTGGCCGGGTTCGAGTTCCTGGGGAGGAACACTGTCACCCTTCAAGAGCTGCAGGTCTGGAGACAGGGTGGTGTGGGAAGTCCTCGGGCTCACAGTGGTTGCAGAATGAGTTTAGGTCGCCTCTGCCTGGAAACCATTTTGGTTTGGTTCACAGAGTGATTTTTCTTTTTAAAATTAGATGCCAACAATTAACAATTGGGAGATTTCAAATAAAAATTAGAAGATAGTGGCAACAATTGGTTGAGCTGAGGATGGCAGGGGCATGGGGGTTCCCCTGTTCACCACAGTCCCCGAACCTGCCACTTCTCTGACACTGTTCGGCTCTTATTGACGTATGAGTTGGTGACACCCATTCAGTGCTCACAGATGCCAGTGTCTTCCCCGTCTGTGAGCCTGACTCCTAGGAACTGACCAGTCCACCTGAGGTCAGGCTTTGGAGTCCCTGCTTTCTCATGCTAACACCTGCTCTGCCCACCTGATCTCCAGAACTGCTGTGGGATGCTTGGGGCCATGTGGGATTGAGGGGTTGGGGGTCTCTGGAGAGACAAGGTCCAGTCATTTCAACCAACCCCAGTACTCTAGAGTAACTGCCATCTGGACGCCAATCCATGGCAAGGTGGGAATGGGAAAGGAAGGAAATATGGCTTGCCGACAACTCCCCTCTTCTCTATAGACTGAGGAGGGGAGCCCACCGCAAAGGACAATCACAGACCAATACACAGACCAAGACGTTTCACAAACTCCTACCAAACAAGACCTCGGATTATTCGGCATGGGTGGGTTTTTTATATGTTCCTGTAAATAAAATGTTCTGATTAATTTGTTAAATGCAGATAATACTGGGATCTACCTCGTAAGCTATTAGGAGGTTTCAATGAGTTAATGTTGTAAAGTGCTTAGATCACTGCCTGGCACGTAATAAGCACTGTGTGCCAGTGGCTATTAAATAAAATCACAAATAATTGTAAGCCACCACTAAATGCACCACTATCAAGTGCGAAAACACTGTTTTCAAAATGCAACAGACAGCTGACCTTGAGGAGGCTATGCGCTTTCCCCAAGCATGATGTCAATCTTGCAACATTCTGGCCTTCTCTTGGGAAATGCTTCAGAAAACAAGTGACAATACTGCAGGCTCCCAGCCCCCACATAGCCTGGAAACCAGAGACAGGCAACTCGACCCAAACCACGTGAGGCTCTGCCGCGCTTCATGTGAACTTGATCCAACACAAGTGGCTTAGATGACCTTAGCAATTTCCAAGAGTCAAAGCCACCCCGAAAAGAATAATAATATTATTAAGATCACCTCGTGTTAGCTCAGAGCTTTATGGCTTCAAAACACTCTCCCCTCCACCATGGAGGATATAGAAAAAGATGTCCCCCTAAAGGACAACATGCTTTGAATCGTGGCCTTGCTTTAAAGGACACACACCCTCCCACAGATGTCAGTTCTGAGGGGGGTGTGTTTGAAAACTCAGCCACCTTCTCAATGCTGCAGGATCTCCCCCTCCAAAGGCGTTGGAAACAGTAACATGGATGTGATGCTAAAATGAGGCTGAAGCCAGTGCCGTCATCTTTGATATATCACAAGGCACTTTGGGATCTTAGAGTACCTCAGGGTTATGGTCACTGAGATGGAGCTGTGCTCAGGGTTGGGTAGTGGAACCTCTAGAAGGGAATGCTGGATAACAGAGTGCTCGGTTTCATCCAACCCCAGATTAGGAGGGTCCCTGCCCACATTGCTCCTGACTTATGAGCAGATGGCAGGCAGATTTCCTTCACTTCAGCTCGTGCCACTACCTGGGGTGGATGGGAGGAGGGTAAGAGGAGGGGGCTGGGGAAGGCAGTGCCAGCAGGAGGGGAGTGGGGTCCACTGTTCAGCCTCACCCCCTCACCTTTGTGCTTTTTGTTTTCTGTCCCTTCCTAAAGGGTCTCCCTTGACCCTCTCCTACCTACTGCCTGAGCAGGGTGCAAAAAGCCATCCAAAACAGCCTGGAGGGCAGCAGAGGCTTGGGTTTGGGGAGATTCAAAAGTGAGCAGCTGAAGTGGGGGTGGGGGCAGGGCACAAGTATTAGAACCCAAATCTGGCTTTTGCCAGATGGAGAAGGTGTTCTTGGCCCAGACATCCTCATAAATAAATAAATAAATAAATAAATAAATAAAATTATTTACAACGCAAGATTTTGGGGAAAGAAGTGTGTGGCTATGGAGTGGCTCCTGTGGATGGCGTGGATGAGCCATACCATGATGCTGGCCATCTGTGTGGACAGTTTGGCTCCAGGGCACTGCCCACCACACTTATGGCACCCCCAGGCAGGGGCCAGGGCCCTGAGGCCTCTACTCTAACCAGAGACATCTGGGGAATTGATGGGCCAAGAAGAGGTCACGGGAGAGAGGGGTAGAAGAGTGAAGCTGTGATGAGAGAAGGTGCATAGGAAACCAAGACTGCATAGACATCTTCCTGGCTCCCTAACGCACACGTGCCCACACACTCATAGAGCACTATGCAACTTCGCCACGTGCCAGTCACATTGAGGTCTGTGCAAATAACACTTCCTGGAATTGCAAAGTGCACAACCTGAGCATTTATCCATGGCAGCCCTGCCACATGCACAAACGCTCGTTCGTAAGCACACTCTTATACACAAGTGTATGCGCATGCACACAAGCAAACATACAGACACAGTCTTACTGAAATAAACATTTTGCAAATCCTCGGGCCTCCTCCCCTCCCCATACAGGCACTGCCCTTTCTGGTACCCACTCTACTACTACCCCCTTCCCCAGGGGAATAGAGGTGCTGGCTGACATGGGCAGGATGAAGAAAGGGAACCTTGGGCTCCCTGCAATGAAGGTTGGGGGCTGAGAAATGGGCAGAAGAGGCATGAGCAAGCTGGCATCCTGACCCTTCCCCACCCCCATGTGTCCAGATCCCTATCCCACCTGCCTCTCTTCTGCTGTGTCTTCACCACCACCCCTGGGGGCTGACCAAGCACCTACAGGAAGGAGTCACCCTCTGAGAAGGGCAGAGGGTGGGGCTGCTCCCACCTGGGATTTGTCCTGAGACACTGGTTTTGCTGCCGAGCACAGTTTCTCGCCTCATCCTAAACAACTACCTGTGCTGCCACTGTTGCTAAGCTGGGTCTCCTTGCTGCTAGGTTCCAGCCTGCTTTGAGAGGTGGATCCCAGGCCCCTCTCATCCATCCTCAGCTCCTGAGGTGCCGAGGACAGACAAGCAGTCTTACCAGGGAGTGATGGCACAGGTGTCTTGGGGGAGGGGCAGCCTACCATGGACCGAGCCTTCCTGGGGTAAGATGTGTGAGGGAGGAACTCTGTCCTCAATAACAATGACCTGGGAAGGGCTCACTAGGTCACAGGCCTGCCTCCCCCCATCACTGAGCATTGAGACACTCCCCACCACATTCCAAACCTGGCTGGCCTGGCCTCCATCCCATACACAGGGACACAGGAACACACACACACACACACACACACACACACACACACACACACACGGAGGGGTCTTGGTCTCCCGCCGGCCCCTTGGGGTGGATCAGACCCAGCCATGCCAAGAGATCAGAGATTAAACATAACAAAGCCCATGCCAGAGTGCTTCTGGCCCTGCAGGCCTCATCTCCCTGACACCTCACTTTCCACCGGACTCCAGCCCACCAGTGGCTCCAGCTGAGCGCACCTGCCCTGTCCAGGAAACGGCACCAGCCCCACCCCTCCCTGCACCATTTGGCTGGCACCTACAAAGGGAGCTGATGTGGGGTGGGACGGAGACTCTGCTTGGGGTGGGAGTATTACAGTACCTTGGGCCAACGTTCTCGGGGGCTGTATTGCATGATGGGGTGGGATGGCGTGTGTGAGTGTGTGATTATTGCGTCCTGGGAAGGAACCATGGTCTCTGCCTGCTCCCCACCCCCCCCACCTGCCCCCTCCAGGAGGGGGGGGGCCCAGCCTAGGTCTTGTGGGTGAACCGGGCCCACACCTGCTGCAGCTGGGACCGCGAGATGCGGAGCACCGAGGGCACGAGTCTGTGGTTGCCAGCAGCGAGGGGCGCGTGGCGCCGGTGGGGCGCCCGCACGGGGCTGCTCTCGGCCGAGCGGCTGCGCTGAATGAGGGAACCGGAGGAGCCCGAGGAGCCGCCGCCGCCGGGGTGAGGGTAATGCTCCGTCTCCAGCGTGGAGGAGGAGAACACGGAGGACGCCAGTCGTCGCAGGGGGCTGTACCGCGGGAGGGAGTGCCCCGAGAGTCTGTCCTCCTCCAACTGAAAGAGACCAAGAGAGTGGAGGGAAAAGAGGTGTCAGGCACAGACTCGACAGCTCCGTCTCCGGGGCCACCCACCGCTCACAGCCCCTGCGGCGCCGGCGTCCCGGGCAAGTGGGCGGGGTCGGGCAGGGTGGAGGAGGGTGCAGACCACCCGCCCCAAGGTCCTGCCTCAGAATCTAGGCTCTGGCCTCCAACGCCCTTCCCCCTCCTCCTCCTCTCAGGCACTTCTCACACCATGGTCTCCTTGCTGAGACCTTGGCCACTCACCTCCTCCAGGAAGTCTTCCTGGCTTAGCCCTACCTAGCTTAGGGTTGTTCTGGACTGGGGAACCCTTTCTCTCGGGAAAGCGGCTCTGTGCTCTGAGAGAGTTCCTTGCCATGTGATGGCAGCTGTGTGCTGCCTGTCTCTCCAGCTACATTCCATGCTACTCATCAGGTCTCAGAAACGTTCCCTGCACCCCTCCGCCTTGGCACTCCTGCCTCATCACAGGAAGTGTTGGGATCTGGGTGACAATGTGGCATAAGGTGGGACTCCAGAGCCCAGTTGCTGGTGTTTGAATCCCAACTCCACCACTTAAAATCGGGTGACCTTGAGCAAGTTACTGCACCTCTCTGAGATTCAGTTTCCCCCTCTGTACAATGGGGGTCATAATGGTGCCCACCTCAAAGTGTGGTCATGAGGACTGGATGTTACAAGATGTGCAGCACTTGGAACAGTGCCCGCCGTGGAGTAAATGCTGTGCTCTCTGAGCCATTTTAGTATCTAATTTTAAATCACTCTTCCAAATGAGGAAACGGATGGACTCGTGGGAGGAGGGGCAAATTGAAGTCATTTCTTGAAAGTGGCTTTTTCCCTGCCCCCTCAAAGGCTGAGCCACCAGGCAGCCTGTGTACGGGGCTGGGCAGAGCCGCTGCCTCATCGCCTTCAGGAAGAATTCTGCCCTGTGCCTCCATGCCCTTCACATGAAGTGGAGGTGTTTCAGGCATGTGGGGATAGAAATGGTGCCCAGGGTGTTACCAAACCTCTCCCAGCCCGACCCCACTCTCTTCCTGAGACTGAGGCCAGTTGAAATTGCTTTTATAGTGGGCAGCGAGGACTGGCTGGGCTAGCTCCTCCGAAAGGAGGGGGCCTGGGACACTGAGCTCCAGCATCCCTTGCTGATGTCAAATGAAGGTACAGAGACTTTGCACGGAACCTCCAGCAGAGCAGGCCAGAGAGAGAACATTCTAATAGGACTGGCTTTGCTCCCACCTTGATTTCCCTTTCAGCTTCTTGTCTAGGGTCCTTCTGAGCTAGTCCCATCTGTACTAAGGGTTAGGGGTCTAAGGCCCACCCAGAGAGACCAAGGGACAGGGGCACCATCGTTGCTCAAAGCCTCCTTTCACAGCACCTGTGGGTGCTGGAGTTTAGCATTCCAGCCAGAGTTTGCTCAGCTGCCAAGCAGATTTTCATAGGATGGCACTGAATCCCAGAGTGCTCTTGCCCTTCAGACTGGGCACCACTTGTGGCCACCTGCTTTTCCTCAACACCAGGTGGTGAAATATCACCTCTGAGACTGCTCCAGCTTCCTCCCCTGCAAGTTCCCGGCTAGAGCAGATAAGAGTGTTCTGTTATTTCCCTGATGGACCTCGACTGTAAACATCTTTCTCAACCTTTGCATCTCCACCTCATCCCTCGTGACCCTGAGCTCCAAAAGGGCAGGACTGGGCAGCTTTATTGTTCTTTGTCCCCCAGCCCCCAGCACACTGCCCAGCACGTGGCAGGTAAATGCTTTGGTGGCTGCCAGGCAGTGTCTGTGTACTCAGGAATGCTGACCTGAAGTGCTGTCAGCCAGAGACAACCCGAAAAGGCAGGCAAACAGCCCTCCCCCAAATCACACACCTGCTAGCCTCCTTCGCCCTTGCCCTAGCTTTCCCCACCACTCCTAATTTGCACTTTAAATGTCTTTAAGAAGAAAGCCAGGTGTGTGAAAAAACAAACAAACAAAAAACTATCACCAAAGAACAATAGATATTTTTAAATTGTGCCTGCTTTCACACTGTTTTCCTCCTGGCTTCCCACATGTCCAGGTGACAAAGTTGCAGGTGCTCATAGTTTAAATGACTGGTGTTATGAGAAAGTTCACACATCAGGCACTGAGAAAACTGAGGTAGCTCTAGAGAAGGTGCCTCCAAAAAGGTGGTGGGGAAGAGGGTATTCCTGCAGAGACTTCCTGACTGCCCTGAGCTGCAGAATCTCCACCTGTGGGTGGAGAGTCCCCAAAACTGTAATTCTAGGATGCAGTCAGATTTGGGAGGCCCCACATAGGCTTCAGCTGGGCTCAGCACTTCGTTCAGGCCAGCCAAAAGACAGAAAGAAAAAATAGGTCCGTCCATTTCTCCCTGCTCCTCTCCCCTTGATGAAGGAAGATCTCTGCTTCACCCTGCTGTCCTAAAGTGCTTGGCAAAACATGTTGTACCCCATTTATTCATCCAGAGGCACACACAGAGGCTGCCCTGCACACTGATAAGCCCACAGGCACACCTGCTGACGTGGCCCAGACAGTGAGTGTGCACACACACACACACACACACACACACATACACTCCGGGCTCTCTCTGATCCTGCACAAACCATCTGCTCTCTCTGGCCTGTATGTTCTCTGTTAAGCTCACAGACCTCAGACTAAATGACTCAGAGCTCAGATCTCGGGATGAGCTGCCTGGGTTCAAGTCCCAGTGCTAAGACTTACCAACTAGTGGTCACCAGCTGGGCTAGAAAGTGTGCTTCTCTGAATCTTAGTTTCCTTACTGTAAAATCAGGATTCCCTGTCCACAGTGTTGCTGTGAGGAATATACATGTAAACATGAGAGTTCTTAGGACAGTGTCTGGCATGTAGTAGACCCTAAAGTGCTAACTATTGTCGTCATTAGAATTACTACTGCCATGGTTATCATCAATAGCAATGCTTTGACATTCTAGGCGTCTGTGGTTCTGTACACACTTGCAGACATGCTGCATATTCTACACAAATGCAATAACATGTGCACCCACATGCAGGCACATACATGTGGACACATCCATCCACCAGTGCACGGCTTGAGTTCTGCTGACACAAACGCACATGCGCAGTGGCAGAATGCTACCCAGCCTCCGTTCTGTACACTGTGGGGAACCCGAGACCCACAAATACCTCACCCCCAAAGACACACACAATGTATCTATTGCTGAAACAGGTAGTGCCCATCCCTGTCGCAAGGAGGACCCAAGCCCGAGACTGACTGATTACAGAATCGGCCTTTGCTTCCCCATCCAGCCAAATCTCTCCCCACCTCGGCCAGAATTCCCCAAAGTGAGGATGAGTCCCAAGACACAGGTAGGAATCTGCAGGTAAGAAAAACTTTAGAGATGAACCTCAGAAATTGAACCTCAGCTCCCTCACCTGGAGACCCAGAAAGGGACAGACTGGCCCCCAGTTGCTGGGAAGGGACCTGCTGCGTCAGGTCCAGACCTGCGTCTCCCGACTTTAATTCTGGGCTCTCTCTTGACACTGTCTGTCACCCTCCCTAGACCTTGTACTTCCTGCGGGTACAACCTATGACGCAAGTCACCTCTGATGCCCGTGGTACGTGGCACACGGTAAATGCTCAGTGAGTATGGGCGAATGAATGAGAGCGGAGCAAGGAGCCCCAAACATTTTGATCCCTCTCCTGCTTACTGGTGCTGGGTGTGGTAGGAGCAATGGCTAGTTCACAACACAGTTGTGCCAGCCCATGTGACTGCCAAGGCTTCCAGGGCTGCGCCTACAACTCAGGCCAGCAAGGGCCTCTCTGGGTGAGAACTCACAGGCCCCACTTTTTAAACCCCAAGTTTCCAGTGTCCAGGCAAGGCTGGGATGCACACTCCCCAGGATCACAGCTCAGAGGTCCTCTCTTCTAGGAGGGACCTCTAGATAGGGATGGGGTCTGAACACAGTCCTGCCCACAGCTGCTTTTCCCAGGGCACCCACGTGATCCCAGGCAAGGCCTCCCAATCTGAGCAAGTGGTAGAACTGGCCCCTGGCCCGACACCTGGGCACCTCCCAGAGCCACCTAGAGTGCACATCCCCAACGTGGGACCACTGTGTGGAACGCGGCGCAGCCCCTGAGCCCCTTCCAGCATCACCCCCATGGCTCCCCCCAGCCCCTCTGCGGGTTCACAGGCCCCATTTGGTACACAGTGCTGTGGTTTTCGTCCATTTCCCAGGTCAGAGGTCAGCCTTGTCCCACATAGCGAATCCTGGCCAGGCCAGTGGCTCTCTGCCTGTTCTGACACCCTGTCCTTGTCAGAAGAAAATAGCCTAAATACTATGAGACATTTTGCAGTTTGGCCACCATCTGGCCCCTCCCTGCCCTTCCAGCCTTGTTCCTCAGTCCTCCCACACAAGGAGGTGCCATTGCAGCCAGACTGGCCCCTCCAAAGGCACCCAACACACTGGTCCCTGTGCCTAATCTAGAGTCTCTGTCTCCCTGGCTCCACTTCTCCCCATGGCCATCCACCTGGCTCTCTGAGCTCACCTCCTCCATGAAGGCTTCCCTGACTGTGGGAACCACCTCCCACTTCTCCCTGCTGCCCCCCAGGCCTCTCCTACCCTGATTTGGGGACCTTCTCCCCCATGCTCCTCCCATGCTCTGACCTCTCCCTCTCACTCATCATGCAGAGCTCCTTCTCCTCTCATTCCCCACAGATGTGAGCACCTCTCAGCTTCCACCCTCACTTTTGGGTTCCACAGTCCCCTTGGGTAACATCACCCACTCCCACGGTTCCCAAACCCCCAGATTTGTATTTCTAACTGAGATCCCTCTCCTGAGCCTCAGGTGCTTACACATAAACATCTCTTAGATACCATGAGGTTATTTTATTTTATTATTTTATTTTTATTTTGAGTCGGAGTCTTGCTCTGTCACCCAGGCTGGAGTGCAATGGCACGATAATTGGCTCACTGCAACTGCTGCCTCCCAGGTTCAGGCAATTCTCATGCCTCAACCTCCCAAGCAGCTGGGATTACAGGCAGGCACCACCATGCCTGGCTAATTTTTTGTATTTTGAGTAGAGACAGGGTTTCACCATATTGACTGGGCTGGTCTCTAACTCCTGACCTCAGATAACCCATGATCTGCCCACCTTGGTCTCCCAAAGTGCTGGGGTTACAGGCCTGAGCCACCGCACTAGCCAGGTCATTGTATTTAAATCTGAATTCTCACTCCCTTCAAAACCATTCAGGGCATCAGCCGAGACACCAGACGCCCCAGCCCCTGCTCCATCACAGCCCTCTTGGCCTCTCCTCAACATCCTTGGCACTATCCACCTTGCCCCACATCCACAGCCTCACCCCAGCCCAAGCCACTGGGGTACTCTACTGCCACTGCCTGCCAGGTGGCCTGCCTGCATCTAGTTTCATGCCACTTCAGTCCATTTTCCACACAGCAGCCCAAGGATCATTCAACAGCACCAATGTAATCATGTTGCACCCCTGTTTAAAAACCTTCAGTGGCTCGCCAAACCTGCAGCATCAAGCCCCAACCCGTTAGCGTAGCCCCGAGGCCCTCCGTGGCAGGGCCCAGGGCCGACCTAGCACCCTGCTGTACCGTGCCATCAGCACACTGCTCCAGGCCTGTGCAAAACACGTGCCCGTGGCCTACGAGGCCTTTCTCCTGCCTTGTCACTTGGCTTCATTTCTCACAGTGCCAGACTCAACCCAGAATGGAGAGGACACTTCCTCTGTGGAGCCTTGCCTGCCCTCTAAACACGGTTTCAGACCCTTAAGCCTGTCTCCCTCCATTACTGCCCTGTGACTGCTGGGTTACTGGTCAGTGGTACCCACACGTGTGGAGCTCCCCAGGCCTACACACCAGGACTCTGGGCACCTGAAGATGAGGAGTGGGGTGCAAGCCCAACCTTACCTGTCTCTGTGGGCCTGTGGGGTCTGACTCTCTCCGTCGAGGGCGCGGTCCCGAGTGCAGGGGTGAGTGGGAAGGGCTGCCGGGCGTGGGGGGCTGTGACGTCTCGGAACGGCCATCAGCCTGGCTCAGCTGGGGTGGCAGGGGCTGGGGCAGCAAACGCTGCAGGTCCTCCTCTGCCAGCGTCTGCATGCTGCGTCCCCGGGGCCGGACGGTGGGTTCTGCCCCCAGCCGCCGCCGCTCCTCGCCCTCCTCGGGCAGTGGCCGCAGCTCCTCGGGCTCCTCGTCCGTGGTGCCCGACGTGCTGGGCTCAGCCCCCGGAGGGAAGTCCTTGAGCTCCGTCTCCTTGTCGATGATGACCCATTCTTTGCTATCGAAGTCCTCCTCCTCAGCCAGCGGCACTGAGCGGAAGGCATTGCTCAGGGCCTCCTGCTCCACAGAGGCTGACACGTCCATACGGCCGCTGGCCTGCCGGTCAGCATGGCCTGTGTCCACTGACAGCATCTGGGCTGGCTGCGAGGAGCAGGCCTGGCGCGAGGGTGAGCCAGGCAGATCCATCCGTGACCTGCAAAGCCACCCCTCATGGGGCTCAATGCCTAGGCCCGCTGGACCCCCAAGGACCCCATGCAGGTGGCAGGGTGGGGCGTGACTCCCGAAACCTGACCACAGTAGCCCTCCCACCCTGGGCCAGGCCAGTTACCTGTAGGTTGTCACCCTCCAACCTCACTTCCTATCCAACCTCACTTCCTATCAAGGCTTTGTTCGTTCGTTCATTCATTCATTCATTCAACAAATGTTTCTGAATGCTTACCGTGCTCCAGGAATACAAACAAGCAGAAAATAAACTCTGTGCAAGGCACGCTCTCTCCTGCACCACCCTAGGGAAGCTAATCTTCCTCAGGCAAGCTTTGTTCTTGCCTGTCCAGTGCTCACACCCACCAGTGGCTGCTTCCTGCTGCTTCCAGGCAAACACACCTAACTGGCACTTGAGTGTACAGAGGGCCTTCCAGCCTCTTCTGCCACCACCCTCCAGGCCTGCCTGGCTGGTTTCATCACCCCCAAGATGGCCTTCTTAGCACCAGCTCAACAAACTCCAGTGACTCCCCGGCCCCAGCAACAAAGTCTACATTCCTTGGTTTATACTCAAGGCCTCTCGCAGCCGGGCTATAGCTCAGTTTCCCCATTTCCCTTGCCAGCCCATCTCGGATTCCCCTCTTATGGCCCACCCCTGACGTGACCTCTCCCCATAGGACTGCTCCCCACACACAGCCCATCCTGCTACTCTTTGCTGTCTGATACAGGTCGGCTGTGGCCTTGGGCAGGTGCCTGCCTTTCCCATCCCACAAGGATTAGTGATTTGTATGTCTATCATCACAGGGGAACCTCATGTCTGTTCACATAATCTGTCTCCCCAGGAGACTGTGAGCTCTGCCGAGCAGGGACTAGGTCCCATCTGACTTTTTACCCCAGGGGCATTGATGCTGCATTGGGATATCTCTTCTGTCATTATATTTTTCTTTTTTTTTTTTTTTTTTTTTGAGATGAAGTCTCGCTCTGTCGCCCAGGCTGGAGTGCAATGGCTCGATCTCGGCTCATTGCGACCTCCGCCTCCCAGGTCGAAGCTAATTCTCCTGCCTCAGTCTCCCAAGTAGCGGGGATTACAGGCATTTGTCACCACGCCCAGCTAATTTTTGTATTTTTAATAGAGACAGGGTTCCATCATGTTGGCCAGGCTGGTCTCGAACTCCTGACCTAAGCTGATCCACCTGCCTCAGCCTCCCAAAGTGCTGGGATTTGAGGCGTGAGCCACCGCCCCCGGCCTTGTTATCTTGAACTGTACTGTGAATCTGACATTACTTTCAGAGCCTCTCAACTTGGGGCCATACCAGCCCCAAGAGGATGGTATTTCTGGTTCTACAATAGTGTGGGGGATGCTACACAAGGAAGAATTGCCCTCTCCCAAATGCCAGGGTACCCCACTGAGAGCTGCCACGGAGGCCTAACCTATCTGGAGTGTGTGCCACTCCCTCACATTCAGGCTGTGGCGGGGTGTGGCCTGACTTTAACTCTCCCCAGCATGGAGCCTGTAGTTCAATGGCTCTTCAGCTGCAGAGGCAGGGGTGCCCATGAGAACCACCGGCGGGGCTTTCTCAAAACACTCTCGCCCCAGCCTACATGGGACCTGCCCGATCTGACTGTGCGCAATATTTTTATTGACTTGTTAATAAGACTTAAATAAAACACCCCTGAGAGAGACCACCTAGGGTCTTATATTTATGCTCCCATGTAAACGGCTGATATCATTTCCTTTCTGAGGCACAGTTTGTTTTGATGGACGTAAAGGGGAGAAAGGGTGCCAAAGTCCCAGGGCTAGTGGTGCTTGAGTGTGTGCATGTGTGTGTGTGCGTATGTGTTCCTGTGTGTGTGCGTGCATGTGTGCGCAAGTGTGTGCGTGGTGGAGGCTCGGACAGAGGGCTGGAGACAGGAGACGGCGGGGTGGGAAATCTGAATCCCAACTGCTTCATCCCGTCTTGTGCTCCCAAGAGCCCCAGAGCCCATCCAGACCGTCTGCTGTCCATGAATCCTGTTCAGCCCTCAACTGTCCCTACCACCCCTGCAACTGGGGGTCACTGTGAGCCAAACCAATTTGCTTCTTGTTCCCTAAAAGCAGACAGCTCCTCAATACTGTCTCGTTGAAGGCATTTCCCCCCGCTCTTCACTCGGATCCCTTCCAAACTGTCTTTCCTCGTTTCCCCATTTCCAGAACCCTCCACGCTGAGGGACTCCAGGCTACCATGGATGAAAATGGTGGTCTTCAGTCCCAGGTAGGCCAAGCTGTGAGTGTGTGAGTGAGGACTGAGGCTGCTCACGAGGAGACACACTGATTGGGTGCCAGAAAGGATACCCCCCTTATCTCTTTGGAAGAGACCCCTTTTCTGGTTCAGAGAAGGCCCCAGTCCTACTGTGGAGTGAAGTCCCACTCAGAGGCCAACGGAAAGTGGCAGTTTCTCAGGGGCCTCCCCACCTGATGCTGTCCCACCCACCATCAGCACAGGTGGGGACTAGGCCTTGGCCCCTGTTGTCTGCCCACCATCCGAGGTCAACAGACCACCCTCCCACCCTCCTCCCTTTCCCTCCCAAAGGCTCACCTAGGTTCTCAACGCTACAACACTCCTTTTCACCAACCGGGTTCCCGCTGGTCCCCTCCACTCTGTGACTTCAGATCTCTCAGCCCTGAACCCCAAAACTTGGCCTGTCCTCTCTTCCAGCAGTTTCCAGGCCCCCTCCCCCAAAGCTGCGGAGAGCCTACCTCAGCTGCACTTGAAGCATCTATAATTAGTCTCCAGGAGAAGAGGCTCTGGAAGCACACACACCCACCTACCAACTCACCCCTCACCCCTCCTGGGCCCGGGGCACCCAGCCTGTCCCTCCTGCAGCCCGCACTCCACCCATGCCCTTTCCTGGCATGAGCCAGGACCTCTCTGGATCCCCCACTGGGTCTCTCAGACCCTGTCTCTGGCCCCAACTGAGTCTGATCCAGGCCCAAGTATAACCAGGGTCTGCCCACTTCCACCACACATCTGACTTTTCCTCCAGACCAGCCACGTGAAGGCGGAGGGACCTCAGGCCCCAACCATGCCCCCGGCCCCCAGACCCACCTCCTCTCAGGTAGCTCCACTCGCCCGTCTGCCGTGGACAGCCTCTCTGACTCGGGGCTGTTCACCCTCCGGTAGCGCAGAGAACGGACTGGGGTTGTGGGGGAGTCTGGGGGGGCACGCACCGGGGAACTGGGGACCCCCACGCCTCGGCTCTGTTCCTCCTCCACACAGGGGCTCTGCAGGAGAGGGGAGTGCCATGAGCTGGGGCTGATGTGGCGGCTGTGGGCCGATGGTCTCCTCAGGGTGAAGGAGACAGAGACAGAGGATGATGATGGGAGGCGCGGCGAGGCTAGGGCGGGGAGGGACCAGGAAACAGAGGCAAGGCTGGCAGGCAGACGGCTGGGGACCAGGCACTCAGGAGGAACAGGGCGGGGGCCCAAGGCTGGGAGTCGGGGGTGAGGGGAAAGGCCACCCGCGCCCTTCGCCCTGGCTGCAGTTACTTTGCCGATGTTGATCCGGAGTTTGTTCCGGTTGACATCTGTCTCTTCCCAGACTTCAGCCTCAGGACCCCCAGGGTGGGGGACAAGGTGGGGACTGGGGCCCAGCCCTTCAGAGGGCCTCCCGGGCAGAATTGGGGGTGCATTCTCCTGGTCGCTCAGGTGCTCTCCCTGTAGCACATCCTCGGTGTTCTCTCGGAGCAGGTCCCCAGGCACCGGTGTCACATTCACCACCCTGGAGAGGACCGGAGGAAGCCATGGGCAAGGCTGGCCAGGTGCCCTCTCCTCCCGCGGCCCCCTCCTATCAGCAAAGCCCTGGAGACCACCCCCAGGAGTGGGCACAGAGAAGGTCCCGGCAGGGGTGAGAGTGTTCAGGCCCAACACCATTCCTGGCGCACAAAGTCTCTGAGACCAGACCACCCTCAAGCTGGCAGGGGCCACAAAGGAAATGTCACCATCTAGCTCCGTTGACTTAGGGGATCTTGCTGTCGTTCAAGGCCCTGCCAGATTTCCACTGGTGTTCACTGTCTGGCTTCTTTTAGACCCAGGAGTGGGTCTAAAAAGGAGAATCACTGGCCGGGTGTGGTGGCTCACACCTGTAATCCCAACACTTTGGGAGGCCGAGGCGGGCGGATCATGAGGTCAAGAGATGGAGACCTTCCTGGCCAACATGGTGAAACTTCATGTCTACTAAAAATACAAAAATTAGCCAGGTGTGGTGGCGTGCACCTGTAATCTCAGCTACTTGGGAGGCTGGGGCAGGAGAATTGTTTGAACTCAGGAGGTGCAGTTTGCAGTAAGCTGAGATCATGCCACTGTACTCCAGCCTGGGTGACACAGCCAGACTCCATCTCAAAAAAAAAAAAAAAAAAAAGGAGAATCACTTTGGAGTTCCTTTTAAATTTACTTTTCTTTTGTTATTATTTTGCAGTCTGGGAGCATAGATTGAAGTTGCCCTGAATATATACTTAAAATCTTTATTATTTAATCTTCCTTTATTATTACGTTTTAGAGTTCTTTAAGCACTGCCTGTATGGAACTGGGCATTGCAATGTGCTACCAAGTCCTGTGAAGTCTCCTTCCTAAAGATGACCCTGAAGCCCCTGCCCACTTCTCTCCTTGGCTTGCTCCGGGGGCTGGGTGGAGAGCCCCTTCCAACTCCAGCTCCTCCCTGGACCACCTCTGTCTTTGTGCCCATCACATGGTTCTGAAATGCTGACCCAGCGATTGACTTCAAACATTCAGACTCAGCTGAGAGTGCTTGGAGGGCAGGAGCTATAACTTTTAAGTGTATGGCCTCAAGACATGGCCATTAAATTCATGCATATGAACGATGAGAAAGAGGCAAACTTCGAGGCTCAGGTAATTTCACTTAGAGTTCCCTGCTCCCCCAGGGAACCCACTAAAGTCAAAAACTCCAAATGAGGAAGATGCCCACTCTATGCTCAGATTGAGGGTGGAGATGGGGCAGAATTTCCCCAAGTTCCAGAACTCCACCAGTGGGCACCAAGAATAGGAAAAACAGCCAAATGTGTCCAGATAGGAAGAGAGGAGGGAACCACCTGCCCTCTGGGGCCAGGTAGGAAGAAAAGTGAGGACAGCCTGCCCTCCTGGATAACAGCTCCAGGCAGGGGCTGGCGGGTCCCCTTCCTGAGACTCACCCAAACATGGCTGCCGTCTGCCGGGTGTTCTGCTGGGGCGGGGTGGAGGTGCTCGTGGACAGGAGGGCATCGGTGCCTGCCTTCTCCCAGTCAAAGGCCTCATTCTCGGCAATGCCCCGCTCCTTCATGCTGTTCTCAAACACCGACATGATCAACTGCAGGGGGTGGGGGTGGTGGGAGGACAGAGAGGTGACCCGGGGGCTAGCCAGGAGGAAGGGGCAGTTGCTGGGATTGCAGGGGGAAGAGAGGGACTTTCCAGGACAGGAATGGGCCTGAAGGGGGCATTGGAAGGAGAAGGGCACATTGATTGTAAATGAAAACATGCACATGATATGCAAATCAACATGTAAATTATCGTCTTGGATTAAGCGCCACTGGCTGGACATGAACCCTCTGAGATCTGTCCCCTGGTTACCATCCCCAACTGCCTCTGCCATTTCCACCATGTCGGCAACCTAAACCATTAGGAGTTTCCAAACCCACTCGTGGGCTGCCGCCTCTGCACAGGCTGCCCTCTGCTGGGGAACCTCTCCCACTCATTGTCTCCTCTCTGCAGCTTCCCCATGCATTCTCCCCACCATAGAGCTGCCCTACGGGGCACAGTGCGTCAGTTTGAATCGTCCACATGCCTATCTGCCAACTCTGCATCCCTAGCAGCCAGCACAGGGCCCCAGCCTGGGGGGTGCTTGCAGCTGTGTGGCCTTGCGGATCCGACGAGGCTAAGCCAAGCTCAGGGGCCATCTCTTTCAGGCTCTGGGTTCAGGAGGTGGCAGACAGTTATAGACCCTCTGGGATCCTCAGAACACTCCACTCTGGCTTGGCTGTCTCCAGAGCACAGGGCAGATTCTCTCTGCTGACAGGAGCCCTTGATCGAGTGCCTCCTGTGTGCCCGAGACTGTCTCTGCTCCCAAAGTGCACAGCATTGTGCCTGGCTCATAGTGGATTCCAGGCGGAACGCTGCTGCTGCTGTTCCCCCATTCTCTGATCAGGGACAATGGGTCCCATGGGCTGTGGTGATAGAGGCTTGGAAAGAGCACTGGACTCGGAATCAGAAGATGTGCCTGAGCCCAGCCCTGCTCCTAACCACAATATTGGGCCTCAGTTCCCTCATCTATGAAATGGGAATGATCATCCCACTTGCCTCCCACAGAGTTTTCATGTAAAGTACTTAAAAGCATTTGGCTTCATTGATTATTTTTGTTCATGTGTTTGTTTGAGATGGAGTCTTGCTCTGTCATCCAGGCATGAGTGCAGTGGTTTAATCTTAACTCACTGCAACCTCCACCTCCTAAGTTCAAGCAATTCTCACGTCTCAGCGTATTGGGTAGCTGGGACTACAGGCACCTGCCACCACACCTGGCTGATTTTTATATTTTTAGTAGAGACAGGGTTTTACCATGTTGACCAGGCTGGTCTTGAACTTTTAACCTCAAGTGATCCACCCACCTCGGCCTCCCAAAGTGCTGGGATTACTGGTGTGAGCCATTATACCTGGCCAGCTTCATTAATTATTAAGAGCTGGGGCCAGGTGTGGTGGCTTACACCTGTAATCCCAGCACTTTGGGAGGCTGAGGAGTGTGGATCACAAGATCAGGAGCTCAAGTTCACCTGGTCACATTGGTGAAACCTCATCTCAACTAAAAATGCAAAAATTATCCGGGCATGGTGGTGTGCACCTGTAGTCCCAGCTACTCAGGAGGCTGAGGCAGGAGAATTGCTTAAACCTGGGAGGCAGAGGTTGCAGTGAGCCGAGATCTCGCCACTGCACTCCAGCCTGGACAACAAGGCAAGACTATGTCTCAAAAAAAAAAAAAAAAAAAGCTGGAATAATAATATAAGGAGCACTCGTTATCATCAAAGGCTTGCTTGGAAGCATAAATGAGTGAACAGGTGAAAAGCACTGAGAACAGGTGCTCTTGATAAATCGTGGCTGTGACTGGTTTACAAGAGCACAAGTGCCTTTACTGCAGTTAGAAGACGAGGGGGAGAGGCTCGGGGACAAGGCAGAGCCGTGGAGCCTCAGCAGGAGCAGGGTGCTGGGGCACAGTCACCCACAGAGTGGTGTCCAGGGAGCAGGGGCAGGGTAGCAGGCGCCCACCTGGTAATCGGGCTTGGTGAAGTAGTCGAGGCTGGCAATGTGGTCCAGGAAGAGGTGGAATTCTGAGGGCATGTGCTTCAGCAGCATCCGGTGCTCATACTTCTCCTTGATCATCCCTACCTGCTCCTGGAGGCAAGAGGCCACGGGGAGATGGAGCCCCAGCTGCCCCCACACCCCCTCTCCTGCCTCAGACCCAGCTGCCTGGGACTCACCTTGTCCTTGATCTTCCTCCAGGGCAGCTGGCCCACTGCAAACTCCACCAGCATGTAGAAGAGGGACCACAGGTCATCGTGGCGGCCCATCTCCTGGGGGTGGGGGAAGGGAGTCACCAGCAGCTCTCAGGTCCTTCCCTGGGAATGGGCAGCTGACCCTTCTCTGAGGGGCATCGGTCAGGGAGGCCTGCCACTCAGGCCCCTAAAGACAGAGCTGGCGTCTCCCTGAGGCCACAGCTCCATCCCCAACCCTCCCACACACACAGAGTCTCACAGTCAGAACTACCATGTGTGCTTCCTCACCCGACAGGGGTCTGTAGTGAGAACAGAGAAAATGGGGTTCCCAAAACAAATGAAGAAGGCCACGCTGAGCCTGCTATAGAGGAGGCTTCCTCCAGCTCAGGGTCTCTGGGGTGGCAGATTGCAGCCCCTACCTCATCCTCCTCTCCCCATCCCTCCCCAGCAGCACACTGCACCCTGACTTTGCCCCTCCCGCCTCCACATCCCTCTGCCTGGGCTCTGCCACTCACCCGGTTCTTGTGGGCATTGACCGAGGCATAGCGAACAGTTCCTCGAAACCCGGCCACATTACGAGGCTGCGGAAGAGAGACCACCAAGAACGTCACCCGGTAGCGCCTCATCTCGGCCACCTCTCAGCCCTGCTACCAAGCCTAACTCTTCACCCTGACCACCTCCCCTAGCTGGGGGTGGGCCTGCTCTCTGACCTTGCAGTCCTAAACTGCCTGCTGACCCTACCCCTTGCCCAGAGTGGGCAGGAAGATCACAAGGTATGGATGTGGCATCCCCCAAGAGTGCGGGCTAACAGCGGACAGGCCGAGTGTGGACCCCAGAGCTGGGTGGCGCTGATAACACCAGGCCAGGCCAGCTTAGACAGCTGCAAGAAAAGTGAGTGAAGGGTCCCAGATCTGGGAGTAGGTGGGGAACCCTCCACTGTCCTCCCTGCCCCGACGGTACTCACGGGCCGCACATCCCCCGTGGTGTTGGTGTACTGCCGGGCCAGCCCGAAGTCCAGCATGTAGCACTTCCTGTAGGTGGAGGGCAGCCTGCCCATGGCAAAGTTTGACTGGGGGAGACAGCAGCTGTGAGCCCTGGGGGCTCCAACCCCAGCTGGGCCACCTCAAGGGGCACCAAGAAACAGCTCTGCAGCTGGTGAAGGACCCTCAGCCCCACATTCACTCGCCCGCAAGGAGACATCAGTATTCATGTGTGCACCAAGTCACAGCCTCACATCTGAGGGGTGGGTGTGATCATTCCCATTTTAGAGAAGAGGAAACTGAAGATCAAAGAGCTTAGAGAGCATCTCTGAGATCACACAGCAAGGGGTGGCTCAGCCAGGTCTGTCCGGCTCCAAATTTTGGGGACACCCCAGCAGGGCAGTTGTGGTTTGGTGTAACTGGTGTGGCTGCCTAAGGCAGCAGGCCTGCTGGGTGACCTTGCACCATTCAACTAACCTTTCTGGGCCTCAGTTTTCATCTCTTTAAGTAGGAGTTTTTTTCCTAGCACAAAGATTCAAGATGCCACAAAGTCAGCTACTTGGAACACCTTGCCAAGCCCCAGCCCTCAATCCCCTTCCCTCCATCCCTCCATCCTTTCCCAGCCCCTTCACCTTCCTAGGTTCCAGGACTCTCAGGTCAGGGTCGAGGAATAAGGAAGAGAAGGGAATAAAGAACAGAGGGAAATAAGGAACAGAAGGGAAGAATGGAGGAGAGGACTGGGCATGGCCGAGGGGCAGGCAGCGGCGCACGCTCCTGGGGAGCAGGGGAGAGGAGAAGGGGTTCAGGGAGAAGAGGCTGTCTTAACCCAAGTCCCAACCATGGTTGTGGAGGAGAAACCAGGAGACCCAGGGAGAGTTGGGGAGTGTGTTTTGGAGGAGGGAACAGAGAGGCATTCAGAGGCAGTGCTCACAGGCTTGATGTCGCGGTGCAGGAAGCCCACAGAATGGATGGCCTCAATGGACTCCAAGATCTGCTTGCCCAGCCGCAGCGTGGTGCTCAGCGTGAAGGTGCCTCGCGGCTGGCTGCGGCGCAGGTCAGCCAGGTTCCGGCCCTGCGTGGGGGTGGAGGTGGGGGTTAGACTCACCCTCCGCCGCCATCCCAGACGACACCACCACCGTGATACTCTTCCCAGCCTCACCCCAAAGGGTTGTGCCCACTCCCCTCTCCCGGGGCCACAGTCTCCCTTCCCTTCCCCAGAGTCACGCCCAAGCTCTTGGAGAGGGGAGGGAGGATGGGCCACGGGGACTCACCTGGAGCTGCATCACTACATAGTTAAACTTCTCGTTCCTGCCACAGCCGATGAATCTGCACACGTGGTCCTTCCCTGAGGGGCACAGACAGAGGTCTTCCAGCTCTTACTCTTTCTTCCTCATTTCCAACCCTAAGATGGGCTCCTAGTGCACTCTTGATTCCTGGTCCCTCCAGCGCTGGCCCTGTGAGCGCCTCTCTCACCACCTCCCTGGCCTTGGCCTCATCATGTTTCCTAAACTCCAGCTCCATCACTTCCTTAATCACCAACCGAGCCTCCTGCTCCATCACTCTCTTAGACTCCAGTGCCGTCTCTCTTAGACTCTGGCTTCGTCACCTCCCCCTTAGCTCCTGACTCCATCCCCTCTTCCCTCCACCATACGACATCTCCTCCCTCAGCCCAGCTTCTGATCTCATCACTTCTCTTAGCCCCTGGCTCCATCATCTCTTCCCTCCCATCCCCTTCCCCGAAGCCCAAACCTTGCAGCTTCTTGAGCACGGCCACCTCCATCTTGAGGACCTGCTTGGGTTGCTGGGCTGACTCCACCTTGAGGGCCACATTCTCCCTGGTCAGCAGGTCCATGGCCTCGTAGATCTCACCAAAGCCCCCGCCCCCGATCTTTTTTAGCTATGAAGATGAGGGGATAGAGGATGCTCAGGGATCAGTTTGAACAGCTCCTCATCCCACCGGCTGCTGGGTTGCATCCTTCATGGGTGGGGAAGAGGGATAACTTTTTTTTCTTTTTTAGACAGAGTCTTACTCTGTCACCCAGGCTGGAGTGCAGTGGTGCGATCTCGGCTCACTGCAACCTCTGCCTCCCATGTTTAAGCAGTTATCGTGCCTCAGTCTCCCTGGTAGCTGGGACCACAGGCACACGCCACCACACCTGACTAATTTTTTTTATTTTTAGTAGAGATGGGGTTTTGCCATGTTGGCCAGGCTGGTCTCCAACTCCTGACCTCAGGTGATCTGCCCACCTTGGCCTCCCAGAGTGCTGGAATTACAGGCGTGATCCAACACACCCAGCCAGAAGGGAGTGTCTTTGAAAAGGAGGATCTCATGTCTCTCTTCCTTGCCCCACCCCATCAGCACCCCTACCTCCTCTCCTAGTGCCCTGAGACAGCTCAGCTCCTGAGCACACACACCACACACACACACACACACACACACACATACACACACACAAGGCCAGATGTCAGCGTGGGTAGTAGGAAAGGGTAAAAGACCTGTGACCCTGTATAGACTGGAGAAAGCCTAATGTAGGATTCTGAGGAGATACTGGGCCGCCCTTGACATTTTCTTCTCTAGGACAACAAATATCATGTTTCCCCATCCCCTGTGTAGACTGAGCAACCCAGTTCCAGGACCTCCCAGCCTCAGGGCAGATGGATCCCCTGGGGCAGCCGGCACTCCCTGGGGTCGGCAGCCACCAAGGAGTCACAAGAAGGAGAGAGTATTTGGGCCAGGAGATTCCGCAAAGGGTGTTCGTGGCCCATGCTCACTGCCAAAGCTCACATCACACCACATCACATCACTCCCTAGGCTCCCGGTCAGATGCCCCAAAGCAGGGTGAGCCTCCTCTATGGGGAAGGGGGCACTGTGGGAGCATGGTGGGACCAGAGCTTGTAGACAATGGAGCAGCAGCCTGACTCCTCAGCCTCCCCATTCAGCCTCCCAAAGCAGGCGTGAGAAAGGCAAGGAGGAGAACCTCAATGAAGTGAAGGAAGAGCTGGCAGGGAGCCGAGCAAAGCTGAGTTCTGGGGAGGGGCTCAAAATCATTTCAGCTCAGAGGCCCAGGAGTCCTGGAGGGTGAGGGCTCTGCTGGCAGGCATGGGGGAGCAGGGAGAAGGTGCCAAGTTCCAAGCTGGGACCAGTTTGGTTTAAGAAAGATGTACATGACCCCAGAGGAGGTCCACTGAAAAAAAGAGAAGGATGTAGACCTCGATGCTCACCCCTTTGGGGAGCTGCCTCAGCGAGGGCCTATCTGCTCTGTGCACCATCGGAGCCCTCACTCTGTTCTGCTGGCTTGTGGATCTGGTCAACCTGCAGACTCTGTCCGTTCAGGCTCCTGCATCTCTGAACCCGCCCAGAAAGTCTGTTCAGTGCAGAGATGCCCTGTGATTGTTTAGTGGTGTTTGACACTGTGGAATGGAGGGAGGAAGACTGGGCAGAGCTGGAGGGCTGGGAGTTGCCAGGTTACCAATGAAATCGCTCGAGAAAGAGAGAGGGGCAGGAAGGGAAGATTTAGAAAAGAAGCAGAATGTTGGGTGGGAACTTCAAGGTGCTGGTGTCCAGGAAGGAGACAGGGAAAGAGGAAGGAGGAAGAGTGAGAAGCCAGAGTTCCTTTCTTCTGGAGACAAAAGCTAAAGGCAGGATTTCAGAGCCAGGAGGGGACAGATTCAGACTCAAGGGAAACAATGGCATGTCTGCCTCTGGGGTACTTTAAACTCTGGGGAGATGTGAATGTCTTCTAGATTCCTTTATGGTTTGCTTGTGCAAGTGCAGAGGAAAGGGCAAAGGGGAGGGAACAACAACAGAATCTTGGTCTCACAGATGTCATCTCAGCTAATCCCCAAAGGCTCCTGGCAACACAGGTGAGGAAGGTCATGTGAGTCCCCGTTTTGCACAGAAGGAAAACTGAGACACTTTACATGCAGTATTTTGCCCCACGTCACACTGCCAGTTAATAGCAAAGCTAGATCTGGGCCCGGTGGCTCACGGCTGTAATCCCAGTGCTTTGGGATGCTGAGGTGGGCAGATCACCTGAGGCCAGGAATTTGAGACGATCCTGGCTAACATGGCAAAACCCTGTCTCTACTAAAAATAGAAAACATTAGCCAGGTGTGTTGGTGGGTGCCTGTAATCCCAGCTACTCAGGAGGCTGAGGCAGAAGAATCACTTGAACCCAGGAGGCAGAGGCTGCAATGAGCTGAGATCATGCCATTGCACTCCAGCCTGGGCAACAAGAAAGAAATTCCATCTAAAAAA
>NW_016107512.1:1969263-1981366 GCF_001604975.1 Cebus imitator | reverse complement strand
CCAGGTTTCATTTAAACCCAGGCAATCAAATGCAGAATCCATAATGTTACAGAAACTGTGGACCCATCAGCATTAAACGTGTGAGTGCTGAGATTCAAGCCCAGATCCGCCAGGCTCCGAAATCATTGCTAGAGATAAGTAAGTAAGGCTCAGGACAGCCAAGACATTTATGACACCTACTCCCCAATTTCCCAGCGTACCCCGGGGTATTTCTCTACCACCTTCATTTCCCAGCAGAGCCTATTTCTCCTGCTTTAGTCCCCTCCTTCCTCATCCACCCCCCCCCACCCATTATAGAACCTCCATAAGACAGGGAACTGGGTGTCTTCACCACCTACTCCACCAACATCCCTCCTCCTTTGCACCACTGCTAGGTCTGACTTATCTGTGAGACAAAGTGACTAGGCCCCTGATACCTTTGAGGGTGTCCATGAAAATGGTTCAATTTATTTTAAAATCATAAGGGAGGCCAGGTGCAGTGGCTCACACCTGTAATCCCAGTACTTTGGGAGACTGAGGCAGGTGGATCACTTGAGGTCAGGAATTCAAGACCAACCTGGCCAACATAGCAAAACCCCATCTCTAGTAAAAAGACAAAAATTAGCCGGGCATGGTGGCAGGCACCCCTAATCCTAGCTACTCAGGAAGCTGAGGCATGAGAATTGCTTGAAACCGAAAGGTAGAGGTTGCAGTGAGCTGAGATCTCGCCACTGCACTTGAGCCTGGGTGACAGAGTGAGACCCTGTCTCAAAAAAAAACAAAAATAAAAAACAGGGAAAAAAATGAACCTTTAGGTTAAAGAGAACAATCTAGTATATAATATTAGTATATTCTTCTTTATACCATTGCAGTCATAAAACACAATTTTAAGTACTTTCTTATGGAGGAAGGGGCCCATAAGAGTCATAATATGGCCCAGCTCAATCTCCCCTTTCTCCACTCCTGCTAAATTTGACATGATCCCAGCCCCTGCTGAAGAACCTCGCTAAACTGGAGGAGAAATATGACACAACAGTATCAACATTGGTCCTTGGGAGGAAGGAGACCTGGTTTCTTGATCAGCTCTGGGTGACCTGGGGTGAGTTTCTTAAACTCTCTGAGCCTCCACTCTTCCTCCACTATAAAATGAAGGGAATTGGACTAGAATTGGTCACAAAGGCTCCTTCGGCTCAGTGGTCCTGATTCTTGCTTGGATGGGCTGATTCTTGGCAGACAGACCTGGTCCCGCCTACTAGTCATGGAAACTTGGCAAATTAGCTAAGCAATTTCCTCAGTTTCCACACCTGTGAAATGGGAGTAATACGTGGGGATACAAATCTACTTGGTAAGCTCTTGAGATAATGCACATAAGGCATTTTGCACAGTGCCTGGCCACAGTGAAGGCTCAAAACAAATGCTAAGTCTTTATTACTATTATTGTTTGCTATTCTGATTCTGAGAAGCACCCCTCAGGATGAATAAAATGTTATTGTTTTATTTCTTTTTTTTTTAGAGACAGGGTCTTGTTATGTTGCCCAAGCTGGATTTGAACTCATGGGTGCAAGCGATCCTCCTGCCTCAGCCTCCGAAGTATTGGGGATTGATTGACTGACTGATTTTGAGGTGGAGTCTCACTCTGTCAACCAGGCTGGAGTGCAATGGCATGATCTCAGCTCATTGCAACCTCTGCCTCCTGGGTTCAAGCGATTTTCCTGCCCCAGCCTCCCAAGTAGCTGCAATTACAGGCACCCATCACAACGCCCAGCTAATTTTTGTATCTTTAGTAGAAATGGGGTTTTGCCATGTTGGCCGGGCTGGTCTCAAACTCCTGACCTCAAGTGATCCTCCTACCTCGCCCTCCCAAAGTGCTGGGATTACAGGCATGAGCCACCATGCCCGGTCCCCGTATTTATTTTTAAATGTCGCATCTAGTGACACTGACCCCCATTTTCTCCTGGCCACCGAGATCTCTGGGCAGTTTGCCTTGGTTCCTGAGCTCTGCCCTCCACCTCAGTGCCATCCTCACCAGGAATAGGCAAGGGAGGCATGTGGCCCCTCAGCCTCTCTAGCTCTCCAGGGGTGGGGATGGGAGGTGGAAGTGAGGAGAGGTCAGCATGCTTGCTCTCCCTCCAGCTCCCTCATCCGTTTCTCTCTCCACTCATCTTCCACTTATTCTCTCAGAAAGCACAAAAAAGTTCCAGCCCAAACTCAACATGTGTAAATACTGTCTTTTTCTCACCACTTCAGTGCAAATGCCATTCTGCCTCCAATCTGCCAGAAACTAAGCTCCCAGACCCTCGTTCCTTTTATTACCGCTCTGGCTCTTCCTCCCCTCTTCCTCCCCTGTCCCCGTACTCTCCCTCTCAGGAAGTCTCCTCTCTGGGACATAACCAGCCCCTTTCCTCCTCTCTTGGGGCTCCTAGGATTCTCCTCCTCTTCAGCCCTTCCACTCCCAACCCCAGTCCCAGAGACATCTCTGAAAACGCCGCCACCATTGCCTCTCTCTAGGTTTCTAGGGGACCTGCACGGCCAGCGGCTGTTGCCGTGGAGACCCGCCTGCACCCAGGCCTCACCCTTCTCTCCAACCCCGCACCCCCGTGGGCTGAGCCTCCCCACACTAAAGCACGCGGGCGCGCACACGCGCAAGCACACACGCACACACGCGCATACACACGGATTCGGAATATACCTGACCTCTGTCTTTCTCCCTCCCCTCCTCCTGGCTCCCCACTCCGGTGCAGACCCACAGGCTCACACACGGGTTCACCCCACACTCCGCCCACAGTCAGCCCCACATCATCCTGCCCCCACAATGATAAGAGGACGCCAGAGCGCTCTTAAGTGACAGAAAAAGGGAGGTGATTTACTGTAGGTCTCGTTCCCCAAGCATTATCATTCCCGCAGCCCTCACGCGCCCCCTCACAGTCAGGCCCGGCTCCCCAGAGGCTGAGACTACAACTCCCAGCAGGCCAAGCAGCCCGAAGTCCAAGGCTGGAGGAGCAGGGCACGCCGGGAGATGGAGTCTCGCCGTGCTGCACCTGCCGCAGGACCCGGCGAGGGGAGGAGGTTAGATGGAGAAGATGGAGTGCGGATGCGGCGGGAGCAGCCTGCAGGGCCTCTTTCCCCAAACCCAAGCCTTTCCGTCCTCTGTGGAAGCAGAGGGACACATGCTCGTCCACTGCCCTTCTCCAAGGTCCGTCAGAGAAAGAGCTCCCTCCTCCACCCCTCTGCCTCCTCCCCACACCAGGCTCTGCAGCTCCTGCCCAGACATCCAACCAGGAGTTGTTCCAGGCTTGGCCTGACCAACGTGACCTAGCCGGGAGAGGGGTGAGAGAGGGCGGGGCTGGAGAGAGGGCACTGGGAGAAAGCTATTGTCCACATGTGTTGGCAAAAATAATGACCTGCAAGCAGTATGCAAATGAGCGTAGAGGCACCTCCCTCTTAGGGTAGGGGCGCGGAGGGCACCGGTTTTAACAAGTCTCCAAGTCCTCGCCTCCCTCCCCGCTACCCTCCTTCTGCCGCGCCGGGTCACTCACTCACCACCTTCCAGCGATCTTTGACCACGTAGTTGGCCGGCAGGATGTCGGCCTGCTCCCCTCCCCCACTCATGTTGGTTTCGTCCTTAAGGGCGGCCGCTAGGCACTGCATCCGCCAGCCAGAGGGAGGGGTGTCCGCAGGGCCTGCCCTGAGGGGGCCATCTACCTAGGGGAGTGCGGAGGGGCTGTGAGAGCGGGCTGCGGACCCAGGACCACCTGGCAGACGTGGAGGAGAGGAGCTCCACTCCTGCCCCGCATTCTCCCTGGGCCCACTAGACAGATGCTCCAGGAGTTACCAAGGGAAACATTGTGTAAAGGCCAGTGCAAGGGAAATCCAGACTACCAACTGGAGATGTTTAAAATCAGCAATAGGACACACATGTTGACCAATAAAGAAGAGGAAAATGACAGCGAACAGGCGGAGGGGAAAAAGACATATGCTAACTGATGCTGGGAAGACTTGCTGACTAAGAGACTGGGACCTTCTCCCTTGTAGGGGAGAACTGGGCCTTGGGGAACCCTCTCCCTGCAGGGGAGTCCCTGTGCCACAAAATGTCCATGGAGCTGTGCAACAGAGGCTTAGTGAAAAAGGAAGACCTGCCACCCAAAGGATGACCTGTGGGAGACCCACAACAAAGTGACCTGCTAATCAACCCTGGAAGACGTAGTAATCAAGAAAATGAGGGGAGGCACTAAAGCCCCTTGAGTGCCGTGCTAACTGAGGGGGATGCAGGTGCTGAGAGGCACACACCTCTCAGGGAGAGATGAAGCCACTGACACAGCCATGGGGTTGGGAGGTCAGGATATGAGAGATGGGGTGAACACAGGTGATGGACTCAAGACATGGATTTCAGATGGACAGCAGCCTTGTGGCCACTCCAGAGGGACAGAGGTGGGCTGAATTGGGGGAGGGCAGAAAAATGAGAGGGGCCTTAGCAGAAGACAGGTGGAGTGACAGGGAACAGCAGGTCTGGGTGGGCATGGAGTGAGAGAGCCTCCGACCACACCTTTCTGGGTCTGCTTAGGAATCAACAAGAAACAGCACAGCTCTCCTCAAATTAGGATAGGTAGAAGTTGAATAACAGGGAGAGCTTCCCAGTGGTGAGGGTTGGGAAATCCAGGCACATGTTACCAGAGACATACCAGTGTGTGTGTGTGTGTGTGTGTGTGTGTGTGTGTGTGTGTATGTGTGTGCGCGTGCGCATATGTCTGTGTGTATCTGTGCATGTATCCTTCTGTGTGTATATGTATGTCTTTCTGTGTCTATCTTTTCCATGTGTCTGTGTGCTTTTCTACATGTATCTATGTGTCTGTATGTGCTTGTGTGTGTTTTGTGTCTGTCTGTGTGTGATGTGCATGTGTGTAGGCAAGGGGCCAGAAGAGATGACTTTCTGAGATCTCTGCCAACCCAGGACAGGATATGGAACCAGGATATTGTCCTGTTCTCTTTCCCTCACACTTTTTACAAGCACCCTACTGTGACTTCACAATGACCCTGGAGAGTCGCAAACAGAGAAAGAGGGAAGTTACTTAGGTTATGGTTTGAGGGTTTCGGGTTGGGGTAGGAAGGTAGCTAAAGAGATCTACAGATGGGGTAGAAACCACATAAACCTGCCTTTCCTGGGGATGAGATAACGTCCCAGGGCTCCTGCATCTAAACATCTGCCATAGGGAACAGGGTGGGACATGAAGGTGTGAAAACCACCTTCCAATGTCATGATGTGCCGTGGTGGACATATGGAGAAGGGGTCTTCATGGAGAGGGGTGCTGCCGCTCTTTTTCTCCTTCTTCAAATGACTAAGCTGAGCTGTTTCCTTCAATCCTTACACCTTCAGAGCATCAGGACCTCCCTCCTTCTGCCAAAGTGGGATATGGGGCATCAGGAATCTGGAGGGCAGTGAAGGCAATGGCAGGATGAAGGGAGAGGTAGGGATGGGGGTTTTGGAATAAAGGCGGAGGAGACAGGTTGAGAAGACTGAAGAAGCAATTGAACTGGCAGGAGAGGGCCTTCAGAAGTTGAACTGGGTGAACTCTGGACAGTGGAGCTGTTAGGTTGATTACGAAAATTTGTGTCCTGCTCCCATTTTATAGATGAGCAAACCGAAAAGAAACAGGTGAGGCAGAACAAGGGAGAGTGGAGCCAGGAAGATAAATGACAGTTACCTGCCTCTCCCACTCCACCACCCTTCTGTCTGCATCTGAGGACTACACTCAGCTCAGACTGAGTTGGATGATACAAACATGGGACACTTGGCTGCCCTGTTACTGCCATCTCAGGCCCTTGTGTGTGCATGGAGTCATGGGCGCATGGTGAGGGCGAGGGCTTGTGCAGGAGTTTGTATGAATATCTGTCAGAGAGTGCAGGTAGGAGCATATGGGGCCAGTGATGGTACACAGAGGTACATGGAAGTGATGGGAGCTCATGACGGCCTGTGAATACAAGTGTTGATGTGTAACTCTGCAAGGTGTTAGCAGGTGTGTGTGGGAAGCTGGGAGCCCAGGTAAGAGGGGTGATGGGAACAGGTGAAAGAGGTGTGGAGGGAGGCAGAGGGGAATGACAGGCATGAGGAGCGACAGGATCAGAGGAGGGGGCTGGGTAGAATAGAGACCGGTGAGAGAGAATGACAGGCAAGGAAGTGACAGGACATGGGAGGGATCTCTGAGCATAGTTTAGTTCAGGGGGTGAGGAGGTAGGTAAGGAGGCAGGAGGGAGGCATGGAGGGACTGAGGACAGGGGCCGAGGTTCCGGAGACAGCCGAATGACTCGTCAGGGGTGACAGGAGAGCCAGGGTTGAAGCCATGGGGACAGGGGCCGGAGGTGAGTGGGGACGAGCAAAGTCCCTGGAGGACGGGCTGGGGAGAGAGGTCTGTGTGCTGGGGGCAGGGAGCGGCTCCAGGCCTCCGCTCGGCCCAGGCGGTGTAGGCCAGCGTCCCAGCCCAGCGGGCGGCGACCGCAGCGCGGAGGGGAGCCCGACAAGGCTGCGCTGCGAGGCAAGCCAGGCGGGGCCCCCCGTGCCCGCGAAGGAGCCCCCGCCCCGACCCCGGCCCGCCCCGCCCCGCCTCACCTGCTCTGTGCCCGCTGCGGCTGCGGCTGCGGCGGCGGCAGAGGCAGCGGCTCGGGGCGGCGCATCCCCCGGGGCCGGGGCTGGGCGGGGGCGGCTCAGTGCGGCGCAGGGCGACCCGCTCCCTCCGGCGGCGGCTGCGGCGGCCTCCGGACCGGGACCATCCCGGCCCGGCCCGGCCCGGCCCCGATCCTCCTAGGGCGACGGCGGCGGCGGCGGCGGTAGAGCGGGGAGCTGCCCACAATGCACCGCGCCGCCAGCATCAGCACCAGCCCTGACATCACCTCCCGCCGCCCGCTCTGACATCACCGCTCCTCCTCTGACATCACGTTCCGCCGGCCCAGCTCCGCTCTCCTCCAGCCCTTGGACTCTCAGCTGTCCCGCTCCAGCTTTCAGGTTCTCCTTACCACTCTCTGCCACTCACTTGACTCTATCTCCCAGCACAGTCCCATCACCCCTTACCTGTTCCCATAAAATTCACCTGTCTCCATCACCTTTTATCTTCCCCATTCCCATCATGTCCCTACAATTCATCACCTGACCCATCAGTCTCGCCTGATTCCCCACTCCATCCTCTACATGTTTATATCGCCTTCCTCTAAACTCATCTCCTCACCTGTATCCATCCTCCCATACGTCCCCATCACCTACCTCTTCTGGGCCATCTCACACTCGCATCCACCACCCGTCAAGTGTAATTCTCACCTCACCACATATATGTTTTATCTTTTGGCTCAACCTGTCTCTCTTTCTTTGGCCCTTTCTTTCATTTGCGGACAAACTCTGCCATTGTTTTTTACTGCTTACCAAATAAGATGCACACTCTTGACTATAACATCAAAACATCTTGCCAACATGGACCCATAAAGCCATTACTCTTCTTCTGAGGGTTGGATTACTCAACAACTCAACATTCCAACATTCCTCAAACAACAAACTCTGCATGCAGTCTGCAGTCTGTCTTTCAGTTTCTTCCTTCGTTTTTTTTTTTTTTTTAGACAGGGTTGCCCAAGCTGGAGTGCAGTGACACAGTCTCAGTTCACTGCAACCTCTACTTCCTGGACTCAAGCGATTCTCCAGTCTCAGCCTCCCAAGTATTTGGGACTATAGGCATGAGCCACTATGCCCGGCTAATTTTTGTATTTTTTGTAGATACAGGGTTTCACCATGTTGCGCAGGCTGGTCTTGAATTCCTGAGCTCAAAGCCATCCGCTCACCTCAGCCCCCCAAAGTACCAGGATTACATGCATGAGCCACTGTGCCCAGCCAGTTCCTTCCTTCCTTAATGCCTTCAACAAATGCATACAGAGCAACTTCAGTAATAATAATAACAACAACAACAATAGGCCAGGCACAATGGCTCACGCCAATAATACCAACAGTTTGGGAGGCCAAGGCAGCAGGATCACTTGAGCCCAGGAATTCAAGAGCAGTCTGGACAACATAGTGAGACCTCATCTCTACAAAAAATTTAAAAATTAGGTGGGTGTGGTGGTGTGTATCTGCAGTCCCAGCTACTCGGGAGGCTGAGGTCAGAGGATCTCTTGAGTCCAGGAGGTCGACACTGCAATGAGTCATGATTATGCTACTGTGCGCCAGCCTGGATGACAGAGAGATTCTGTCTCAATAACAACAACAACAACAATTGCAACAGTTATTTACTTCTGCCAGACACGACTTAACTACTTTACGTATGTTAATTCATTTAATCCTGATGACAACCCTATGAGGTAAGAGTACTATTGTTATCCTTTGTTTTACAGATGAGGAAACTAAGATATAGAGAGGTTAAGTAATATCTATTGGGTCACACAGCCAGAAAGTGGCCAAGCTGGAATTCAAACCCTGGCTCTGGAATCCATGGTCCTAATCACCATGCTGGGAGGAAGGATGATTGAGTCTGCAAGAGTAGTCAGGGGAGGCTTCTTGGAGGAGGGACACTCAACTGTAATTTGAAAAATTAGTAGAAGTTTGCCAACAGACAAGCGGGGCCAAGGGTGAAAGAGACTTCCAGGCTGAGAAGACAGTATGAGATGAGGCTGAGGCAGCTGTGTGCAAGATCATGAAGGATCTTGTGTGGGGTGCTAAGAAGATTAGATTTTATCCATTTGGTTTTTGGAAGTGTAGTGCATACTGTGGAGAGCCATTCAGAGCTCCCTTCAGAATCTAGGTACTCATTCTCTCAGATATGAGATGTTGAAGGCTGACTGTTTTCAGCTGACCTGTTCTCTGGGAATTGCCCTTGGCCAACAGAGCTGCCTCATCCAAGATCATGCCCCCTTCCTGGTACATCCCACATCCAATAGATGAGTATAAAGGCCTGGCCCCTTTACCTCAACTGGGGACACCTCTGAAGGGATATCCCATTTTCAAAACTAATAGGGATAGCTGAGGCTTCCATTGGGACTACATCAGAGCTCAACTTCCCCTTCCACACAACCTTGTCTTCTTCAGTCCTCCACAGAGGCTGATTACCAGAGCACTTCCCAATAAACTTACTGTACGATCATCTCTATCTCAGAGGCAGTGTCCTGGGGAGGCTGATTTTCAGTAGGAAACCCCCCTGAGGAATTTTGAGCAAAGATGAGACATGGTCTGATCTGAGTGTTGGGTTAGAATTCTAGTTTCTTTTTTGTTTTTGTTTTGAGCACTTCAAAAATGTTGCTCTATTGTCTTCTAACTTGCATTGTTTTTGATGAGAAATTTCCAATTATCCTTATGTCTGTTCCTCTGTATGAAACGTGTTTTTTGTGCCTCTGTTTTAGTTTTTGTTTTGTCTTTTGAGATGGAGTCTCACTCTGTCACCCAGACTGCTGGAGTACAGCGGCACTATCTAGGTTCACTGCAACTTCCACCTCCCGGGTTCAAGTGATTCTCCTGTCTCAATCTCCCGAGTAGCTGAGATTACAGGTGTGCACCACCACATCCAGCTAATTTTTTTTATTTTTAGTAGAGACAGGTCAAGCTGGTCTCAAACTCTTGACCTCAAACGATCCGCCCACCTCAACCTCCCAAAGTGTTGGGGTTACAGGCATGAGCCACTGCGCCCGCCCCGCCTAACACCTTTGGTCTCTTAAGAGTTTCTCTTTGTCACCGGATTTAAGCTATTTGATTATAATGTGCCTTTTTTTACATAGTTTTCTTCATGTTTCTTGTGCTTGAGTTTGTTGAAATTCTTATATCTATGCATTTATAATTCTCATCAAGTTGGGAAATTTTTCAGCCATTCTTTTTTCTTTTCTCTTTACTTTCTTTTTTTTTTTCTTTTTGAGATGGAGTCTTGCTCTGTCACCAGGCCGGGGTGCAGTGGTTCAATCTCAGCTCACTGCAACCTCTTCCTCCCAAGTTCAAGAGATTTTCCTGCTTCAGCCTCCGAGTATGTGAGACTACTGGCGCCTGCCACCACACCTGTGTAATTTTTTTTATTTTTAGTAGAAACGGAGTTTCACCATGTTGGCCAGGATGGGTCTTGATCTCCTGATCCATCTGACTTGACCTCCCAAAGTGCTGGGATTACAGGCATGAGCCACCATGCCTGTCCTCGGCCATTATTTTCATAAATATTTTTTCTGCCTTCCCCTTTCCTTCAGGGACTCCAATTACTCTGTATATTAGGTCACTTGAAGTTGTCCCACAGCTCACTGATGGTTTACTTTTGCCCAGGTTTTTTTATCACTGTGTTTCATTTTGCATAGTTTCTGTTGCTGTGTATTCAAGTTCATTAATCTTTTCTTTTTCAGCATCTAATCTAGTATTAATCCCATCCAATGTAATTTTTTCTTTTTTTTTTTTTTTCTTTTGAGACAGAGTCTCACTCTGTCTTCAGGCCAGCGTGCAGTGGTGCAATCTCGGCTCACTGCAATCTCTGCCTCCCAAGTTCAAGCAATTCTCCTGCCTCAGCCTCCTGAGTAGCTGGGATTACAGGTGTGCACCACCACACCCAGCTAATTTTTGTGTTTTTAGTAGAGATGGGATCCTGGCCTGGATCTCCTGACCTCATGATCTACCTGCCTCGGCTTCCCAAAGTGCTGGGATTACAGGCATGAGCCTCTTAGTTTTTTCTTCTTAAACATATGGAATAATTGTAATGACTGCTTTAATATACTTTTTGTTTGTTTTGAAATAAAGTCTCACTCTGTTGCCCAGGCTGGAGTGCAGTGGAGCCATCTCAGCTCACTGATTCTCCTGCCTCAGACTCCCCAAAAGCTGGGATTAAGGCACCCACCACCTCACCTGGCTAATTGTTGTATTTTTTAGTAGAGACGGGGTTTCACCATGTTGGTCAGGCTGGTCTTGAACTCCTGACCTCATGATCCACCCTCCTCAGCCTCCCAAAGTGCTGGGATTACAGGCATGAGCCGTCTCACTTGGCTTCTACTAATTTTATCTAAATAATTTCTAGATTAATTTCAGCAGATTTTTGTTCTTACTATGGGTCATATTTTCTGCTTCTTTCCATATCTAGTAATTTTTTTTTTGAGACAAAGTCTCGCACTGTCACCCTGGCTGGAGTGCAGTGGTGTGATCTCAGCTCACTGGAACCTCCGCCTCCCAGGTTCAAGTGATTCTCCTTGCCTCAGCCTCCCAAGTAGCTGGGATTACAGGCAACTGCCACCAATCCCCACTAATTTTTTGTATTTTTAGTAGAGACGGGGTTTCACTATGTTGACCAGGATGGTCTTGAACTCCTGACTTCGTGATCCACCCACCTCAGCCTCCCAAAGTGCAGGGATTACAGGTGTGAGCCACTGCACCTGGCCTATAGTAATTTTTTACTGGATGCCAAACATTGTGAATTTTACCTTGCTAAGTCCTGTATATTACAGGGATATAATTAGCAAACTTCAGACTGAAGGAAACTTCAGAATGAGAGCAAGAAAGAGAGAATATATGGGGGAAATGTATATATACTAAAATAGACTTAAAAGGCATGTCAACGAATCATAATATGTGGACTTTATGTGGATCTTGATTTTAAACAAATAAATTACAAACATTTATAACATTTGTAAGACAAGAAATTTGAACACTAGTTGAATATTTGATATTCAGAAAATCTTGTTAAATTTTTTAGCTATGATATGATAATAGTATTTTAGTTCCTAATAAGACGGGGTCTCTATATGTTGGCCAGGTTGGTCTTCAACTCTTGGCCTCAAGCAGTCCGCCCACTTTGGCCTCTCAAAGTGCTGGGATTACAGACATGAGCCACTGCACCATTGGTTACGTTCTTAGTGAAAAAGAGTTATCTTTTAGAGACATATATAAAAATATTTATAAATGAAATCATGTAATCTGAAATTTGCATCAAAATAGTACAGTAAGGAAATTTAGTATAAATATAGATGAAACAAGACAGGCCATAAATTGATAATAATTCAATTTCATGCTATTTTCTCTACTTTATAGTTTGCTTTATTAAAAACAGCTTTACTGTGGCAAATGGTAGGATTTCTTTCTGTTTAAAAACTATGTAGAGGCCGGGCGCGGTGGCTCAAGCCTGTAATCCCAGCACTTTGGGAGGCC
>NW_016107512.1:1966964-1968553 GCF_001604975.1 Cebus imitator | reverse complement strand
GGCATGGTGGCACGTGCCTGTAATCTCAGCTACTCAGGAGGCTGAGGCAGGAGAATTGCCTGAACCCAGGAGGTGGAGGTTGCGGTGAGCCGAGACCGCACCATTGCACTCCAGCCTGGGTAACGAGAGCGAAACTCCGTCTCAAAAAAAAAAAAAAAATGTATAATGTGAAAACATAAAATATATTAAACTTTTCTATTTGTTTTTTCCCCTTTCACAGTAGCTTTCATGTAAAATAAAACATCTTCAAAAGAGCAAAAAAAAAATTCCATTACACACACACACACACACACACACACACGCACATGTAGTGCCACCACATCCAGCTAATTTTTTAAATTTTTTGTAGAAGCAGGGTCTTGCTTTTTACCCAGGCTCGTCTCAAACTCCTGGGCTCAATCGATCCTCTCACCTCAGCCTCCCAAAGTGCTGTGATTATAGGCATGAGCCACAGTGCCCAGCTTACTGTAGCTTTATAATATATTTTGAAATCGGACATGAATTAATCCTGGAGGACATTATAGGGAAATAAGCCTGTCACAGAAGGACAAATACTGCCTGAATTCAACTCATGTGAAGGATATATAATGGGCAAACTGCAAGAAGCAGTTCAAGCCTGCTGAGAAAAATTGGCCAGGTGTGGTGTCACCTGCCTGTAGTCCCAGCTACTTCGGAGGCTGAGGTGGGAGGATCACTTGAGCCCGGGGGGTCAAGGCTGTAGTGAGCTGTGATGGTACTACTGCACTCTAGCCTCCAGTGACAGAGTGAAACCTTGTCTAAAAAAACACCTTTCTGTCACCCCCAAAATGTTTCCTGGGCCCTCTGCAGGCAACTCCCACTCCCACCCCCAGCCCTAGGCAACAACTGGTCAGCTTTCTGTTTCCCCACATATACCTTTCCTGGATATGTCAAATAGAATCATATGATATGTAGTCTTTCGCTATTCTCTATTCCAGTATATAAATTTGACATTTTTCATAATAAAAACAATTTTTGTTTAATTGAACAATGACTTATATTTGTATAGAACTTTATTTTTATTTTTATTTTTAAATATAAATGGAGTCTCATTCTGTCACCCAGGCTGGAGTACAGTGGCGCAATCTTGGCTCACTGTAACCTCCGCCTCCTTGGTTCAGGCAATTCTCGTGCCTCAGCCTCCCGAGTAGCTGGGATTACAGGCGCCCACCACCACACCTGGCTAATTTTCATATTTTTGGTAGAGATAGGGTTACACCATGTTGGCCACGCTGGTCTCGAACTCCTGGCCTCACGTGATCCACCCGCCTTGGCCTCCCAAAGTGTTGGGATTATAGGCATGAGCTGCCGTGCCCAGCCAAGCACTTTATTTTCAAATGGACTTTATTTTTTAGAGCAGTTGTAGGTTCACAGCAATACTGAGCAGAAGGTACAGAGAGGGCCGGGTGCAGTGGCTCACCGGGTGTGGTGGCACATGCCTGTAATCCCAGCTACTAGGGAGGCTGTGGCAGGAGAATCACTTGAACCTGGGAGGTTGCAGTAAGCTGAGATCAGCCACTGCACCCCAGCCTGAGTGACTCTGTCTTGGAAAAAAAAAAAAAAAAAAAAAA
>NW_016107512.1:1963327-1964919 GCF_001604975.1 Cebus imitator | reverse complement strand
TTTTTTTTAAGATGGAATTTTGCTCTTGTCGCCCAGGCTGGAGTGCAGTGGCACAGCCTTGGTTCACTGCAACCTCCGCTTCCCAGCTTCAAGTGATTCTCCTGCCTCAGCCTCCCAAGTAGATGGGATTGCAGGTGCCCGCCACCACACCTAGCTAATTCTTTGTATTTTTAGTAGAGATGGGGTTTCACCATATTGGCTAGGCTGGTCTCAAACTCCTGACCTCAGGTGATCCACTTGTCTCAACCTCCCAAAGTGCTGGGATTACAGGTGTGAGCCACCACACCCGGCCTATATTTCCAATGTGCCTTCACATACTTCATTGCACCATACTCAAACCAAGTGAGTAGGGCAGGATAACATTTCTTACCAATTTTCAGGTGTGGCCCCTGAAGAGATGGGGGCTGGCTGGTTTATGTGTTTATTTATTTACTTATAAGATACAGAGGCAGAAACAAAATGGTGTGTGTATGTCTATGCATGTGTGTTCCCGGTCTCCGGAGGGAACAGGAGGGAAGGTGTGGGTGGGGATAAGGAGTGCTGGGGAGGCTGCCTGTCAAGTCCACTGGCACGTAAGGCCTCCTTCCTAATCTGTGTGTGCATGTTCGTGCGTGTGTGTGAGCGTGTGTGTGTGGGAGGGGGCACCCCTTGGGGGGTCACAGGTGCACAGCTGTGTCTTCATGTTTGCCCCGTGGTCGGTGTATACATAGCTGGGCCCAGAAGTAGGCAGAAATACTCTGAAATCTCTGTCTCCTTTTTGTATCTTAGCATTAAAAATATACATATTGTTGCATTTTCTCTGCAATCACATACTTCAGTATGTTTGTTTTTTCTTTTTTGAGTCAGTCTCACCCTGTTGCCCAAACTGGAGTGCAGTGGCGCAACCTTGGCTCACTGCAACCTCCACCTCCTGGGGTCAACCGATTCTCTTGCCTCAGCCTCCCAAGTAGCTGGGACTACAGGCACGTACCACCATGCCCAGCTAATTTTTCTATTTTTAGTAGAGACAGGCTTTCACTATGTTGGCCAGGCTGGTCTTCAACTCCTTACCTTGTGATCCACCCGCCTCAGGGTCCCAAAGTGCTGGGATTACAGTGAGCCACTGCACCTGGCCTGTATACTCCAGTATTTTAATAGTTATCTTTCAGGAAGAATACAGAAGAAAACACTGATGGTGCTTTCCTCTGGGTAATGGAGTTGGGGTCTCAGGACTTGCTTTCCACTACACAGTCTCTTGTTCCATTTGAATGTTTTCTCATATATTTGTGATTGTCATAAAAGAATGAGGGTGAAATCAGTACCAGTGAGCAGTGAGTGCCTGCCTGTCTCCCTGAAGACACCACCCCTGTCGGCCTACTCACTACAGGGCTCAGCAGACTACGAAGTGCTGTCAAATTCATCCTCTCATTTAAACCACTCATTCATTCAACAAATATTTAATAGGGCCGGGCGCGGTGACTCAAGCCTGTAATCCCAGCACTTTGGGAGGCCGAAGCGGGTGGATCACGAGGTCAAGAGATCGAGACCATCCTGGTCAACATGGTGAAACCCCATCTCTACTAAAAATACAAAAAATTAGCTGGGCATGGTGG
>NW_016107512.1:1956959-1958356 GCF_001604975.1 Cebus imitator | reverse complement strand
AATTAGCTGGGCATGGTGGTGCGTGCCTGCAATCCCAGCTACTCAGGAGGCTGAGGCAGGAGAATTGCCTGAACCCAGGAGGCGGAGGTTGCGGTGAGCCGAGATCGCGCCATTGCACCCCAGCCTGGGTAACGAGAGCGAAACTCCGTCTCAAAAAAAAAAAAAAACAAATATTTAATAAATGTTTCTTATGTGCCAGGTGTAGTTCTAGAAACTAGGCTGGGCACAGTGGCTCACAACTGTAATCCCGGTACTTTGGGAGGCTGAAGTGGGAGGATCACTTGAGCCCAGGAGTTTAAGATAAGCCTGGGCAACACAGTGAGACCCCATCTCTACAAAAACTTTGCCAGGTAGCACTCGCCTTTAGTCCCAGCTATTTGGGAGGATGAGGAGGGAGGATTGCTTGAGCCCAAGGGTTTGAGGCTGCAGTGAGCTGTGACCATGACATTGCACTCCAGCCTGGGTGACAGAGCAAGACACTGTCTCTCAAGAAAGAAAATGAAAGAAAAAGAAAGAAAGGAAAGGAGGAAGAAAGGAAGTGCTGGAAATAGATGTTGGAAATAAATGCTCAGTGCTGTAAAGAAAAATCAGCACTGAGACAAAGGATCTTTCAGCAATGCAATTTTTACTTCCTGGACTGCAGCAAGGGTACCCTCGCTAGCCATTGTGCCATGAGAGTACAATGAACAAAGGGAAATGCACAAATTTATCCTTTACGAATTTGGAGTTGTCCTTACTGCTGTGTCTGACCTCCGTTAGCTGGAGCCAGAACTCACAATCTAAACTAAAACCCAATTGGTTAACAACTTACAACTTTTCTAAACAGGTAAAAGCAATGGAGAGCTGGGACATGCCTGTGAGCATGTCCAGCACAGATATCTTGGTTAAAGTACAAAGACATAGAATGTACTATGTGCCTGTAAGCATGACGTGTCTAACAGCTACATAGGATAGGACTTAACAAAGAGCTACTAGTACACTTATTCTTTCACAAGAAATGAAACTTTAAAAAGGAACTTTTCTACTTCCCACAGAAGGGAAGGAGGGAGGGAGGGATGGAGGGAAGGATGGAGGGAGGGAAAGAAAGAAAAAGAAAGAAAGAAAGAGAGGAGTCTGGGCACAGTGGCTCACGCCTGTAATCCCAGCACTTTAGGAGGCCGAGGCAGGCAGATCACAAGGTCAGGAGATCAAGAACATCCTGGCCAACATGGTGAAACCCCGTCTCTACTAAAATACAAAAAATTAGCTGGGTATGGTGGCACATGCCTGTAGTCTCAGCTACTAGGGAGGTTGAGGCAGGGGAATCGCTTGAACCCGGGAGGTGGAGGTTGCAGTGAGACGAGATTGCCCCATTGCACTCCAGCCTGGGTGTCAGAGCAAGACTCTGTCAAAAAAAA
>NW_016107512.1:1935705-1955434 GCF_001604975.1 Cebus imitator | reverse complement strand
TTTTTAATTAGCTTGGCATAATAGCGAGTGCCTGTAGTGCTAAGCTACTCGGGAAGCTGAGGTGGGAGGATTCCTTGAGCCTTGAGTTTGGGGCTGCAGTGAGCGATGATCATGCCTCTCTCTGCATTCCAGTATGGGCAACAGAGACCTTGTCAAAAAATAATAAATACATAAATTAATGTATTAATTTTAAAAAGACTCCATCTTGCTTTTCAAAAGGCATCAAGCCAACACAGTCCAGACATTCACCTAACCAACAGACAACACCCAACCAGATGAGGGCATCACCCTTTACTACAAGTCCTCATCGGAGGACTGGAGGGCCATCAAATGAGCAGGACAGCAGCTAGACAGGGCCACCTTAACAGACCGAGTCTTGCTGTCACTGGTGACCAGCACCTGGCGTCTGCCTCCGAAGGCTCTGCCCAGATCAAGGACTCTTCCTTGCAAGCCCTTGACGGCCACCCCAGTCAGGCCAGGACTCTGTCCGCAGCACTCTTCTTGGACTGGTTAGTTAACCCCTTTTCTCTTGATGTTAAATATTCCTGGGTTTGATGTGAAATTTTAACCTGTAACATGTATATCCTTACATATACTACTACGTAGAGTTTGCAATACAGTCTGACCTGTGAGTGGCTCTAGCCTGCTTGCTCATGGCTCTGACTACCTTGAGTGAACAGGTGGGGGGCTCTTAAGGAGAACTGGCTTCTTGGGAACTCCACATAGTGCCTAGCTTTCATGATTCAAATAGCGTCAGTAAGAATCCGACCTTGTGGGCAGATGCAAAGTGCGTGGACCTGGTTCTGTCTGACTTCGGGCAGCTCACTGTGATAACCTGCTTTTTGCCAGCTAACTCTCTTTCTCAGACTAAAAGCTGTTCAGGCCTTCTGTTAGCTTCTTAACAGACTGCATCTTAGCTTCTTCATTTCAGTTATTCTCTCACCGTTAGGTATGTAACTATAGTATGTAGCTGGGGCAGGCTGACACTGGGCACCCAGGAATGCATTTGTTGATAAGAGGCCGAGTTAAGTGGTACCAGCAGAGCCTGGGAATGCAGGTGCAGTGAGCACCCAGAGAGCCCATTATCTATAAGTCATATGTCTTTCGTGACAGCTTTACCCCTCGCACCTGGCACTGTTTTATTTCTCATGTACTAGTTTATCTTTTAACTTTGTGCTTACTCTGCTTTTGTGAAAAAATTGCTTCAGCTAGGTTCTCCCTCCCTTTTAAAACTAGGGTATAAAAGACCACCTAACTTTCGCTTAGGTGCCGAGAGAATTTTGGGCATTAGCCACCTCTCGGTCGCCGGCTTAATAAAGGACTCATAATTTAATCTCAGAGAGTGGCGCATTCCTTGACTCGCTGGGGTACAACATCACAACGAGAGAGACTTGTTAGGAGGCTGTGGAGAGCTGGGAGGAGGCTTAGGCCAGGGTAGTGGCCCTGCAGGTGGTTGTCAGATTTGGAAGGAGGAATCCACACGAGTTGCCAACGAATGAGACGCAGAGTTTGAGAAGCGGAACGATCCACGTGACTCCGAGGTCTTGGGCCTGAGCCGCTGGGAGGATGCAGCTGGGAAAGACGGCAGGCGGGGAGGAGGGGTCAGAAGCGGGTGAGGAGGGGAAGCCCTAGAGTTCTGCCTGGACAGGGTCAATTTAAGGCGCGTGTTAGGCATCCGAACGTCAAGTCCGGGAGGGGTGCGTTCCCGAGAGGGTCCCGGCTGGATCTTCCCCGTTCGCCGTCCCCATTCCACAGGTGTGGGTGGACTCAGCGGCCCGGCTCTGCGCTGGGCGGGGCGGGGTCACGTGGCGGCGGGCTGGCGCCCCCTGGCGCGGAAGAGGGCGGGCGGCTGGGGAATGGCTGCTCCCGGGGCGCGGGGAAGCGGCGAACGCGGGGAGCTGGGGGAGCCCGGCCGCCTGGCCCTGTACTTCTGCGGGAGCATCCGCGGCGGACGCGAGGACCGGGCGCTATATGAGCGGATCGTGACTCGGCTGCGGCGATTCGGGACCGTGCTCACTGAGCACGTGGCGGCCGCCGAGCTGGACCAGCGTGGTGAGGCCCTGGGGACGCGGGCGGGGGCGGGCTGTCCCTACCGCACCTGAGCTCCCGGCGCCCGGAGCCCGCCCTCCTACCCCAGAGTTCCACCCAGCGCCTTGCGGGAGAAGGAAATGGGGGGGTCTCGGACTGCCTGGGTCCCAGCAAGCCTGCGGGTGTGAGGCAGTCTCGGCATCATCTTGACCTTTGGTTCCTTCTTGGAGAGCTCTGTCCTCAGCTGCTTTCAGGGCGTTTGTAGGGTGCAACAGAAAGAAGGTGGATTGGGCTGCTTTGCCTGGTCTCTGTTCCCACCTCACTCGCTGGAATATTTTCCCCCACCCAACACGAAAGGTATCCTCCTGCCTTCCACTTTTTGTTCTTTTTTTTTTTTTTTTTTTGAGACGATGTCTCACTCTGTCACCCAGGCTTGGGTGCAGTGGCGCGATCTGGGCTCACTCCCGGGTTCTCTTGCCTCAGCCTCCGGAGTAGCTGGGACTACTGGCACGCGCCACCACGCCCAGCTACTTTTTCTATTTTTAGTAGAAACCATGTTGGCCGGGCTGGTCTCGAACTCCTGACCTCAGGTAATCTGCCCACCTCAGCCTCCCAAAGTGCTGGGATTACAGGTGTGAGCCACCACCCTGGGCCTGCCTCCCAGTTTTCTGGGAAGACATTAGCACTCGCTTAGATCCTGCTGACCCCAGTTCTCGCTATTACCTTCTCATGTTTTTGTTTTGTTTTGTTGACGGGGGAGTCTCTGTTGCCCAGGCTGGAATGCAGTGGTGCAATCATAGCTCACTGCAGCCTTGATCTCCTGGACTCATGATCCTCCAACCTCAGCGTCCCATTAGCAAGGACTGCAGGGGCACACCACTATGCCTGGCTAGTTTTCAAAATTTTTCTGTAGAGATCATCACTATGTTGCCCAGTCTGATCCCAACCTCCTGGCCTCAAGTGATCCTCCTGCCTCAGGCCTCCCAAAGTGCTGGGATTATAGGTGTGAGCCCCCATGCTGGTCTCATGTTCTCTTTCAAGCCGTTATTGTGTTCTGCTCCTGGCTGCTGGGTTTTTATTATTATTATTATTATTGAGACAGTCTTGTTCTGTACCCAGGCTAGAGTGCAGTGGTGGAATCTCAGCTCACTGCCAACCTCCACCTCCTGGGCTTGAGCAATCCTTCCACCTCAGCCTCCCAAGTAGCTGGGAGTACAGGTGTGCACCACCACACCTGGTTAATTTTTGTATTTTTTATAGGGCAGGATTTTGCCATGTTGGCCAGGCTGGTCTTGAACTCCTAAGCCCAAGTGATCAGCCTGTCTTGGCCTCCCAAAGTGCTGGGATTACAGGCGTGAGCCACTGAGTCTGGCTGGATTTCTACAAAGCATATTTTCATGTACTGGTCTGGAATCTTGTTGATCCTTCCAGTTTGAAAATTGTGCCTTGAATGCTTGTGCTTCTGCTCAGAAAAAACCTTAAGTGGCTTCCACTTATCCAAGAGCAGACCCACAATTTGTGGGGCCTCATGCAATTCTGGGAGACCTCTTTAAAAAGACAAAAATCACAATACAAATTGCCGATGGTTTGGAAAGGGCCTGTGGAAGTGGAGGACCCTGAAGCTAATGGTTCATTAGTTCATGGTATAGCCACACTGCCTGGTGGCTCTCCAGGGCTTTAGTGTCATCTGAGGAAGCTTGTTAAAAATGCAGGTTCCGATCATCTGGGATAAAGCCTTCCAATCTGTACTTCTTGTGCCCCCCACACCCTGGCCCTGAGATGGAGTCTTGCTCTGTCACCCAGGCTGGAGTGTAGTGTCATGACCTCCACTCACTGCAACCTCCGCCTCCCAGGTTCAAGCAATTCTCCTGCCTCTACCTCCCAAGTAGCTGGGATTACAGGCACCTGCCACCACACCCAGCTAATTTTTTTTATTTTTAGTAGAGATGGAGTTTCACCATGTTGCTCAGACTGGTCTTGAACTCCTGACCTCCTGATCCTCCCCCCTTGGCCTCAAAGTGCTGGGATTACAGGCATGAACCACTGCACCCAGCCTAAATCTGTACTTTCTTTTTTAGACGGAGTCTTGTTCTGTTGCCCAGGTTGGAGTATAGTGACACAATCTTGGCTCACAGCAACTTCTGCCTCCTGAGTTCAAGCAATTCTCCTGTCTCAGACCCCCAAGTAGCTGGGATTACAGGTGCCCACCACCACATCTGGCTAATTTTTGTATTTTTAGTAGAGATGGGGTTCACCATGTTGGCCAGGCTGGTCTTGAACTCCTGAAATCAAGTGATCAACACACCTCAGCCTCCCAAAGTGTTGGGATGACAGGCATGAGCCACCATGTCCAGCCTGGAATCTGTACTTCTAACCAGCTCCCCGATGGTCCTGCCCTGATGCGGTGGGCTGAGCCTCACCATCCTGGAAGATAATATTTAATGAGGCTGGGACCCAATATCCTTACCCTCTGGCTCCAGGATGCCTCTCTACCTTTGGCCAAGTGCCCATGCACCTTTCCCCAATCACTCCCATCCAAAGTTAGTGCTGCCTGTGTTCTCATTTGGCCTGAATCACACATCCCACCACGCACAGGGTTGAATTTTTCTTTTTGTGGCTATTCCATTTCCTTGCTGCTTTGATGAGATCGTCATGTTGGGCCAGGTTATCCGGCACAAGGCTCCCACCCTGCCTAAGCAGGGTGAGTATGGACATGCAAGGGCATAGGCGTTACTGGGAGCCAGCATGAGGCATGTCCTCAACCAGCTTTCCCTCAACCACAGGGGAAGAGGCTGCTGGGGATGACAGGCTCATCCATGAGCGGGACTTGGCGTGGCTGCAGCAGGCGGACGGTGAGTGGCGTTCCCTCCTTCCAGCACCTAACTCCTCTGAAGTGCTGGATTCCCCTGGAGATCCCGGCCTCCACACCTAGAAGGGACTCCCAGATTTCCTCCTCACCACACCTACACCGTCATCTCCCTTCTGAACCCCAAGCACCCCCAATGCTGAGCCTTCCTCTCATCTTTCTTCCCAGCGGTCGTGGCAGAAGTGACACAGCCATCCTTGGGTGTAGGCTATGAGCTGGGCCGGGCTGTGGCCCTCAACAAGCGGATCCTGTGCCTGTTCCGCCCGCAGTCTGGTAGAGGTGAGCACCCCTGCCTCCCTCTTGGCTTTCTGTAGACCCAGCCAAACTCCTTTCCCGGTGGGCTCTGAGCACTGCACCTCCCCCAACAGGGCAGGGGGAGGGGAGCTATGAGGGTGTGGATGGGAGGCAGCTCCACCTTTCCCTCGCCTTTCCAGTGCTTTCGGCCATGATCCGGGGAGCAGCAGATGGCTCTCGGATCCAGGTGTGGGACTATGAGGAGGGAGAGGTGGAGGCCCTGCTGGATCGATACTTCGAGGCCGACCCTCCAGGGCAGGTGGCTGCCTCCCCTGACCCAACCACTTGACTCAATCTCACCTGGCCTCAGACACTGCTCTAATACCATTCCTTCCTCTCAGCCCCAGGAGCAAATTAAAAGGTACAGTTAAAATCCCAACTTTCTGCCGGGAGTGGTAGCTCACACCTGTAACCTAAGCACTTTGGGAGGCTGAGGCGGGTGGATCACTTGAGGTCAAGTGTTTAAGGCTAGCCTGGCCAACATGGCAAAACCCTATCACCACAAAAAATACAAAAATTAGCTGGGCATGGTGACATGTGCCTGTAATCCCAGCTACTCAGGAGACTGAGAGGCCTGAGAATTGCTTGAACCCGGGAGGCAGAGGTTGCAGTGAGCCGAGATCATGCTACTGCACTCCAGCCTAGGTGACAGATCGACATTTCATCTCAAAAAAAAAAAAAAAAAAAATTCCCAACTTTCTCTCCGTGGGAGTCATGGGGGTGGGGCAGGCCCTCAGTACCCTTTCCCACCACACTTCACTTAAAGATACAGAGAGATGCTTTAGAAACCTCTAGGCCGAGAGGAGGACACCTCCTAATGCCCTCAAGTCCCCTCCTCCCCAGGAACACTTAAGAGTTGGGAGGAAAGGCCTGGCGCGGTGGCTCACGCCTGTAATCCCAACACTTTGGGAGCCCGAGGCAGGTGGATCACCTGAACTCAGGAGGTCGAGACCAGCCTGGCAACACGGGGAAACCTCGTCTCTACTAAAAATACAAAAATTAGCTGGGTGTGCTAGTGCACACCAGTAATCCCAGCTACTAAGGAGGCTGAGGCAGGAGAATTGCTTGAACCCGGGAGGCAGAGGATGCAGTGAGCTGAGATCACACCATTGCACTCCAGCCTGGGTGACAAAAGCAAAACTCTGTCTCAGGAAAAAAAAAGAAAGAGTTGGGAGGAAGACTGCTCCTGGGGGTGGCCATGCCTCTCTCTGTCTCCTCTGAACTGGGCTGGGGCTGCAACTGGCCCTTTCCATGCCAACCTTTACCTCCCTTTATCAGCTTAGGTTAGGTGAGTCTGCTCTGAGCCTTCTTGGAGAAGAGTCCTAAGGTCTGAAGGAAACAGTACCCTTTAGTAAGGGTAACAGTAAAGATGAGGGGTGTGGATGGATGGGGGCCAGGGCACTGGAAACTGCCTGGCCCCTGGTGAAGCTGTCAGCCTTCTCCCAGAGACGTGTGTGAGAAAGAGAACTTAACTTTATTCAGTCAACAGAAGGAGGCACTGCAGAAGCTGGGAATCCCCCTCCCCACGACAGGGGCAGCTCCTGCCCCCTCAGCTCGGGATGGTTCTAGGTGTTTCCTGCATCTGCCCCCTCAGTCATAGGCCTCATCTTCATCCTCCTCCTCATCACCAAAGAAGAAAGTCTCTTGGTCCAGGTTCTCGGACTCATCGTAGGAGAAGCTGTCATTGTCCAGCTCCTCATCAAACTCATCCTGCTGCCACTCAGGCACCTCATCCTCATCGTCTTCCTCCTCCTCCTCCTCCGCCTCTGGCCCTGAGGAGGCCTGGGGCCTAGGGAGAGCCACCACACTCAGCCCAGAGGAGGCTGCCATGTCCCACTGCCTCCTCCGTGGCTCTGCTCACCCCACTTACTGACTGCCGGGCACGTTGGGTCCTTTTGCCTCCCAGGCTTCTACTGATGGACTCTGGAGACCAACCCGGAAATCCTGGTGAGCAGACAGAAGAATTTGGGGAGTAGGAGAGTAGAGGGCGTGGGGCCTTTGGAGCCAGCATTCTAACCACTGATGCTCTGTGAGGGCCAGGCTCCTGCTAGGACTGGTCCCCTCTCAGCACGGCACTTCACACACCACTGCCTGTATCAGTTAACTCAGATGGTCTCCAGGGATACAGGGTACCAGGGTGAGGCACACCACCCTGTGCTTAGGAGCTTACAGAATCTATTATGCTTTTTATGATTTACTAGTCAGTAAGCAACCTGAGGATGGGATTCAGTTTAGACTCAGCATCAGTGCATTAGAGCTGGAGAGAACCTGGGAGAGCCCTTGCTCCAGTGAGCCCAATTCCCTGATGCCCACTCCTAGGAGTTCAAATCCATATCTGGAAAGTATGGTCTGGAAAAGTTCCCCAAGTGATTCTGATAGGCACCTGACCAAATACCCTTGATGTGGGCTAGCCAACCTCTTTATTTGTAGGAATTCTCAGGAAGTGGAGTGAAATAGGGTCCAGCAGCATCAGGCAGGTTGGCCCAGGAGCCGGGACATGTGCCCAGGTCTCCTCACAGCCATTCACCCACTCTGCTGCCTTTCCTTCTGGACTTGCCCCAGGGTCAAGGCTGTGGTGCTGGGCCAAGAGGACCACAACTCCCGAGGAACGCAGGAGCAGAAGGGGTCTGGGGAGGTACCTGGGTGGAATGCTGCAGGATGGCAAGCAGCCTCTCCTGGATCCGCCGGAGCAGCTCCATGCCCGTGCTGAGGCAGTCGGCCCGAAGGAGGCGCAGGGAGGAGGCCAGGTCTCTGCACCGCAGCAGGGTCTCCTCTGCAGAGGGGGCAGGCACAGAGGCTCCCTCCCTTCTCATTCTCATCCACTCCTTCCTCCAACAAACACCTATGGAACATCTACCAAGCGCCAGGTGCAGCTCTAGACACTCATGAAGCTCCCTAGGGGAGCAGGGTAGAGACCAGAAAGCACGAACAGCCATGAACATCTGTGCCCTTGAGCACCTTACAACGTAGGCTTTCGACTTGAACTTTAAAAGCCAGGCGGTGAGAAGGCTACAAAGAATGAAGAGGAAGAGGACAGAGGGAAAGTGGGGTGTGGCTTGACCTGCCTGGGAAGGGACAGGGGGTGCAGCAGAGAGGAGGAGGCAGGAGAAGGGCCTGGCCGGCAGGGGCGGCTCACCCAGGAGGATCTGCAGGGCATTGGTGTGCAGCTCCAGGTTCTCCGTCTGCTGCTCCACCACGTCCATGTACTCTGCGTCCTGGCTGTAGAAGCTGTACACGCAGGCATAGGCCAGCACCTGCAGGGGCTCCCGTCAGCTCTCCCACCTGCCCTCTCATTCCCTCCAGGCAAGTCTGATTAAAGCAGCCAAGCCCCCCAGATCCCCTTGGCACACCCCTCCCCTGCCCTCTTCCCCCACCCGCTACCACCTTCCGAGCCTGCTCCAGTCCCTGGCAGGCATCATTGAGGAAGGTGAAGGATCTGGGCGGGGGCACTTCATGGATGGCAGACACCCGGTTCCGCAAGTTCACAGCAAACTCCTGTGCAGGAAGGTGTATCAGCACCACCGCCCGGTCAGATGCAAAGTAGCACCTCATCCCGGTCAGCACCCTACCCCTTCAGCCCCCCTCCACCCCACCCTGCTTCCGCAGGCGTCTACCCAGTTTCCTCCCGGCTCACCCGTGCCTGGTGATGGAAAGTGCACCTCTCGTTATAGTCCTGAAACCGCTTCTCTTGGCGAGCTGCCTTGCTTACCTAGTGAGGACAAGTTCAGAGGGCTAGTGGGTGTTTGGTTTGGACAGGAGGGAGTTAATAAGAGGAAAAGCCAGCACTCATGGAGGCCTTTCTATACCTCCCCCAATTATCTTCTTCAGTCCTCATAACTGTGTGGGGTAGCTTATATTATTCATCCCCTTTTGCAGAGGCTCTTGAGAAGTAAACAGACTTGCTCAAAGTCACACGCTAAGCAGCAGAGCCAGGCTCCCCCTGCAGGGTCCCTGCTCTTTCCTGCTCTGCCCTGCTGCCTCCTGAGAGTGTCCAGCCCTCCCCAGACTTTCCATAGCCACCTCAGCATACAAAGTCCTGTTCTACAGCTGAAGGTCCCTGTGAACAGACTTTCCGGCATCTGCAGGCCCAGGTGGCTCTGTCTTCCCCGCACTGAGCCTCCATCCCAACAGCTAGAACACTGTACTACACACAGAGCCCTGCCTGCCCTGGACCTGGCAGCAGCACCCCTCCCCAACTGCTCCGGGCCACTGCCCTCCCCTGGTGCCCAGCGCCTTACCATGGCAGAGCAGTTGTAATAGTCTTTGTGATTTGGCTTCCAGGACTTGAGGCAGCGCCAGCAGAATCCATGGTTACATTTGGCGCAGGTCATGCTACAGAGGAAGCTAGCTGGTCAGGGACTCCTGCCTCTGGGCAGGACCGTGCCAGGAATGCTAAGGCCCAGAGGCACTGCTGCTGCTGCCGTGGCCTCTGCTCCTGCTCTGATGGTCTCCTTGGTCATACCCAACCCTGCTGAATGCACCCCTGCTTTTGAATTCCCCAGTCAATGTGCACTTACAAGTGGGAAAGGAACGTGATCCAGGAAGTCACCATGGAGGCTGCCATGTGAGGGGCAGCAGAGGAACCGCCCTCTTGCTGAGCCCATTCCTCCCTTCTTCTGCCAGGCCTCCTGCCTCCCCCTTGCCCTCTGGCTCCCCAGAGCACCCCCCTTCTTACTGCAGGCACCCCTCGTTCTTCTCGATGGGAGCCTGGCAGCTGGGACAGCGCTTGGAGATGAGCTTGGCCAGGTGCTTGCTCTGCGCCTCCACACTCATGCCATCGTAGTAGCCGCCATCATCGACCCACTGAGACATGTGGCTACAGCTGGCAGGGTAGTGTGCCTAGGGCAAGAGGGCATGGTGGGGACACAGCTGAGCCCTGAGGGCAGCACGGCTGGTGCACGCAGGAGTTGGGGAGCAGGCACAGGTCACATTTGGAGGGCTCCAGGAAGAGGGACAGAGCTCAGCTGGGTGGCAGAGGCTGAGGAGGGCCAAGTCACAGTCTGTGTGTGTGGCAGGGAGGGGGTGTTAGGCAGGGAAGGAGTGTGAGTCGTTGCTCAGGGTGAGGGCTGGTGTGGGGCACCCACCTCAGGGAAGCTACAGTTGAAGCAAGAGGCCCAGCCACACTTGGAGCAGGTGGTCCCACAGCCCAGGCCCTGGCGGCACAGGATGCGGTCACAGCCCTGCGGGTTGGTGCACCATGTCAGGTTGGAGCAGCTCTCCACATAGCCACGCAGGAGTGCCTTCTCGTACTGTGGAGATGCAGGTGCCACGAGGTGAGGGTATGGCTCTCCAGGATGCCACACCTCCAGGCCCCAGCCCACTCCCTGGGGCACGCCCCTTTGGCTCTGCACTGGAGCCTCTCAGCCGAGAGGGGATACCTTGGAGATGACCTCTGGCGAGGAGACGATGGCACGAATGAAGGCTCCGGTGGGCTGGGCGGGGCAGTCAGCAATGGGGCAGGTACAATTCAACACAAGGTTCTGCTCGATCCGAGTTGTCAGGTACTCGTTCCAGCAAGACTGGGATGGACAAAAGGAGGGGCTGCTCCGAGACAGTGTGGGAGCAGCACAGGGGGAGTGTCCTGGTAACTAAGCTCTATCATCCCTCCTCCCTCTCCCCTCCATTACAACGTGGAAGGCCAGAGACAAGCCTGCCTCTGCATCAACCAATGCTGACTTTCCTCTCTCCAGCTTCGCTGAGACTGGCCCAAAATTACAGTTGTCTTTGAGGGTGGGGTAGGCTGTGTGTTTCCCTAATCATAATTACTGTTGGGATGGACAGTAAAATAAAATAAAAATAATCATGAAAAGTAGAAAGATTCAAATTCTAAGATGTGCAGAGAGCAGGAAGATCCGAGAGAAAGGAGGCCTGGGAAATGGGTCGCCTGGGTGGCTGACAACACGGCTCTGGTCTCTCCTCCCAGCTCCAGTGGCTGATCTCCAATGACTGCCAGGATGCTCCCATCTCCGACTCACACCTCCAACAGACCCAGCATCTTCTCTATAAAACTGACTTGCCCACTGCATCCCCGAAACCCTGATCAACCTGCACCACTGTCCCCTCGTCACCAGTGTTGGAACCTTCATGTCATTCTCTTGCTCCCGTGTCACTCCCCCATCCTAAATCAGGCCATTATCCCCTCATCCCTAAACCACTGTGAGAGCCTGTTCTGATCCACGGTATCCTCTCCCAGTCTCTCTCCACACCATCCATTTGGTCTATTCTACGCACAAGCAGCTGTCACGGCTGTCTGAGCCTCCCACAATACTCCATGAACCACCCCTGCCTCTCACACTGCCTATGGCCATGCTTTCCAAAACGACAGGTCTAAACCCACAGGATACTGTGTGTCTGTGGTATCAAAGCTGCAGCATCAATGTGAAGCACGTGACTGGATCATTTTTACTCAAAGTACCAGCCCAAAGTAAGCAAAACCCTTTTTGCATTGAAACTAACCCAGACAAAGTTGGGAAATCGAATGCAAATCCTTGCATTTTTGAGATAGAACAGGGAAAATGTTCTCTGAATTCAGACCCTACTCTTACATGCACACCAGTGCCTCAGTGTTCCCTTCTGCCCTGGCATCTCAGTCTGGGGACCCCCAGCTGCTCTCATGACTGTTGTCCAACCCAACTGGTCGGGCTCACCCTGCACACCATCCAGCGGCTTCTCTTGCACTGCTGCGCAGGCTCCTCCTCTGTGGGGGCTTTTCAATCAGCCTGTTCATCTGCCTTGTTTTCAGGCCCCTTGTCTCTGTCTGTCTCTCTTTTTAGACAGGGTCTCTCTCTGTCACCCACACTGGAGTGCAGTGGCACAATCATGGCTCACCACGGCCATGGCTCATCGCAGCCTCGATCTCCCAGACTCAAGCAATCCTCCCACCTCAGCCTCCTGAGTAGCTAGGACTACAGGTGTGCACTCCCATGCCTGGGTAAATTTTTTTCCTATTCTTTGTAGAGACAGGGTCTTGCTATGTTGTCTGTCTGGTCTCAGACTCCTGAGACCATCTCTACAGGCTTGGTACCCTGGGTCTGCTTCTTTCTCCTTGGGTAAGGCCAGGAAGACCTCTCCACTTCATTCCAAATTCAGAAATCCACCGTCTACCTGCCAGTTCCACACAGGTGTCCAACAAGCAGCTCAAACTTCATAGGGCCACAACAGAGTAAAGATGACACATGCCGTCCACCCAGATGCTCAGGTCAAAAGCACAGGAACCATCCTCGATTCCCTTGTCTGAAGCCCCTACATCTAACCCACCTAATCCTGTCAGCTCCACTTCCAAACGTGTCCCTATCCACCCGCTCTCATCGCCACTGCCCCTAGTCCAAACTACCACCATCTCTTGCCTCTTGTACAACAGTCACCAGATGGGCCTCCCTGCTTCCACTCTTGCTCCATCCAACCCTTTCCTCCATACCATGACCAAAGCGATCTTTTTAAAAATGTAAACCAGATCATATCACTATTTTGCTTAAACCCACCATGGCTTCTCATAAAAGAAAATCCGCTGTCAGGCTGGGTGTGGTGGCTCCTGCCTGCAATACCAGCACTTTGTGGGGGTCAAGGTGGGAGAATTGCTTGAGACTGCCAAAATTCAAATCCTGACCTTGGGCAAATTACTTCACCTCGGAGTGTCTCCCTCTGTCGTGTAAATTGGGAATAACAAAAATACCCACCTCATAGAACTAGTATGAGAAGGAAAATAATGCTTGTAAACGGCACAATGCCTGGCTCAGAGTGAGCTCCCATCAATATTATTAGTTCTCTGGTCATTTCTTGCTGGGATTTTTTTCAATACCTCATATAGCACCCAGTGTTATGTACATAAATCCATGAAAAATATTAGTTGAATGAAAAAATGAAAGTGTAAAGCAAATAACTAAGATCTTGGGAAAAGGAAGCATAAGCAACTATGTAAGAAGAGAGGCCAGAAGCAGAGCCAAAGGGAAAAGGAAAAAGAGTTCACACATACATGTGAGCACACACATGTCCATCACCCACCACTGGGGAACTGCTGTTGGGAGAGGCAGCTGGGATTGACGGCAGCCAGGAGTGCCCCTTCTGCTAAGCTGATGTGTTTGTGCTTGGCACCAGTTCTAAAGAGCTGCGAGGCAGGGAATATTGAACTCAGTGCTCCAGGTTCTCTGCACCTCAGCCCCACTCTCTCTGCCTTTGAAGATGACTCATTCCCAATCTTCAAGCTTCTCTGTGTGCCCCTATACAGAAGCAAGCCTACAGAGCAAGAAGACCCTGAGGCAGGATCATTCTGTCCTCTTGGCTGAAGTGCAATGGTGAGATACTGGCTCACTGCAGCCTCCCACCTCCCAGGCTCAGGTGATCCTCCCTGAGGTTGCTCCTGAGTAGCTGGGACTATAGGTGAGCACCACCATGCCCAGCTTATTTTTGTATTTTTTTTTGTAGAGACAGGGTCTTGCCATGTTGCCCAGGCTGGTCTGGAACTTCTGGGGTCAAGTGATCTGACCACCTTGGCCTACCAAAGCGCTGTAATTATAGGCGTGCACACCACCTCACCAGGCCCATTAAAAAATTTTTTTTGAGGGCCGGGTGCAGTGGCTCAAGCCTGTAATCCCAGCACTGTGGGAGGCCGAAGCGGGTGGATCACAAGGTCAAGAGATCGAGATCATCCTGCTCAACACGGTGAAACCCCATCTCTACTAAAAATACAAAAAATTAGCTGGGCATGGTGGTGTGTGCCTGTAATCCCAGCTACTCAGGAGGCTGAGGCAGGAGAATTGCCTGAACCCGGGAGGCAGAGGTTGCGGTGAGCCGAGATCGCGCCATTGCACTCCAGCCTGGGTAACAAGAGCGAAACTCCGTCTCAAAAAAAAAAAAAAAAAAAAATTTGTATTAAATGAGCATATATGATAAAAGCAGTGACAGTGTGCTGAGATGAGGGGACTTAAATGGTGATAAGGCAACCACAAGCTAGAGTTATCACCAATCTAATAACACGTTTGCAAACACTTCACCAAGTGCCTTGACATCTATTTTGCACGTGTATCTCTTCTGCACCTATAGTTCTAACTTCGCTGATAATGGGAATCTCATGGGGAGGCTTTAAAACTTCCTCCAGATTTCTCACTCCCAGAGGTTCTGGTTTAATTGGTCTGAGGTATCATCTGGGCATTAGGACTTATAAATGCTTCCAGTGATTATACTATGAAGCTGGAGAACCACTGATATATATAGCTGGACCCTAACCACCACCCTTCAGAGTAACAAAGGCAGGTGGTACCACTTACAGATGACGAAACTAGTTTAAGAAGGACTAAGAGACGAATCCAATATTGCCCAGGTTATGAAATGGCAGTGCTGGGCTAGAACCCAAGAATTCCCAGGGAATTTTGTTAGGGTAGGTCAGAAAGCCAGGGGCAGGAGCAACGCTGGTGGGGCCTCACCTTACAGCAGTAGTGCATGCAGCAGAGAGAGGGCAGGTCGTCATCACACCCCAGGGGGCTCACACAGACGGGGCAGTGGTCTGGCCGTGCAGGTGCAGCCTGGGCCTGGGGTACACACAGCCCAGCAGCCAGCAGCAGTGGCTCAGGGTCCTCACTGTAGCTCTGCAGCAGCTGTTCGGTGCCCCAGTGGGAATGAGCCAGAAGGTGCTGAGCGACATCTGGCTCTAAGTTCAGCGTCTCCTGCACCTGGCGCACCGTGTGCTCCATCAAGCCTTCTACTTCCTGGGGGCTCATGGTGCGGCCTGCAGGCAACTGTAGAGATGCCAGGGTAGCCACAGCTTCTGGGCTTGTGGGGAAGGAAGAGACAGAGGTCAGTATTCCTGCCCTGCTTATCCAACCTACTATCTGGACCCCACCTGGCCCCCAGCTCCCTATTTGTGCATACTTGCTTGCTTGCCTAACCAGCCTCAGGATAACCACCCAAACCAACCATCAGAGCAGGTCCTCCATGGAAGCACTTGTAAATCTCCGGGTGGGGCTGGCTGTCACAATGATTGGGGACACAATAGTTATCTAGGGGTCAAGGTGCTAAGAGATCAATAGCAGACGGGACCGTCCCACTGTAGATCCCATCACAAATGGTGGCAGCACCTGTGGTGAGAGCAGTCATCTCCATCCTTACTGCTGAAGTGTGGCCTGTGGACCAGCAGCACAGGCATCACAGAGAGCTCTGCGGTTAACATCTGCATTTTAGCACTCGTACCATATTGAGGTTTGAGAAAGATGGCTGGAGATAATTCACTTTACACATGATGCAAACACCGGGCATGAAAAGAAGGGCTATAACAGCTTCCAGTGAACATTAAAAAGCTTCAGGGGTGCTGGCTGATTAGAGAAATCCTATGGCAAATTCCTCTGTACAACAAACTTCCTGGAAGTTTGTATATTTCACTGAGTAGAGTACATAGCACTCAATAGGTATCTCCTGCAAATTGCAGACGTCTATACAGGGCTGGCCCTAGGAGGATGGGGAGAGTAAGGCCCCTGACTGGAAAGGGATGGTGGTGCTGGGAGGCTCAATGAGGACTACCAAAGTCAGGGAAATAACAGGGATAGGGAAAAGGGGATTAGACAAAGAAAGAAGGGAAGTGTTTCTCCACAAGGGATCTCAGCTTTGGCATGACAACCTCTCCCACCTCAGGGCAAGGGGTCAGGTGGGGTGGCTACCTAGGCTTGGAGGTCTTGCTCTGGCTGCCACAGAAAGGGACATCTGCCTGACCCCAGCAGGGCCCCATGGGTTCTGGAGCAGCATACATCAGGATCTGAGGCCGGTCATCACGCCGTTTCACATAGCCCTGGCCCAAGAGGTGCAGGATGCAAGAGAGGACATCTGTACTGGTACAGGCCACACCTCCAGCAACAGCGTGGCCCAGGCTTCCAGGAGGATTTGGACCCTTCTGCCAGGCCTCCAGCACCTGGATAGGAGGAAAGAAACAAGAAGGCCAATTTTACCTAGGGAGCAGCCTGCCTGGGCTCAACGCTCAGTTCTGCCACTTATTTTTCCCTTTTTTCTTTCCTTCTTTTTTTAGCTCTAAAAAGTAAAAAAAAAAAAAAAAAAAAAATAATAAAAAAAAAAAAAAAAAAAAAAAAAAAAAAAAAAAAAAAAAAAAAAAAAATTTTAAGAGACAATCTTGCTCTGTTACCCAGGCTAGAGTGCAGTGGCATGCAGTGGCATGATCACAGCCCACTGCAGCCTCAAACTCCTGGGCTCAAGTGATCCTCCCACATGAGCCATAGTATCTGGCCGCTTTGCCACTTACTAGCTGTGTGATTATGAATTTGTTACTAAGTTTCTCTCTCTCTTTTTTTTTGACCGAGTCTCACTCTTGCTCAGGCTGGAGTGCAGTGTCACCATCTCTTACTGCAATCTCCACCTCCTGGGTTCAAGTGATTCTCCTGCTTCAGCCTCCCAAGTAGCTGGGACTACAAGTTTGTGCCACCATACCTGGCTAATTTTGTATTTTAGTCAAGGCGGGGATTGACCATGTTGGCCAGACTGGTCACGAACTCCTGACCTCAAGTGATCCACCCACCTCGGCCTCCCAAAGTGCTGGGATTATAGGCATGAGCCACCATGTCTGCCTGGCCACTATTAAGTTTCTCATACTTCACTGTTCTTATCTGTCAAATGAGATAAAATAATATTTATAGGATTGTTATGAGGATTAAATGACTTTTTTTCCTTTTTGAGACAGAGTCCTGCTCCATTGCCCAGGCTGGAGTACAGTGGCGCAATCTTGGCTTACTGCAATCTCTACCTCCTGGGTTCAAGCGATTCTTACGCCTCAGCCTCCTAAGTAGCTGGAATTACAGGCATGTACCACCAGGCCCAACTAATTTTTATATTTTTAGTAGACACGGGGTTTTGCCATGTTGGCCAGGCTGGTCTCAAACTCCTGGCCTCAAGTGATCCACCTGCCTCGGCCTTCCGGAGTGCTGGGATTACAGATACGAGCCACTGTGCCCACCTGGATTAAATGATTTAATCATGCAAACAGAATAGGGCACATGGTCAATACTCCTGTCTTATCTTTACCTTCCGTCTATCAGCTCTGTCAGGACAGAAAACCCAGATGCAAATGTCACTCCACAGAGGTCTCATATTGAAAGAGTGCACTGTGCTCATCCCCAACCCCAAGCATGACTCCCTCCCTCCCTCCCTCCCCCAACTTCATGGTCCCCTCTCTGCCTACCAGACAAACCAGCTGATCAATGTGGAGGCCCTTTTCCCCGTGGGCTTTGAGAATACGAACAAGAAGACAGCTCAAGAGATTCCTCTTTTGTTCCAGGGTTCGGCCCTCATCCTTCGCTACGTTCAGGTACGCCTGGGGAGGTATCAGCCACAGGGCCTCTCCACTGCGCTGGGGACCAGGCTCATGAAGCCGAAGCACACCTGGAACCCGCTCCCGGTCAGATACCGGAGGAGGCAGAGGGGCAGATGAATGGGGACTAAGATGACCCCATTCTCACTCCCTACTACAGTCCCCCCATTCTGAGAGTGACCCCCCAACCAGCAGCAGAGGCCCAGCCCAGCTCCCATTGACCTACCCCTGTGTGGAAAGTCCTGGCCCTCATGCAGGGTCAAAGGGCCATTCCCCGAGGTGAGGGGCACAAGTGCCTGGAGCAGCAGCTCTGGGGAGAGGTCAGAATCCTTCAGCAAGGTCTCTACTGACACCTCCTGATGAGGAGAAACGCCCAGTCAGGAGCCAAAGGAGAGAAAAGGAAGAGGGGAGGAAGGTTGAAAAGAGGAAGTTTTCAGGAGAACAGACAGACAAGGTGGTAGAGAAGATAGAGGCTAAGGGCTGAAGCACCTCTTTCTGATTGAAATTCAGCAGCAGCCACATCTGCACGGTGGACACATGCAGAGTCTGGTTCCCAAACTGCAGCTCAGCCCGGCCCAGCCACGTCCACTGCAGCCGCCGATGCGGTCCCATGTCCAGGACTGGATGGTTCTGACCTAGGAAAGTGTCAGAGAGAAGGGTGGAGACAGAGAATGGAGGAAACAAGGGGTTTAAGGGTTGAGGTATCTAGCTTTGCTCCTACTAATCCCTGTGGGGAAGAGGGCCCCAGCGTTTTCAGACAGACACCTTGTCAAGCTTCCACATCTCAGCCTTCTCTGCGCCTGCCTCCCTGGTGAGCCACAAGTATGTAGGAGCCCATCCCTAGACCCAGAGCCTAGCCCTGAGCCAGGCAGGTTCCATGCAAAAAACACCAGAAAGAAAAAACTTGCATTTTGCCCTCAAGGAGCTCACAGCTTGAAAGGCCCACTGAGGTAGATCTCTTCCTCCTCCTGTTCCACAGCCCAGGCAAGGTGAGCCTGAGACATGTGTTCATACTAGAAAGCAAGGAAACTGTCAAAGGGGGACTATCAAAGGCACCAGGAGTGCATCTGACAGATGCCCTCCTACCAAAGATGGGACAATTTGAGCATCAAAAAACAAAACAAAACACCTGCAATGTGTGATGAAAACACACAAAGTATTTTAAAATCTATGAGTTCATAATGATATATTTTTAAAAGACCTCATTGGTTATATTTAAAAGATACTAGAGAACCAACACATTATTTTTAAAACTAGTTAAAAATAATGGGAACAGGAAACAATCAAGCCTTTCCTGTATAAACTGGACTTCGGGGTAAATATATAGTTGGTGAAAGGAAGTTTTTCTTGAAAGCATTCCAGGTAATACATGAGGAAGGAATGACAGAACTAGATATGACTATTTCATAACCCCTAATGAAATGATAGACCTAACTAACCAATGGCAGAAACACCTGCCTGGTGAAAAACTGATGGAAAATTACATGTAATGTATAGACAAGACTGACAGCACTGAAATCCACTGATCCATCTCAGCATCACAAAGTGAGACAGCTAGGCTGAACCTGCCTCCTGGTGGAAAGACACATACCACCAATGAAGCACCCTTTCTGGAGAAATCAAACCCAAATCTGAATAAGCCTCTAAACCTACAAATCAGTTTTCAGGAAATAAAGGAGACAGAGTAATATGCTTGAGGACACCACATGAATGCAATCAGCAAAATCCAGCTCATGAATGAATAACCCACTTTTCCTCCAGAAATAACTGCAAGAAGGGAAAAACGGGAGGTGAAAACCTATAGATAAAGGGAGATGTCAGATAACGCAACCAAATGCAATGCGTGGACCTCATTTGGCTCCTCGCTAAGCAAGATAACTAACCAAAAAACCCCAAGGCAATCAGGGAAATATAAGCAATGACTCTATACTTGAATTGCAAATTTCTAAATGTTTAATAATTGTAGTATCCTTATTTTTTTAAAAAAAGAGACAGTACTTATCTTTTAAATTTGGGGGTGGGGAAAAATTGATGGAGGTACAGATTGAAACAAGATTGGCCATGAGTTGATATATGTTGGAGTTTAGTCTGTCTACATTTATATATGTTTGAAATAAAAACACTTTTTAAATGAGGGTGAAAATAACCCTTCTCAGACAAATAAAAAAAACTGGTAGGGTTTTCCATCAATACTCCTCAATGAAGACACTTACTTCTTTCTTTTTTTTTTTTTTTTTTTT
>NW_016107512.1:1920410-1934935 GCF_001604975.1 Cebus imitator | reverse complement strand
AAAAAAAAAAAAAAAAATCCCTGAATAAATCATAATAATGACAATGTTGGAAGTTAAAAAAAGATAATTCTAAAATATGGAACGACAGTAATAAGTAATATGGGAGTTAGAGCTGGAATTAAGATTTTCTAAGGTCTTTTTATTGTTCAAAAAGGTGGGAAGTGGCATTAGCAAATCAAAGATACAGGTTAAAAATACAAGGGTATTCAATTATAGAAATAGAATGCCTAAGTTCTAAAACTGATACCAACAAAAAAGAAATTTTTTTAAAAAAAATCAATCAATCCAAAAGAAGAAAAAAAGCACAAAAACCCAGGGTAGAATCATATGTATATAGGTGTTCAACTTATTCTTTTTTAAATATAAGAAGGGTAAACAAAAACATAAAATAAGAAGTTAGAAAGAGCCAATTAAAAAATGAATTCATTATGAATTTATTATTCATAATAAATAAGCTAAAATTGACATCTCAAAAAGAGATTGTCAGGCTGAACAAAAAATTCTAGGTTTTTATAAGACATGTGCATAAAACATTAATGGTATGGCAAAGTTAAAAGTAAAACAATCCCAGGGGAAATTCTAACAAGAGTAGAATACTGGCATGATTTGAAAGTATCTCCCCCTACAGAATGCTTATTAATTGTAGCAAGGGAAAAAATATTAACTATATGAGTGGAGAAATCAAACAACTTCTTGGCCAGGTTGACAAACTTGACATCATAAAGAAGGGGCAGATTAAATTCTGTGCTTCAGGGTATAAAGCCTTGAGAAGTACATGCCTACCACATACTTAGTATTCTGCCTGGGAATGTATAACCTGAATCTAATTATGAGGAAATATCATACAAACTTAAAACAGGAGCCATTTAAAAAATGTAAAAGGGACCGGTGCGGTGGCTCATGCCTGTAACCCTAGCGCTTTGGGAGGCCGAAGTGGGCAGATCACTTGAGGTCAGGAGTTCAAGACCAGCCTGGCCAACATGGCGAAACCCCATCTGTACTAAAAAAAAATACAAAAATTAGTTGGGCATGGTGGCACGTGCCTGTAATCCCAGCTACTCGGGAGGCTGAGGCAGGAGAGTTGCTTGAACCCGGAAGGCAGAGGTTGCAGTGAGCCAGGATCGCGTCACAGCACTCCCGCCTGGGTGACAGAGCAAGACTCCATCTCAAAAAAAAAAAAAAAAAAAAAAAAAAAAAAAAAAAAAAATAAAAAAAAAAAAAAAAAAAAAAATGTTAAAGGGCTGTATTCTCCAAAAATGTCAGTCATAAAAGACAAAGAAAGGCTGGGGAACTGTTCTAGATTAAAGGAGACTAAAAGAGACATGCCAACTAAATGTAATAGGTGACCCTAGACTGGATCCTGTCCTGGACAAAAAATGAAGTCACAGAAGACTATATGGGTCAGTTGACAAAACTAGAATATGGAAGTTGGGTGAGGTGGCTCATGTCTGCAATCCCAGCACTTTGGGAGGCCACGGCAGGCGGATCACCTGAGGTCAGGAGTTTGAGACCAGCCTGGTCAACATGGCAAAACCCAGTCTCTACTAAAAGTACAAAAATTAGCCAGGTGTGGTGGTGGGTGGGTGGCTATAATCCCAGCTACTCAGGAGCCTGAGGCAGCAGAATCACTTGAACTCAGGAGGCAAAGGCTGCAGTGAGCCGAGATCACACCACTGCACTCCAGCCTGAGGGACTGAGTAAGACTTCATCTCAAAAAAAAGAAAAATAGAATATGGAAAACTAGATCATGGTAGTTATACCAAAGTTAAATTTTTGTAATTGATAAATGAATTGTGGTTATATAAGAGAAGACCTTTATTCTTAGGAAATATGTACTAAAGTATTTAGGGGTAAAGGGCCAGCATATATGCAATTTATTCTCAAAGTTTTGGAAAAACAAAATGTCTCTCTATACATACATATACACACATATATATACACAAATAGCAAATGATAAAAGCAAACATTAACAAAATATTAACAAAAGGTAAAAACTTGGATAAAGAGTAGGTAGGTATTCCTTGTATCATTATTGTAATTTTCTGTAAATCTGAAATTATTTACAAAGAAATTTTCTTTTAAGTAAAAGGATAAGCCAGGTGTGGTATATACAGAAATATACATGAAGAAAAAAAAATCTGAACCTGTTGAAATCTCTAAATCTAACTTTCATTATTAAAAAGTTTAAGGAGGCCGGGTACAGTGGCTCACGCCTGTAATCCCAGCACTTTGGGAGGCTGAGGCAGGAAGAATTGCTTGAGTCCAGGAGTTCGAGACCAGCCTAGGCAACATGACAAAACTGTCTCTACAAAAAATACAAAAATTAGCTGTGAGTGGTGGTACACACCTATAGTCCCAGCTACTTGGGAGACTGAGATAGGAAGATCACTTGAGCCTGGAAGGCAGAGGCTGCAGTGAGCCAGCCGAGATCATGACACTGCACTCCAGCCTAGATGACAGAGTGACACCCCCTCTCAAAAAAAATAAAATAAAATAAAAGGATAAATTATATACTTTGAATGTTTAAAATGGCAAATGTTATACTAGACATATTTTATCATAATTTTTAAAAAAGGCATCTAAAAGACTGGCTGGGCGCGGTGGCTCACGCCTGTAATCCCAGCACTTTGGGAGGCTGAGGCGGGTGCATCACAAGATCAGGAGTTTGAGACCAGCCTGGCCAAGATGGTAAAACCCCACTTCTACTAAAAATTAAAAAAAAATTAGCTGGCTGTGGTGGCACGTGCCTGTAGTCCCAGCTACTCGGGAGGCTAAGGCAGAAGAATTGCCTGAACCCAGGAGGTAGAGGTTGCAGTGAGCCAAGATTGTGCCACTGCACTCCAGCCTGGATGACCAAGTGAGACTCCATATCAAATAAAAATTAATAAAAATAAATAAATAAATTAAAAAAAAAGATTTAAGAACTTCTCTCCATGCAAAAACAAAAAGCCAAAGACAAAGATATGCTGAAAAGATATTAACCCAAGAAGGCAGGTATACTATTAATACCAGAAAAAAATAGACTTTTAGAGAAAAGCTTTATTAGAAAGAAAGAAAGTCACTTCATAATGTTTCATTGACTCTGAAGTTTCTAAACCTCCATGGTCCATCGTAGTAGCCATTAGCCACATGTAATTATTTAAATTTAAACTGATTACGGCCGGGTGCGGTGGCTCACGCCTGTAATCCCACACTTTGGGAGGCCACGGCAGCCAGATCACCTGAGGCCTGGAGTTCGAGACCAGCCTGGCCAACATGGTGAAACCTCAGCTCTACTAAAAATACAAAACTTAGTGGGGCATAGTGGTACGTACCTGTAACCCCAGTTAATCAGTAGGCTGAGGCAGGAGAATCCCTTAAACCCAGGAGGCAGAGATTACAGTGAGCTAAGATCAAGCCACTATACTCCAGCCTGGGTGACAGAGCGAGATTCCATCTCAAAAAACTAAAAAAAAATAAACTGATTGCAATTAAATTAAATATTTAGATCCTCAGTTATATTAGCCACATTCCAATTACTTAATTGCCATGAATGACAATCATACTGAAAGGAGCAGAAAAGAATTTTTCCATCATTGCAGAAAGTTCTACTGGATGGTGCTGTTAAACTATTTTAACCTTCTAACAAAATGGCCAAAAAATATATATACAGTAAAACCAATATGATTAACAGCTTTAAAAAATTCACCATCATAGTGGTAGATTTTAGCACACCTCTCTCAGTAGTAGATCAAGTAGACAAAAACTAGTGAGTTTACAGAAGATGTGAACAATACAATTAGCAAGGTCAATTTAGTGAAATATGTAGAATCCAGTTAAGAATACACATTCTTCTTAATCACACATGAAACACATAAAATATGACCATCTACCAAGCCGTAAGGAAGTTTCAATAAACTGCAAAGATTCAGAATCATAGAAACCATGCTCTTTGGCCACAGGGGAATGAAGGCAGAAATATAAAACAACAACCAAAAAATAACTAAACAAAGAAACATTGTTTGTAAATTAAAAATATATTCTTCTGAAAAACAAAATAAAGAAATAATCATAGAAATTTAAAAAGTCTCAGAACTACACAATAATAAAAATAATACATAATAAAAACTTATGGAACATCCCAAATGTCCATCAACAGCAGAAAGTAAACACATCCATACAACGGAATATGGCTCAGCAAAAGAAATGGATAAACTAATGATACCCCTGACAACCTGGATTAACTCTCACAGACAGGATGCTTTGTGAAAGACATCAGACATAGCAGAATACTGTATGATTCCAAATCATATAGTATCATATCCAAATTTATATGATGTTCAAATACAGACAAATATCTATGGTGATAAAGGTTAAGAATAATGGTTTCTCCTGGAAGAAGACATTGACTGGAAAGGGGGTATGAAGGAGACAGCCTTCCACGATCCTGGAAATGTTCTGTATTTTGATGGGGGTGTGAGGGAGGTAGATACAAGGGTGTATATTAATCCAATTATTTGTGAAGCCTTATAATTAAGATTTGTGCACTTTACTGAGTACTAGTTATATCCCAATCTAAAGAATCTTTTAGGGCGGGCACAGTGGCTCACACCTGTAATCCCAGCACTTTGGGAGGCTGAGGTGGGTGGATCACTTGAGGTCAGGAGTTTGAGACCAGCCTGGCCAACATGGTGAAACCCCATTTCTACTGAAAATACAAAATTAGCCGGGTGTGATGGCACACACTTGTAGTCCCAGCTACTCAGGAGGCTGGGACGGAGAATCGCTTGAACCTGGGCGAAGGCTGCAGTGGCCCGAGATAGCGCCATTGCACTCCGGCCTGGGCAACAGAGTGAGAATCCATCTCAAAATAAATAAATAAATAAATTATGTATATATATATATATATATATATAAAACTTTATAGGATGCTGCTAAAGCAATATTTAGAGGGAAATGAATAGTCTTAAATACTTTTACTTGGAAAAAAGTCTGAAAAGACTAAAAATCAAGCACCCTCCTTGAAGTTAGAAAAAGAAAAGAGAACAAATTCATAGAAAGTTGAAAGAACTGATGAGAGCAGAAATTAATGAAACTACACCCATGCCTTCTCACCCTTCCCTAGGAGCTGATATTTTTCTTCATATCTATATCCTGACCAAAGGTCCTCTCCTTTCCCTCTCTTGCCACCCCAAATCTCACCCCAATCTCCGATTTCCTCTCCCTAGTTCCTCACTCTGGCTGTAGAAACTGGAGAAACGGTCAAGGGCATCACAGAATTCTGTGGGAAGGCACTTTCTGGGATGGTACAGGTAGCAGAGTGGGGAGACCGGCCAGCAGCGTGGTGACAGGACCAGTACAGAAATGGCTGGACTTGGATCTTCAATAAACAGTTCTTTCTCAGCTTCCTCTTCCTCCTCTTCCTCCTGAGGGACAGAAGGATTTCAAGGGCCCTTGGGCTCCCTTCTTTGGTCTAGTCTCCTTACTCTCCTTTATCCCTGCTCTTACCTCCTCTTCCTCTAGTCCCTTTTCCTCCTTGTCTTCCTGCTCCAAGAACAACCTGTCAAGCCGCTGGAGCTGGAAGAGGTGGAACTGGCGCTGCAGCTCCTCAGAGGTGCTCAGGCTCTGCAGCATCAGCTGGGGGAGGCGGTTGGGAAAACAGAGGCCAATCTGCTCTAGCACGGCCCCCTCCAGCCAGCTTGAGCCAAAGCTCAGGAGACGGTCCGCCATGTAATGCCTGCAGCACATACAGCCCAGGCCAAGCCTCAGTGTGGGTGCCAGCGTGGCCCAGACTCCCCCTCAAGAATATAGGTCCCTTTGTTACAACCTGCCTGAGTCACAGGCCCTTCCTCACCTCTTCTTTCCCACTCCCTTTCCACCAATGTATGATCGTCTCCACATTTTTTTTTTTTTTTTTTTTTTTTTGAGACCGAGTCTTGCTCTTGTCACTCCAGGCTGGAGTTCAGTGATGTGGTCTCAGCTCACCGCAACCTCCACCTCCCGGGTTCAAACAATTCTCCTGCTTCAGCCTCCCGAGAAGCTGGGATTACAGATGCCCACCACCGTGCCTGGCTGATTTTTGTATTTTTAGTAGAGATGGGGTTTTACCGTGTTGGCCAGGCTGGTCTTGAACTCTTGACCTCAGGTGATCCGCCCACCTCAGCCTCCCAAAGTGCTGAGATGACAGGCGTGAGCCACCACACCTGGCTAGCCATCTCCACATCTTAATCTCTCCTCTGTACAGCCTCTTCCCTCATCTCCCCTAAAGATTCAACTCTTCCCATTCTCTCAACTAGGCCTCCATCCCCCACCCCTCCAGACCTGCACTCACTGATAGAAGTGCTCAAAAGTTGTGGCCAGTTCCAGACCAGAAAGGACCATGATGGGTTCCAGGTGCCGCTGAAGCTGCCCCAGCATTTCCACTCCAGGGGCTCCACCAATCAGGCCACCCTGGATCTGCTGGTCAATGTACCTGGCAAACTGCTCACTCATCTGGGAGCAGGGGAAAGGGCATCGGCAAACCATGAATGAGGGAATGGAGTAGGAGACTGGGAAGGGAAAGAAGGTGAAAGGGCAGGGCAGAAAGAGATGAACTTGGAACACGAGCTTACAGCCCTGTGGGGAGCTAGTGGGACTCACGTGAGCAGCAGTGAGGAAGGACTGCTGCAGCAAGGCGCCAGAGAAGCCGCTTCGCAGAGCCAGCGTGAAGGCTGCCCGAGGCCCAAACAGCTCGGAGCCCGCTCTCTGCAAGTGCTCATAGAGTTTACAGTAACGAGGCACAAAGTCTGGGGCCCTCCAGGCTGCAGCCAGAAACCTGCCGACCTGAGGAGAGAGGCAAGAAATGCCATAAAGGGGGCAGCCCCTCCCCTCCACAGACTTCAGCTTGCTTCTGCCTACCTGCTCCTGCACCACGCTCAGCCAGCACTGGGTTATGTTCCTCAGGCTGCTGCTAGGAAGCACTGGTGAAGGCGCCGGGCTCCGCTCCCGACCCTTACTGTTCTTGCTGACTGTGGAGACAGAGGAAGAAAGAAGGGGCTTCATCTCAGCCTCTGGGTGAGTCTACCAGTCTTGGGTAGTGATCTCCTGGAAAAGTCAATAGGTCTCAGGGGCCTGGAAAGGCCAGCAGCAAAGCAGCAAGAGTAAAAAGCAGGGAGGAAGGAGCCAGATGCACCACTCCCCGCAGCCTCAGCTCCACCGGCCACAGCTGGGACTTACAGGGCCGAGCGGATGGCTCAGGAGGAGGCCCAGGAGGAGGCTCCACGTGCACCAGCAAGTGGCAAAGCCGACGGACGCGAGAAGCAAAGGACGCTGCTCGACTCAGGGGGTTCCGTGAGCTCTCTCTCTGTTCTAAGTACTGATCCAGCAGCCACCCCAGGGCACTCACACCTTCTGCATCTGAAAGAAGACAGGTCGGGAACAGGTCTCCATGGGAGATGGGAGACCAGACAGCCCAGGGCAGAGGAGGGGGAAGGATCAATTCTACAAAAAGCCTTGAGGGGCAGCAACACCCTAGTCCTCCCCTCACCAAGGTGTGCTTCAGCTGGAGTCTGGGGAGATGGTAACAGGGCGGGGATGGGGTTGTGGGGAAGATTCAAATACCAGAGTCTCAGGGAGCAGTGCCTGGGGCAGGAAGGAGAGAGGAACATTGAGGTGACAGGCCTTCAGGGATAAAGACAGGAACCAAAAGAACCAAGAGCATTAACTCAGGTGATCCCTGGGAATAAGGACAAGGAGCTGGTTAGTGGGGGCAGGTGTCAGCATGGTTACCAGGAGAGGTGATGTTCTGCACCAGGGGGCTGACCAGGGCCTCCCAGCAGGTCTTGCCCAGTGCTTGGGCGGCCTCGTCGTCAGGGAGGAAGCGGTCGGCAAAATTCTGCTCGTGGCGCAAAACCCTGTTCAGTCTAGGAACAAACAGTGCAGGGTGGAGGATTAAAGGCACTGGATTTCCCTAAGGCCTCCATTCAAGTGCAAATCAGCTCCCAGTCACCCTGGTTTGGTCCCTTATCCAACTCTTTCCAATCAACACACACTTCTCACCTAGGTTCACCTTCCCCCTCCTGTCCTGGCTGCAGCTTTCCCTTCTGGACTCCCACAGAAGCATCCCTCCCACCACCTACTTCTTACAGTGTCCTGTTCCCTTACCCATATTCCCTCCTCAGGCCCCACCCACCTTGGACAGAGCTGGAGGAGGCGGCGGCGGTCCTCTGCTATGTCCTGGCTCCAGGCTTGTGCCCGAATTGTGTAAAAGAGACATGTTCGGCGACACAGCTGCTCCCGGAACAGTGGCCAGAATGTGGGCTTAGGACCCAGGACCTCCACACCCCGAACCCGGGTGTCAATGCCGCCCTGCAACAGCAGAGACTTAGCTGTCTTGTCACCTAAGCCGCTGAGCCACTAGGTACTACCAAAGCCAGGCCCCTGACCTGAGCTCCCTAGAACTGCTCAGGACATCCCCACATCTCTGGGACTCAACAGGTCCCTGGGCCATCTCCCAAGTGGACCAAGGAGAAATGCTGGCTAAAGCCCTGGCCTCTAGATGTTAGAGAACCCAGACACTCTGGAGACCCTGTGCCACCTCCTCCTCCTCAGCCCCGGCTGACGCCCTGGCCCCACCTGCTGGCAGCGCTTTATGCGGATCTGGATGATGGGCCAGAAACGGTTCAGGTTCTCCAGAAGGATCACCCGGCTGGCACAGGGCATCACATTCACCTGGCAGGGCAGGGGAGAAGAGGGAGAGGAAACAGCTGTCACCTCCAGAAACAGGGTTGGAAAAATTATTGATGGTAACCAAGTTGGTCATGGTGTGAGCCCTTCACTTCTCCTGCAGAGCCCAGGATCTACATGGCTCCATAACCCTAATCCCACTCTCACTGCTTGCAAGGCAATGCCTTCCCAGGAGGAAGGGATGTCACCATCCCCCAGGGACTAGGTCCTCCCTATGGGCACTGGGACAAAAAGGACATGGAGCAAGGTGAAGGGGGGCACAAGGGTCCCCACCGTGTTGAGCTCAGTGCTGATGCAGCTGGTGCTGTCGCCCCCAAACACCACCACTCTGGCTGGCATGTAGCTTGAGTCCTCACTGGCCACCAGCAAAGTGAGCTGCCTGGGAAGGGAGAAAGGAAGCAGTCAAAGCTGGGCCTCTGCACATGGCGGCTCACACCTGTAATCCCCACACTTCGGAAGGCTGAGGTGGGAGGACTGCTTGAGGCTAGTTTAAGATCAATCTAGGCAACATAGCAAGATCCCACCTCTACAATATAAACATGAAAAGAAAGAAATAACAAGGCCAGTGTTTTGATTTTAGTCGAAAACTATTTCAACCCATCACTTCTTTCTCAGGCTCCTGTTCCTCTGCTGGCTCCTGATGCATCTGTCCCCACTTCACCCTCTGCTTTTCCCTTTATATTCCCCCAAAGTGGCTAAATTTAAACCCACAGTTTCAACTGAAAATTAATCCACAGAAGACTCCAAATCCACATCTCTAGCCCAGGCTACTCTCCTGAGCTTTCATGCTGTGTCCCCATGTCATGTCCCACGGGCACCTCAAAGTCACCATGCTCAAATGAAATGATCACCTGTCCACGTAAACCTGCCCCACTTCCTATTTCTTTCCTGGAAAATAAAACTTTCATGCACCCAGTACTCAACTAGAATACGGTCACTGTGGTCTTCGCCTTCTCGTGGCTTCGCTCACCCAAAGGCAATTCCTGTGGGCTCCTAAGGACTTCCCAGTCCATTCCCACTCCCACTGACTAGCTGAACACATGGATCCTTTCTCTACTAGACCACTGCACAAACCTTCCACCTCTTTCTTCTGACTCCCAACCAAACTCCCATAATTGCCAGAGTGAGCTTTCTCAATAAAAAATCTAGTTTTTGATTTTAAAAAAAAATCTAGTTTTTGGCCGGGCATGGTGGCTCATGCCTGTAATCCTAGCACGTTGGGAGGCCACGGCAGATGGATCACGAGGTCAGGGGTTCGAGACCAGTCTGGCCAAAATGGTGAAACCCCAACTGTACTAAAAATACAAAAATTAGCCAGGTGTGGTGGCGCATGTCTGTAGCACTCCAGCCTGGGCAACAGAGTGAGACTCGGTCTCAAAAAAAAAAAAAAAAAAAAAAAAAAAATCTAGTTTTCTCTCTTCCCTTCTTAAAATGTTCCAATGGCTCTCCAAATTTTGGAATAAAGTTCACACTTCTTAGCTCAGGAAACACTTTGTGATCCACCTTTGCTACTTTTCTGGCTTGTATCTTCTGCCGCTTTGATATACACAGCTTTCACTGCAGCCAAACATGATGACTTCAAGTCCCTCCAAATATTCTGTTTCTTATTTCCATTTTGCACATATGCTGTCCTTGTGCCTAGAATATTGCCCCCTCTTTATCTACCTAATTTCAATGTCAAAACCCAGCTCAGTCACCCCATCCTTCCAGAAGGAGGCCTGCTCTGATGCCTCAGCCTCAGGCCGACATGTGGACCACAATGCTTTTTCTTATTCTGTGCTCTTACTTGATTTTCTAGTGTAGCTCCCCAGCTGGAATGCAGGGACCATATCTTATTGTCCTTCTATTTCCAGACCCCTGCACAGCGCCTGGCACAAATGCCCACAGGAGAAATGGGTAAGTGAGCTGTGGATCTTCCCTCAACACTAAGCAAGGGCGGTGACATCTGTACCTGCTGGGTTACAGTCACCAGATTCCAGGCTGAGGGGATGTCTATATTCAGCACAGCAAAGGCAGGTCAATGTGTCTAAGTGTTCACTGCACAAAATAGGTTTGAGTGTGTCCCTCCAACATGGAGGTGACAGCTGGGGTTGTGTGTATCTGGGTGCTTTAGGGAAGTATCCTGGGGCACAGCAGAACATTCTCATCTGTGTGTTCACACCTAACAAGAACACCACGGTGCATGTGCAGGGTGATGTAGTGGGAGCCGGTGCTGCCGTTGGACTCCCAGTAGGTTTTGGGGTTGTGGTCCATCAGTTTGCTGGCCCGGTGCGGGTTGGAGGATACCTCCACCTTCTCCCAGCACTTGTCCTCCTTCACTTCCACACTGGAACCTGGGGGCAAGTGGGAAGGGGTGGTGGTCACAGCCACGTTAATTGAGAGAGAAAAAAGGAAAAAGGTCTAGGGAGCAGGAAGGGAAGGGGCGAACAGACACTGGACGGGAGCCAGGAGAAAGCAGATAAGGGCACTAACCCTGGCAGAGATGCCTGAGGAACACATCAAAGAAGGGGATATTGATGGGTTGGTGGGTTCGTCTGTGGTCTTCAATCTGGCCCAGCACCATCTGCATCAGGAACATCAGGGAGGAGGAGGAACGCAGAGAAACACCCAGAAACAGGTAGAGAGAAAAAGTCAAGGGTCAACAGAACACTCAACTTCTCTCTCCCCAACTTTTGACAGAACCATGTGGAGTCAAGGTTAGGAAATAAGTGCCCCAGATTTGCTACTGCCTGTGCCAAACAGGAATACCAAACAGGGATACCAAAGAGGAACCCAGTGACTCCCTTCCCCTCATTCTGACTTACATTCTCTCAGCCGCACACCCGCAGCCGCTCCTCACCTGAATGCAGCCGGCCAGAATGCTGGAGGTGAGGTTGCTATAGAGTTGTGCATACTTCTCACACTCTGTCACCAGGTCCTGAAGCTCACAGCCCAGCAGCAGCTGAGCTGAGTGCTTGTCCAGGACTTTGGAGAGGACCTCTTTTGCGCCCAGGCAGCAGAGCACCACGGCATAGTCCTTATGCATCGAGGCCAGGCGATGTAGGAAGCAGGTCAACTCCTGAACAATCTGAGCCCAGAGCCACATAGATGAATTTATAGGAAACAAGGGGCAGGACATGTAAGGATTGAGGAGAGGGCTCAGTAAAGGAAGCATAGTGGCTGAGATTTTGGAGACATGCAGAAGCCCAGGGAAAGAAGAGCACCAACATCTGGGTGGAGTAAGATAGAGGGGTACTTGGATTCCAGGGTGAGTTGGCAGGAAGAGAGCTCGGGCACAGCTTTCCAGGCTGCTTCCTGCCAGGCCAGGCTATGTTAACCCTGGTGCCTGAGCCTTGCTCTCCAATGCACAAACCCTGAAGGGAGGAGAGCTGTTTGGATTGGTGAATGTGGGCTTTTCCTTTATCCAGAATCTAAAATCCAGGTTCATCTAAGAGATTTATACCTCAAAGATCCCAGTTCTGGAGATTCTTAGATGACATTACCCTTCCTCTTCCTACGCCCATCCCAGTGCCCGAAGATTCATTCAGAAAGGCTTTGCTGTGCCCTCCAGAGCCTCACAAGGAAGTTGGTGCCCCAGATGCTGCCTTCCCCTCCCTGCCCCTTGCCAGGGCTCTGGTACCTCAGAGTCACTGCTAGGGCCACTCAGGCAGTTGAGGCAGGGCTCCAAGACCTCGTGCCAAGGGAGGACCACTGCCTCAGGGAAATCCAGCAGTCGGATCATGACCCTGGTGAGGGGATAGAACAAGTGAAGTCCCTGAAGTCTGCCAGTTCCCCTCATCCCAATGCATGCGCCTCAATAGGCCCCTCACCTCAGCACAGACAGCAGCAGAGTCTTGTTGGGCCCCGGAGCATCCAGAGTCCGCAGCAACAGGAGGAAAGGCTGGGTTTCCTGCTGGAGGCGCTTGAGGAGGGGCCTCACGGCACCCCCGGGGCTGCCCTCACGGCATAGCATGCGCTCCAAGTCCAGGAGTAGTTCTGCAGATGGGCCCCCCACCAGGGATCGAATCAGTAGCTCAGGGGACCCATCCTGACCCTGGATGATGGGGGTCTCCAGTGCTGCAGCCAGACACATCGGGGGGAAAAATGTGGATGAAGAGTCTTACTAGTTTGTCAAACTGAGAACTGGAAAGATCCAGAAAATGACCCCAAAATTTTCCTTCCATATTGAGGATATCTTCAGTTGTTAACCAAACTATGAGGAATTTTCTTTCCTGGCCCCATGTACAAACCTAACCGCATTTGAAAGAAAACCTAGTAGAGCAAACATTGTCAAGTTAAACATAAGACATTTTAAATCTTTTTTTTTTTTTTGAGACGGAGTCTTGTTCCAGGCTGGAGTGTAGTGGTGCAATCTTGGCTCACTGCAGCCTCTGCCTCCTGGGTTCCAGCGATTCTCCTGCCTCAGACTCCTGTGTAGCTGGGATTGCAGGCATGCACCACCATGCCCAGTTAATTTTTTTTGTATTTTTAGTAGAGACGGGGCTTCGCCATGTTGGCGAGGCTGGTCTCAAACTCCTGATCTCAGGTGATTTACCCACCTCAGCCTCCCAAAGTACTGATTACAGGCGTGAGCCACCGTGCCCAGCCAACATTCTAAATCTTATAGTCGTATTACTGTTAGCAATAGTAAATATTAGATTCGATGATTACATCCCTGCACTACCTGCATGGTGGCTTTAGGTTCACAGACTAAAAGATACACACATATTTCCTATCTCTTTTTTTTTGAAACGAAGTCTCGCTCTGTCACCCAGGCTGAAGTGCAGTGGCATGATCTTTCGGCTCAATCCTGAGCTCAAGCAATTCTCCTGCCTCAGCCTCCCAAGTAGCTTGGATTACAGGCATCCGCCACCACACCCAGCTAATTTTTGTATTTTTAATAGAGACTTGGTTCCATGTTGGCCAGGCTGGTTTCAAACTGCTGACCCCAAGTGATCTGCCTGCCTCAGCCTCCCAAAGTGCTGGGATTAAAGGCATGAGCTATTGCACCTAGCCACATATTTCCTATTTCAATATCCCTCCATACTTCTAGGTTTACACTTGTTTCTCAATCACAAAGGGTTTCTTCCCCAGTATCAATATTTCGTGTTTCTAGGCACAAACGTTCTGTACCATAAATTATAATTCCTTTTAAGAAGGCCTCCCTATTCTGTGAAGATAAAGTTAGGCTTAAAAGAAAAAAGAAGAAAGGCCTTCCTAGATATCATTTCAATGAATCTTCTATTGTCCAATAATACTGGGCCAAACCTAGCCCAGACAGATGGGAATCCACACATTTAAAGCCATTCAATAAGGCAATTTCCAGCCAGGCACTGTGGCTCACACCTGTAATTCCAGCACTTTGGGAGGCCGAGGCAGATGGATCTCCTGAGTTCAGGAGTTTGAGACCAGCCTGGCCAACATGGTAAAACTCTGTCTCTACTAAATACAAAAATTAGCTGAGCATGATGGCAGGCACCTGTAATCCCAGCTACTCGGGAGGCTGAGGCATGCGAATCGCCTGAACCCGGGAGGTGGAGGTTGCAGTGAGCTGAGATCACACCACTGCACTCCAGCCTGGGCGACAAGAGCAAAATTCCAACTTAAAAAAGAAAAAGGAAGGCAATTTCCTTGCACATATTCCACAGTCTCCCTCTTCTTGGTCGGGAAGTTCTACTTAAGACCTAACTTGAGGCCGGGCGCGGTGGCTCACGCTTGTAATCCCAGCACTTTGGGAGGCCGAGGCTGGTGGATCACGAGGTCAAGAGATCGAGACCACCCTGGTCAAAATGGTGAAACCCCGTCTCTACTAAAAATACAAAAATTAGCTGGGCATGGTGGCA
>NW_016107512.1:1912659-1920280 GCF_001604975.1 Cebus imitator | reverse complement strand
ACCTAACTTGAGCACCACAATGCTCACTCATTTCCTGAAGTTTCCTTGTATCTTTCCAGTAAGGAGCTGCTATGTAAACCTTAGCCTTCCTGGTCACTGGCTGGCCCTGTGTGATTCCTCTGCAAAACCACCCCTCCACCATGGTACCTGCAAGCTCAGGGCTGCCCGGCGGCTCTGAGTAGCGATTGAGAAGCATCATGAGGATGGTGCGTGTGGTAGGCATAGGCTCTGTCCCCGGAGCTATCCCTGAGTGCCTAAACAAGGTGTCTCTCAGCTCTCGGGTTATAATCTGGTCTCCCAGAGTGTGGTGGTTGCACAAAAGCAGGTTGAGCAGGAGCAAGCCATTTCTCACTGCAGAAGAGCACCTGGGAGGAGGGGGGTGACCAGAAAGAAATCGAGAGACCATGAATGCAATGGAAGCAGCAAAGGAAGCACAGAGGGCCAGGCAGCTGGGGAGCAAAGGGCTCCAGTGGGCCCTCTGAGCCAGGACATCTGATCCCCTGATCTCAGGCCACTCCTCCCAAACCCATAAAGGAAGCTCAGTGTTTCTCTGCTCTCTCTGGGAATCTCCCTATCCCTAACCCACTTGGTTTCTCTTCCAACAACAGTTGCTGGGCCACCAATGCTTAATCCGGAGGTGACAACATGAGGGGAATTTCTGTGGAGCACAGGAGTAGCAGGGTTTGGGACTAAGCAAGATCTCGGAGTTGGGAGGGTAATGCCCTGACCCCTCGGTGTTCAACATCAGGATCACAGCTGCAGGGACAGTGAGGAGCAGGCTCTCAGAGCCCGGGCGTGTGGCTGAGTCGATGCTGGCGAAGATCTCTCTGGTCATCTGAGCATCAAACAAAGAGTGGATAGAATCTCGGCCAGTAACAAAAGTGGGGATCTCCGAGGAGCTGGCGACGGCGAGCATCTTCAGTGCCTGTGAGGAGGATGTGAAAGGAGAGTGAGGAGCGGGCAGAGCCACTATGAGGAAAGGGGAAGCCAGGGCCTCATTCTACACCTTAAACTTGGGAGCAGCTGGCTGTCTGCAAATAGGTAGAGTAGGAGACAGAAATGGAAGAGGTAGTGATGGGACATCAAATGCTACAAAGAGAGGGAAAGAGGGAGGATGGACAAGAAAAGAAAAGAAACTAAACAACAACAAACCCTGAGACTGGATGGTAAGATCAGCCCTCCACTCCTCTCTGCCCCTGGGCTCCAGCACCAGGACTACTGGAGCGGAACACCCACCTCTCCTGCATCTTCCCCTCAGGATGGTGCCCCTCGCAGCATCTAGTCGTCTTTAGGGGCTTCTTCCAGTTGTCTCGCACCTCACTTGCACTCCTTCCTTTGCAAAATCTTCCCCCTGAGTTCCATGACTTCACATCTTCCTGGCTTTTCTCCTACCTCTCTGGTGTTGCTTTGCCTGGTACTCAAACACTGAGGATCCTTGTCCCCTTTCTCTGGACTCTGCACTCCCCCACACCGAGGCAACCAGGTCCATTCCCATTGCTTCAGTTCCCACCTATATGTCAAGTCTCCAAAACCTGGGTCTCCTGGCCTTAGCCAGTATCCGGCCCTTCTACGTAAGACTTCTTGGTTGTCTCACAGGCAGTGGTTGGGATTATGGGAAAAATAATCGTAATGTGCAAACCTGTTTGCTGGTACTATAGAGAACAATTAAATTAAAATAGACACTATACAATCAGAGGGGAGAATGTCTCTCCTGGTGAAGGGTTGATTCTATACAAGAAACACACTAGAGATGGACTGGGCTAGAAATAATTCTCAGGACAATCCTTCTTGTAAGGCCGGGACCCTCCAAGTAACTTCTACTTCTCCATGAAGCTTTCGCCTTGTAGTTACACCACCCTCCCCCAGTTAGCTGAGTTCTGTAGACTTTAGGTAATTAACAAGACGATGCAATTTTATTTCAGGGCAAGACTTCAAATTTAAGGGCAATGCTAATTTTTTTTTTTTTTTTTTGAGATGAAATCTCACTCTGTTGCCCAGGCTGGAGTGCAATGGCACTGCAACCTCTGCCTCCTCGGTTCAAGCGATTCTCCTGCCTCAGCCTCCGGAGTAGCTGGGATTACAGGCATGCACAACCATGCCCAGCTTCTATTGTATTTTTAGTAGAGATGGAGTTTTACCATGTTAGCAAGGCTGGTGTAGAACTCCTCACCTCAGGTGATCCACCCATCTTGGCCTGCCAAAGTGCTGCGATTACAGGCATGCACCACCATGCCTGGCTAATTTTCTACTTTTAGTAGAGATGGGATTTCACCATGTTGGCAAGGCTGGTCCCAAACTCCTGACCTCAGGTGATCCAACCACCTTGGCCTCCCAAAGTGCTGGGATTACAGGTGTGAGTCACCACACCCAGCCATTTTTATTTATTTTATTTTTTTGCCATGATCTAAAGTGGATGGCAATTGCTATATTTTGGTCATGTGATTTGAGAGGATCAGGGAATTCTTTAAGCATAATGATCTAGACTATAAATGCCTGGCTGCTCTTGGTCCCATAAAGAAAATGCGCCTCTGGGCCTCTCCTGGGGCAGCCTGCTCTAAGAGGACGTGTGCTCCTGTTCATGCTGCTGCCATTATACTACTAGAATCCATTCTCAGAACTGCTCTGGCCGAAGCCTACCTGTCTCCCTCAGGAACCCTCAGGCTACAAAGAGTTCCTCTGCCCATACCACCCTATTAGCCAGCACTTCTGTCTGGAGTAACCAGAAGCCAATTCCTCTGTAAGCTACTCTGGATAAGGGTCTTCCTTCCCAATTCACTGAGCAATGGCAATGCTGGCTTTGTTTTACCCAAATCTAGTAACAGAGAATTTTCTATGTAAGGGTACCACTAAGAGAAAAGAGGGAAAAAATACTTCTAGTTTAATGGTCACATCTAGAAAATTAGTTTTCAACCGGACACCTAATCATAACTAAAAAGGCAGGAACACTCAACATACCTGAAAACTCAACTCCTGACCTTCTCCCCATATCTCCTCCTCCTGCAACATTCTCTCAATAAATGGCCACTTCATGCACCCTGCTGCTTAATTTTACACCTGGGAGTCATTCCTAAAAACTCCTGGCCTGGGCCAGGCACAGTGGCTCATGCCTGTAATCCCAGGAGGTTGAGGCAGGAGAATCCCTTGAACCTAAAAGGTGGAGGTTATAGTGAGCCAAGATAGCACCACTGCACTCCAGCCTAGGTGACAGAGTGAGACTCCATCTCAAAACAAAAAAACAAAGAAAAACTCCTGGCCTGACACAGTAGCTTATGCCTGTAATCTCAGCACTTTGAGAGCCAGAGTTGTAGGATCACTTGAGCTCAGGAGTTCAAGATCAGTCTGGGGAGCATAACGAGATCCTGTCTCCACCAAAAATAACCCCAAAATTCCCTTCTCCCTTTCTCCAAATACTCAATCCCCAAGAATGTCCAGATCAAACTCTTAAATCCATCTGCATCTTTCCATTCCAAAGTCTACTCACTGGTCTGAAGCACCAAAGTATCTCCTCAAGATCAGTAGTCCCCAATCAGCCTGTCTTGCCCATTGTTCTCTCCTGCCAGGCCCAGTGTACTCACCGCCAGCCCGGCCTGCTGTACCAAGACAGAAGTCTTATATTCTTGCATGCAGACCAGCACAGCATAGATGCCACCCTCCCTGGCAAAGAGGGGCCGCCACTCGTGCTTGGTCATGAGGAGGTAAAGGAGGCGCAGGGCCTGCACCACCACCATCTTCTCTCCCACCTGGTTGGTCAGCAGCTCCACCAGCATCTTCACCAGCTTCTCTCTGATAAAAGAAGAGACATTGGGGATCCCCATCCCCAGGAGTCTTGCCTGACCTCCCAGCCATGACACCATCAGACTCCCTGACCAATCCCATCCACCAAGATCTAATCCATCCTCTCTGCCCCACCTGCTCTCCCTGCCTCAGTCTCACCCCAAGCCCCTCCCCTCTGCACCTAACTGCCTTTGGCTCCTCAGCTAACGAAGGAGGCAATAGAAAAAACGTTTACAAACTCTGGCTCGTCTTTTCAAAAACATCTATAAATTCAAAGTGACACTAATCAAAATGCCTAAAAGGTGCGTGCGTGTGTGTGTGTGTGTGTGTGTGTGTGTGTGTGTATGTGTGTGTGTGTTTTAGACAGAGTCTCGGTCTGTTGCCCAGGCTGGAGTGCAGTGGTGTGAACTCTGCAACCTCCACCTTCCAGGTTCAAGTGACTCTTGTGCCTCAGCCTCTTCAAGTAGCTGGGACTACAGGTACATGTCACCACACTCATCTAATTTTTTTGTAACGTTTTTTAGTAGAGATGGGTTTCACTATGTTGGCCAGACTGGTCTCGAACTCCTGGCCTCAAGCAGTCTACTCACCTTGACCTCCCAAAATTTTGGCCTAAAAGGTTTTTAAAAACACCATGACAGGCAGGTCTAGGCCTTGGAAATGTTCAGAAAAGAACCGTGGTAGCCACGCACAGCAGCCTATGCCTGTAATCCCAGGACTTTGGGAGGCTGAGGGGTGAACTGCTTAAGCCCATGGCTTTTGCTATGGGCAACATGGCAAAACCCTACCTCTACAAAAAACACAAACAATTAGCTCACATAGTGGCCTGTGCCTATAGTCCCAGCTACTTGGGAGGCTGAAGTGGAAGGATCACCTGAGACTGGGAGGTCAAGGCTGCAGCGAGCTGTGATCATGCCACTGCACTCCGGCCTGGTTGACAGAGTGAGACTCTGTCTCAAAAAATAAATAAATAAATAAATAAATAAATAAAAATAGTGGTAGACTTGCCTATTATCATCAAAATATAAATATAAACTTGTAATAATTACAACCCTGGAGCTGATCTAGGGTAGTCAAACAGATCAATAGGTGAGAAAAGAGATAAGGGTGATATATAAGCCAGTAAAAAAAAGGAAGAAGCATTTGAAATATAATGTTGTCTGGGTGCAGTGACACACGCCTGTAATCCCAGTACTTTGGGAGGCTGAGGTGGGTGGATCACATGAGGCCAGGAGTTCAAAACCAGCCTGGTCAACATGGTAAAACCCCATTTCTACTAAAAATACAAAAATTAGCCAGGTGTGGTGGTGGCGCGGGCCTGTAGTCCCAGCTACTCAGGAGGCTGAGGCTGGAAAATCGTTTGAACCGAGGAGGCAGACGTTACAGTGAGCCAAGATCACACCTCTGCACTCCAGCCTAAGCAACAGAGCAAGATGCTGTCTAATAAATAAGTAAATAAACAAATAAAACGTCATGTTGACTGAGGTGGAAGGATTGCTTGAGGCTAAGAATTTGAAACCAGTCTGGGCAATGTAGTAAGACCCCATCTCTACAAAAGATTAAAAAAAAAAAAATTAACTGGGTGTGGTGGCTCGTTCTTGTAGTCCCAGCTACTCTGGAGGATAAGGAGGGAGAGTTGTTAGAAGTTAAGAGTTTGAGCCTGTAGGGAGCTATGTGATCTTGCTACTGTATTCTAGCCTGGTCAACAGAGTAAGACCCTGTCTCTAAAAACAAAACAAAACAAGACACACACACACACACACGGTAATTTAGAGACACCTGGCTATCCATTTGAAAACACCAAAGCTGGAGCTCTACTTCCCAACATTTGCAAAAATAAACTGCAAATGAATTTTTAAATGCGTTTAAAAAAAAACAAAATCATGGGTATTTTCAGAAAATATAGGGAAATATTTTTATAATCCTGGAACAGAATAGATCTTTTTAAGTAGGACACAAAATCTAGAAGCCATAAAAAAGCTGAAAAATGTAGCAACAAAGTCTGCAACTCTAGCACGATGAAAAAGACACTATAAACAAAATTACGAGACAAGCGCAGGAGCTAGAGAAAGGGGCCAGTGGAAATGCTGATCTGAAAGAAAAGCAAAAAGTGCCCGCAGAGCCCCTAGATCACAGTGAGGGTCAGGAGAGAAAACAGCAGGTACTGACTCATGCTTAACAGTGACAGCCAGGTCAACTGAGGAGGTGGCTCAGGAACTACGAGGGGAAAGAACACAGAAGGAGAACTTCTGAGAAAGAAGGAAAATAAAGGTACTGAGAAAGTTTTGTTTTTGTTTTTGTTTTTTTTGAGACGGAGTCTTGCTCTGTCGCCCATACTGTAGTGCAGTGGTATGATCTCGGCTCAGTGCAACCTCCGCCTCCCAGGTTCAAGTGATTCTCCTGTCTCAGCCTCCCGAGTAGCTGGGACTACAGGTGTGCACCACCATACCCTGCTAATTTTTGTATTTTCAGTAGAGATGGGTTTTTACCATGTTATCCAGGATGGTCTCAATCTCCTGACCTTGTGATCGGCCCACCTCAGCCTCCCAAAGTGCTGAGATTATAGGGGTGAGCCACCATGCCCAGCCGAAAGTTCTGTTTTTAATCTGTCTTTTCTAAGAAACTTTATAATGACAACAGTGTGAATAAAATATGCTTTAAATATATATCCCTTTCTGTGGCCATGATTTATTTTATACTAGATAATATACATGGGTAATACATATGAATAGATATAGAAATAAGTAAGGGTGTTCACCAAAATATTAACATTGATTGTCTCTGCCTTAATGGTTTTCAGATTTTTTTTCTATCAATCTCACTTGAATATGATCATATAATTTTTATTTTCATAACTAACTTTTTTACTGTATTATATAACCACAAAATAAAGCTAATATGATTTTTTAAAAAGACAAGCAAAATATTTAGAACATAAATAACAAAGGAATAACTAGAATGGCTATAAATCCATAAGAAAAAGGCAAAGACCCAATTAAAAAGTGGGCAAAAGATCAGACCAGAATATTTACAGAAAAAAAAGAACAAATGTATGCAAATATGCCTAACTTCACCAGAACTAGGAAACTAAAACAAGAAGATACCAATCATTTAAAATGCTGCCAATTAGATAGATTAAAAAGATGAGAATATTCAATGTTGGCAGACATAAGGGAAAACAGACTTAGAACACTGTACTTGAACTCGGATATAACCACACTGCAGGGTCCTATGCAGCAGTAAAAGTAATGAGGCAGCTCCAAGCAGACTGATATGGGAAGCCCTCTAAGACATTGAGTGGGGGCAAAAAACAGTTGTAGAAACACATAGAATGTGATTACATATACTAAAACACAAACTCAGAAAATGCTCTATTTCCAAACACAATTACAAATGCAAATCTGTAGGATATAGTAGACTAATAACAGTGGTGAGAAAGGACTTTGGCCTTCCTATGTTCTTTTATATTCTTTTATATTCTTCAGATCTTTTAAAATGAGAATGGGCATGGTGACTCGTGCCTGTAATCCCAGCACTTTGGGAGGCTGAGGTGGGTGGATCACCTGAGCTTATGAGTTTGAGACCATCCTGGCCAACACAGTGAAACCCCATCTCTACTAAAATACAAAAACCCTAAGTAGGTGGGATTACCAGGCATGGTGGTGGGCACCTGTAATCCCACCTACTTAGGAGGCTGAGATATAAGAGTTGTTTGAACCCAGAAGGCAGAGGTTGCAGTGGGCCAAGATCACACTACTGCACTCCAGCCTGGGTGACAGAGTGAGGCTGTCTCAAAATTAAGTAAATAAATAAAAATAAATAAATAAATAAATCAAATGAGAATACA
>NW_016107512.1:1908305-1912584 GCF_001604975.1 Cebus imitator | reverse complement strand
AAGTTAAAAATAAAAAGAAAGTAGGTTTTAAGGTACAATGTGTAAAAAAAAACAATAAAAAGTAAGTAGGGACAGGAAAAAAAAGAAAAAGAGAAAAAGCCCCGTCTCTAGAGTCAGAAAGACCTAGGCTTGAATCCTGGCTCTGCTATCTCTAAAACTCTAAGCAAGTGACTTAAATTCTCTAAGCTTCAGTTTCCTTACCCATACAGTGGGATAATAATATTACCAATGCTTCCTCAGGTGTTAGGTAGATTTAATGAGAGAATGCATGTAAAACATTAGCATCGTGCCTGGCATAACAGGACTGCACCAAGAATATGAGCCATTAAAACATCCAACCCTCCTGCTCGGCTGCTCCTCAGGTGAGCCTTCCCTCACCCCCAGCTTTTCTAATTCATGATGTCATAGCTCCTTCCCCGCTACCACCATCCTTTGCCTACAGCTTCAACCAAAACCTCTTCCCTCCCCAACATGCTAACCTCAGCAATCTGTCAGGACGGACCAGAGGGTGGTCCCGCTCAGTGACCTCCTCCACAGCCTGAGAGAGGGCAGAGAGCCCAGAAAGCTGCAGGTTTGTGTCCAAGCTGGATATCTGCACAGTGGCCACAACCGCTGCCACATGCTGATCCAGGGAGCTGCGAGGACTGGGACCCCGCAAGGCTCTGGCCATTTCTGAAATGAGTGGTAAAAGGCAATGACTAAAAGAACTGTGGAATCTTGAAGTTAGAAGTCTTCAAAGTCAAGCCCGGTTATCCTACCAACATTTAAATACATTATTGGCTACTGCAGCTTGCACAGTTTTCCAATTCCGTGTCAGGGATCTAATGATCAAACAAAAGAGATGAAGATACCCCAGAAAAAGTATGCTCCTTTTCCAGAGATACTGAAGGAAGGGAGTGCTGGTTAATTAAATACAATCAAGGTCAAAGGAAGATGGACGCATGGTTCCAAGACATTTCCCCTCGCAAAAAAGACCTTACTCCATAGCTTTCCTTCTACCCTGACTATCCACTTCTATTGAGACCACCCAGGACTCGTTCCAATTGCTTCCTCCCAGAACCTGACTCACCACTGGCTGCCTCCTTCATCTCAGTGGGCAGGGTCATTCCTTCAGCCACCAGAAGCTGGTTAAACAGCTGCGAATCACTCTGTGCCATGGGGGGCTCAGTCCTTGTCTTGGTGGGCTTGGCCTCTGTCTTAGGGACCTCGGCCTTTGCTTTGGGGGACTCAGTCTCTTCCTCTGAGAAGCTGACCTCTGACTTGGACTCCTCTTCTGGATCTGGGGTACAGGAGTGGCTTCGTGAAGTAGACAAGCTGCTTGGTTCATTACGCAGCAGCCCATACTTGGTGTAGATCTGGGAGTTGAGCAGGTCATTGAGGGTGCTGCCCTCAAACCGACTACTGAGAATCTGCAGCAGACCCTCGGCCGTCTCCACAGACACAGAGATCTCACCCAGGGCCTTTTCACCAAGGGTCTGTCAACAGAAGGGGTATACATTTACAGACAAGCAGACACAAAGGTCTTGGGGACAGTAATGGGAAGGGTGATAACTCCCCACCACGCCCTCACACCTTCTACATACTAGATCCTCACAGCACTTGTCTTCTCCCCCAGCAGGCCTCCTAACTCTAACCTCTAGCTCCAGCCTCCCCACAATCAGTATCCCCTATCTAAAACTCCCTCTAGAGAATCCCACCTCTAACCCTTCTACAAAACCCCCAGGAATCTCAGGCCTGTAATACCTCATCCAGGTTCTCCCGAAGATTCTGGAAAATTGGCTGCTGCTCACACAAGTCCAACTTTTTGATAAAGAAAAGCAGCTCCCACCACTCAGCCTGGGTCAGATATCCAACTCTCTCATTCTTCTGAGGTTCGGGCTGGAGGTACGGCAAAGAGTAGAGCCCATCCATAGGATTCCAGTCCCAGGAGGGAAACGCTGAGGACACAGGCATGGCAGGGATCAGCACCCCTCAGGAATGGGGTCCATTTCTGGACCCCTGGGGCTGCTCCTGGTCAGAATGACTACCCCAGTCACTACTCCTCTGTTCGGAGACATACTATCCATGTCCCCTCTTAGGCTCACCTGTGCCCAACACAGGAGCCCCTGCCCCCTTCGCCACAGCTGCTGAAGCCTTATCCTCAGTGGCTTCCTCAGGGCCCAGGATCTCCAGCATGTGCCAGTGCACCCAGTAAGTGCGGCCTGTTGACTGCCAGAAAACCTGGTATGAGGGAGGAAGAAAGAGGGCAGAATAGAGAAGGCTCAACCCTCTGGGCCTTGGGCTGTGAAGGCTTGAAAGGACATGCCCAAGCATAGATTTGGGTCACACCCTCAAGACACACACCTGGCTAAGCCTGGAAAAAACCCCCACATGGCAAAAGGCTTCTTTCCCTTATCAGGAGTGGGCCCTGCCTCTTTTCTTAACCATGATGGTCTCTGCTCCCACATTCCTTCCCAGCCTCTTCCACCAGTGGTGGCGGTGGGGAGGCACCTCCATTTATCAGTTCTGCTTCCTGGGTGAGTCTCCCATGAACTCACAGCCCACCCACACCCCTGCCAGATTTTCTCAGCCCTCCAAATGCACCCCCCGCAAACGCCAACACCCTGTATCATTCCAGTTCCCCGGGGGGGGTTCTTCTTGGGTGGCCTGCGGGAGTCCCCTGTATGGAAGTCCCAGCTATACCCCACCCCAAATAAACTCCCAACAGTGTCTCACCACCGCACGCTGCCCACCTGCACAGGTGGAATGCCATTGTTGCTCTGCCGGAACTCGCCCTCGTCCCCGGCACTGATCTCCTCGTAATCATCCAGCATCCGCACTCGCATCCCCGGCTGCAGAGTCTGCTGCACATATTCTCCATAGCCACTACGGCTGGAGAATTCAGAGCGCTGGCGGAAAACCCACCCTTGTCTTCTGGGGGTGGTGACAATGGTGGGGAGTAAAAGGCTGGGGCCTGAAATATAGGGCTGAAAGATGGACCTGGATGGCCGAGGAGGTGACGTGCCCTGTTCACTGAGGTTCCGGGCCCAGCCCATGCTCCGCATCAGCTCAGAGATGAGGTTGCCCACAGCCATGCTGAACTCCAACTCCCGCTGTCCCCGGCTTTTCTCTCTTGTAGCACATGGGGAGCTTTGGTCTCCAGCTCCCAGCTCTGGACTGTTATTCAGCTGATCCAGGAGGGAGGTGACACAAAGGTAGCGCTTCACCAAGGAAAAGAGCAGCTTTCCTGGGATCTGTAAGACACAATCCTTGGCACAGGTTCATCTCTTCCTGGCTTCCCTCTTCCCTTCCCCCCAATATCCTCTTCTACTCCGTAGTTCTCAAACTTTGATTTGTGTAAGAAAGGCACAGGGAGTGTCTTAAAACACAAATTCCTGGGTTCTAATCTCAGAAATTCTGAATGGAGAGGGGCTGGGAGGTAGGACATGAACCTTCATGTTAACAAGTTCCCAGGTGGCTCTGGTGCTAACATATAGTCCTGAACCATGTTTTCAGAAATCATGCCTTAGGTCTTGTACACAGCATTTCCCTACAGCTGGCAGCATACCTGAGGCAGATGAATGCCCTCAAAGGCCATGCAGTGTTCTTCAGAGGATGTGGTTTCTGCAAACAGCTCCAGCAATGTATAGCGACTATCAAAATCCATGTGCTGCTCGATGCCATCTTGCTGGCTCAGTGACAGAAGGACGTGAGCCCGACTCCCTGTAATCCACACCCAATCCATATCTTCTCCTCAATCCTCAATACCTTCTCCCTGCCTTTCCTAGATACTATCTCTTATCCCAGAGGCTTTCAAACTTTGTTACTAAGATTCACAGCAAGAAACACATTTTACATGGTAACCTGTTACAAACATACATACACATAACTGAAACATATTTTATGCTACAAAATTTACCTACTAAGTGCTACACACTGATAACTTTAGGTTTTTTTTAACGTTGGTTATAACCCACCAAATTGATTTCAAAACCAACTAAGAAATCTCAATCCAGTTTCAAAAATACAGATAAGTCTTATTTCCTTCTCTGTCAATGCACTGAGAATGAACAGATAAGCCAGAGGCTATCATTTTAGCCTCTTCATATACCTGAAATAGCCTATTAATCTATATTTTTCCTTTGCATCAAATTGATATTCACCAAATGCTAAGTGTTCTTACAGAGCTGGGAAATCTCTTTCTGCTCTTACTCCTCCTTGTGGCCCCATTCTCTCCATTGCTTTCCTTCTTCCCTGGCTGTCTCTATACCATTCTTCCTCACCTGGACGTATCCATGGA
>NW_016107512.1:1907169-1908264 GCF_001604975.1 Cebus imitator | reverse complement strand
ACCAGCATCGTGGGCTGCCAGAGCCTGCAGCATTTTGCCTGCACTCCGGCGGATCTGAGGCTCAGGATTGCACAACATGTGCATGAGCAGGTCCAGGGCTCCTGTCTCCCTGAAGACACCAGTCAGGGGCCCGATGCTGGCGTAGGCACTGAGCACATGGATGGTGTGGAGCACAGCAGCTGTGAGGCTTGGGGTCCCACTTTCTGCCAGCTGCCTGGCAGCCCTGCGTACCAGCGCCTGCACATCAGCCTCCATCTCTCCCATTGCCACTTCATCCAGGCCTCCTGGATCTCGAGGAAAGCTTCCTGAAACCCCAGCTGGTTCATGCTGAGGTCCCTTAGACAGTGCTCGCTCACCTAACAGCCCAGGGCAGTTGGCATAGACCTCAGGAGCTGACAGCCACATGAGGATGTGCTCTGCTTTGCCTTCTTCCACACCCACTTTGCCCGCTTCTCCACACTTCAGGACACTCCATCGGATCAGGTATTCAGGATGTCCATCATGCCCAGGCCTCTGCCGAATGAGTTCTTCAGGATATGCCTGCAGCCGGGGCCCTAAGGGCACCATGAGGTCCCCAGCATGCCGTTCCCCCACCATCCTGACCTCCTGGGATATACAAGGAGAAAGATAAGGCAGTATGAGAAAAGAAAAAAAATACATAGAGGGGGTGGAATCTTGAGACACAGAGAAGGTGGGTGGTGATCGGTAGGCTGCATGGTAGAATTTAGGAGGCCAAACAGAAAAGGCAAAAAATAGGATGGAATAAATAGCTGAACACACTTTGGGATTTATAACAGAAGGAGAATAGAGTGAATACAGTGAGGGGATGAAAAGAAGGGATTTAAGAAATGGAAGAGTTGGCTGGGCATGGTGGCTCACACCTGTAATACTAGCATTTTGGGAAGCCAAGGCAGGTAGATCATGAGGTCTGGAGTTTAAGACCAGCCTGGCCAACATAATGAAACCCCATCTCTACTAAAAATACAAAAATTAGCCCAGTATAGTGGCACACTCTTGCAGTCCCAGCTACTCAGGAGGCTGAGGCAGGAGAGTCGTTTGAACTGGGGAGGCAGAGATTGCAGTGAGGCAAGACCA
>NW_016107512.1:1890061-1907052 GCF_001604975.1 Cebus imitator | reverse complement strand
AATAGGCAAAGTAACAATAAACAGAGTGGCAGTTAAGCAAGACAGTTTAGGCAGGATAGCAGCATGGCTGAGAGTTACAGGTCAGGACTTAGAAGGATAACATGGGCGGACAGGAAGGCAGCAGCACATGAGGCATGGAGTCCGAAAACGTGAGCAAACGTAGGACAGCAGGATAGCAGAGGGGCCGGACAGGGAGTATAAACAACACAGTAAAGCTGCAAGGTGGATGTAAAGGGTGGGTCATGGCAGACGTAGAGAGCGGAGATGACAAAAAGCTGGAATGTTGGGGCAAATGACTGGATAGGAAAAGCATATTTGAGTCTTGTGAAAGAGGGAGGGGCCTAGGAACCAGACAAAATTATGGGAAAGACAACCAGGTCTCACCCTGCACTTATGCTGTATGGTAAGGATCTAAGTAAGTTAGGTAGATAAGATAGAGGTGGTAATCATGAGGTTAAAGGTAGGGAATGAGGTCAGGAGAGAAGCAATATTCAGAAATTTCAGAGTCAGATAAATGTGACTCTGAATTCTGGCTCTTTGTCTCACTGTCTGCATAGTTTGGAACAAGTTACTTAACCTCTGAGCTTGTTTTCTCTTCTGCAAGATGGTAGTAATATTCATAGCTATTTCATGAATTTAATAAGATCATGTATATAAAGCACTTGGAACAGCATGTAGCACATACTTCTTAGATAGAGGAGGTAGGAGAGTCATCAGATAAATGCAAAGTTGTTAAGACTGATTGTAAATGGGAGTGGAACGATCAGTAAAGATACGCGTGATATGAAGCAATGCAGGGGCAACAGGAAATAGTGAGAATAAGAATGAAAAGATACACCCAGATGAAGACATGGTGGTCAGGGCAGGGGTCATGTTGGCATACAGGGACAGAACATGAGAGTAGAAGAGGAGGGAGAAAGAAGGATGTGGACCTCAATGGAGGTAGGGGCCCACTTACGATGTGGGGCAGGCCTGGATGGTAACCAGCGACGTGCCAGCGGGCAACTGGTTACCAGCAGAGGGACGTAAAAGAATCAGATAGGAGGAGGTGGGGAGTGTAACGTAGGCCTAGAAGAGCAATTATAAACTAAGGTGTGGGGGTGAGGTCCGGACGCAGGGATGAGACCAGCAGACGGCAAGGTCAAGCCCAAGCTTGCAGAGCCGTGGGGAGGTGGAGGAGGCCAGCACTGCAGAGGGAACGGGTTTGGGGAGCGGGGTGAGGATGGTTGGGGGAGCGGTCCAAGGAAGCCGAAAGACCCAGTAAATCTCAGAGAGCTAGATCTGGTTCCCTTTGTCAGCCCTACTGACAGTGGCTAAAGAATCGGGGAGGGGACAGGAGAAGGGGAGGGACCGGGTCCGCGCAGAACTCTCCTCTCACCTCCCACCGCCCGGCTCAGCCCTCGCTGGGACCCAGCAGCTGGTCCCGCCGTCCTGGCCCCGCCTCCTCAGAGCTCCCTTCCGGGTCACACGGCGAGTGCACGCACGGTCGGGTACCTACGGGTCCCACCGCGGCCCACGCTGAGCGTGGCGGAACAGCTCGCGAGTGGAGCATGCGTGCTACCGCAGGCGGCTGCACGGGAAGAGGGGCGTGGGGGCGCGCTACCGGCGGTGCCCAGGATCGCGGTCACGTTGCTCCTCTCTCTGCAGCAGGAAGAAGCTCTTTCCATCCAATCAGCTGTGAACCCCCGCTTCTCTTCACTGGGTTGCCCTCCTAATCCTCCCTCTCCCAACACAGAGATCATTCTGACGAAACATAGTATCCCACACTCCCACCTTAAAGCTGTCCTATGACCTTTCAGTAGGTCACGTGCCCATGAGTTTCCCAAACCCTTGAGTAAGGCTTTGGATTAGTTGTGCCACTTTTCCTATTAAAATTACTCCTATGCGTTGGCCTTAACACCTAGCAAAGCCACGCATGGGAAGAAGATCCTCGACCCGCAAAACGTTCCTTAAATTGTATAGAATTCAACAGCCCAAAGCACACATTAGCATTACCGTTCTCACCCGGAGGAGATTCTCTCGCCCGGATTGCTACTCAGAGCAGCAATTTTAGGAGTTTGCCTTGCAGCCATACCCCTCTCCCTCCCTAAGTAGAAAAATAGAGCCAAAGACCCCACAGTCTGTGCACAAAAATGATACATTTATTGAAAGAGTATTTTTTTTTTAATACAAAAGAAAGCTCTGTACATAGGACTGTGACCATGTCCACTATTCCTGGGTCAGCATCCCAGGGGAAGTAGAAACCACTGACATACACACTCACATTCACACACACACACACACTCTGGCGCGCGCACACACACACATACCCCAGAGCCACCGAGGAAGGGAAACACCAAGGATCGCTGCACATAAAAATGCCACCTCAACTCATCCCTGACACACGCATGTTCTCCCAAGGCCACGCTCACACAACACCCATTATAAGCACTTTGCCTGATTCACTCACTGGGTCTGTCTTTTGTGGGAAGGAGAGGAAGAATTCATCAAAGGTCTCCTCCCATGGGTGGGGGAGCAGGGAGTGAGTGGTGTGGAGTGATACAAGAGCAGAGCAAAGGGGTTGGGCAGTTACAGACCTGAGTCCCAAGCTCCCCTGCTCTCTGGCCCCTGATTTGCCATGCCCCAGCCTTGAAAGCCACCCATAAGCCCCAGCTATCTCCAGGAGAAAGCCCAGAAAGGTGACTTCCATCTTGGCACCCCAAACTGGGGCAAGACAGCAATGAGGGTTAGAGGTTAGGGGGTTCTCAAACATGTAGGCAAATCATCCCCTTGATAACTAGGCTGTGCGTAAAATCTTCCCCCACCCCTTCACCTAATCACAGAAGCCAGCTTGTTCCTACTGAAGGCAGTTAGTTGTAGGGGTTAAGAAAATTTCACCCCACTGCTGCCCTGTTTCTGAAAAAGCTCCCTTTCTGGATATAGGTGGTGAAGGTAGGCTCTGACACAGGGTAAAAGACCCTCCCCCCCATGCTGCCCACCCTCAAGATCTACCCCAAAGGGGGAAGAGGGAGGTGGGGCATGGCCCCTGTACAAATTACATAAATACTGAGGTTACACTTAGAAAAATAAAGTCATTTTCTTCAAGGCTTTTTGTCTTAATTTAAAAAAGTTACAGTAGCTGCTCACTCCCTGGGAGAGCTGCCCATTTCTGGCTCCCCTTTGGCTACACTCAGCCCAAGAGCTGCTCCCACTTCTTCTGACCCCCATTCCTGCCTCTCACCCCCTCCCAGACCCCACCCTGCTCACTGCAACTTGGGCCCCAGGCAGCTACAGGCCTGGGGAAGCACAAGGCTGCAATGCCCATGCGTGTGGCACAAATGAAGTCAGTTGCCTCTGCCTGACACCCTCCCACCCCACCCCGACATTTGGTCTCCCTCTTCCCTCTCCCTAGCAACAGCCCTAAAGGGCAAAAAGAGGCCCAGAGCTGTAGGTCACCCTCCCCACCCCGTTGGGGCATGGCCTGAGGGCCCCTCCCCCCGCTTTCTCCTGGAAACAACCCAGGACTGGGCAAACCCAGAATCTCCCCTACACACTGGTGGACCCCAAGCTTGTGGGGTGGCTCTGTCCCCAGGGGCCCAGCCAGTTCTGGGGAGCCCAAAGGCTCCCCAGGGAAGGGGAGTTTGGGCAGGGAGGGGGACGAGAAAAACGCCATAAAAAAAAGTTAAATATTTTAAAAATATATATTTATAGATTTGTTTTCACTTCGTCTCCTCAAATAAAAAGTTCAAAATCAACTTTAAGTAAAGCAGCTGGGAGGAGAGGGGGGAAGACGAGGGGAAGAAGGGAACGCTGGTGGTTCCCTCCAACCCAGGAGCCCCTGGAAGTCCAAGGGGAGCGGCAAGGCAGGGCAGGCGGCCCCAGGAACCTGCCCAGTGCACAGGCCCAGCTACTCAGGAGCTGAAGGGGCAGAGGGCAGCGGTGTGAGGGAGGAAGCCCCTGTCTCCCCAGCTGGCCCCCTGAGGGGCAGGGGCAGGGCTCTTTTGACCCAGCCTGTGGCAAACACAGGGCTCACCTGGGGTCAGCAAGGAGGCTGGCAAGAGGGCCCCAACTTCTTCCTCAGGGGAGGACACAGTGCCCAGCCCCACAGAAGGCCTGTGTGTGGGGAGGTGGGGCACGGTCCCATTGGGTAAGCTAATACTCATGGCAAACATCGAGCCAAGCTGGCGAGGGGAGTCCCAGGAAGGAGGACGGCCCCTCCAGCAACAGAAATGGGAGGTGGGGTGGGAAGAAGGGGAGGCTGAGGGAGGACGGGTGGAGGCAGACAGGCCCATTTCTTTGGCTGGAGTGAGAGGGCTCAGTCCTGTGGCTGCCTGCCCGCTCCTCCTCCTCGCCTTCCTCCCGCGGCCCGTCAACGTGTGTGTAAAGAAAACGTGAAAAGGCAACAATAAATAAGTGGTGCCATCCCTTGGGCCATCTGTCCAGGGCGGCGGGCGGATCATTCACTCTTGGTGCTGTGGGCGGTGTCCAGGTTCACCACCTGTAGCTCGGTGAGGTTGCTGCTGCTCCCGGCCTGCTGCCCTATAACAGCCATCTGGAGGGAAGGGGGTGTATGAGAAGAGGCAGGGACTGGCCAGCCAGCTCAGGCTCCCCCGGCTTCCCTGCCTGCCAACCAAGGCCTGTGCAGAAAAGCAGATGGGCTTCTGGGCTAGGGATTTCAGCTTTGATAAACTGGTAACAGGGTCCCCCAAAGTCAAGACAAATAATTGGCTATCTGGGATGGGGTGACAGGTATCCCCACCTACCTGGTGCAGCTGAACTGCTGAAACAGGGATCTGCACTGTCCCAGATGACGCTGTCAGGAACACCTGGGGGACACCACCTACATTGGAAAACCACAGGAGATACTCAAATTGTTTGTTAAAACTTCCTGATATTGGAGGAGTGGTGACAAATGCACAAGTGATGTGGGGAGTGTCAGATGGAAGTGCCAAAGGGAGAGGGTGCCAGTGTGTCTGAGGGTACATGTGGGTGTGAGCATCCAAGTGTGCATGGTGTCCAAATGTGTGTGTGAGCATCTAAGTCTGTGTTGTATTTGGGTAGAAATATTTGTAGGCATCAGTGCATGTGTGTATGTGTGAGTATGCGTGTGTGCATAAGGAAGGAAACGGTCCTCCTTTCCTGAGCCCTGCTCCTCTACTCACCTGGTTCCTGGACCTGGCTGTGGGACACCTGCATGGTAGATGGTGCCTGGGAGAAGGCATTCAGCACGGTGAGGCTGCCATCAGCCAGGCCTGAGGTGGGAGCATACATCACTGCATGCGGGCTAGGGTACATCATGTGGCCACCCACAGTTGTGGGCACAGATGACGTCATGATGGTGGCGGGCAGCGTCACTGGTAAACACAAATGTGTCAGCTCGACACTGGTCCCTACTGATACCTCCCATTCCACCCCTAGGAATTCCAGGCCCCCAGAGCCCTCTTGCCATTTCCCAGGTCAGAAGCTAGATACAACTATTTCTCTGCTCCATCATCAACTTAAAAAAGTCTATTTTTTCTTAAACGCAACACCACCAATCTTTAATTGTATCCTATCACATTGTACTATTCAATTGTCTATCTGCTGAATTCTTTAAGTCCCAAATCTTGGGAAAAACAAAGATTATGACTGACCTACTCTCAGGAAACTCAGATACTCCCTTTTAGGGAGCTCTCTAACATCTTATTTGTTCTCATTCTCCCTCCTTCTTAATGCACAGTGAACAAATTCATCTTTCAAACCAGCACGTCTCAAATGTCAATATGCATTACATGGGAATCTTGCTAAAACACAGATTCTGATTCAGTAGGTATGGGGTGAGACTCAAGATTCTATATTTCCAACAAGCTCCCAGGTAATGCTGGTGTTCCGAGTCCATAGGCCACACTTTGAGTAATAAGGTTATAAATAACGAGAACTTAAAATTAACCTTATTTTGAGAGTATCTCATCATTTCTGAAATGTCTAGAGATACATGAGGGTAACTGTAGCTATTCAAAACCTGTAAGACCCTAGCACAAAGAGAAAATTGCTAAGTCCTTCTTGATAATTAAGCAACTGTGTCTTTGTGCAAGTAACTTCTTATTTCTAAGCCTCTGGCTCCTCATCTGAATGAGAAGGTGGTTCCTAAATTTGTCCTGAAATCCACGGCCCCACTGCAGGACAGTATTCAAAACCCATTCATCCTCACCTGGCTATCCCATAATTATTAAGCCAAAAGCCTCAATATCCACTTTAAGAAATCCCTTGACTTTAGCTACAGAAGGGTTACTGCTGGCACCTACTGCTGGCACCTACTGCTAGGCATCGTGGGGAAGGCAGGCAGGGACAGGGCTGCAAGCTATACCTGTCCCGCTGGAGGAGGTCTGCGTGAGGTCTGTGCTGCTGTCACGGGAGGGAGACGCTTGCTGTGGGGCCTGGTGCACTTGAATGGCCTGCACTGGGACCTGCTGGGCCACTGCCCCACCTGTAAGACAGAGTCTTATTTGTGCTCTGTCCTGCTCAATTGCCACCTCCACCAAGTACCCATGGACACCCCAGTCCCAGGGTCTGGCACACTGGTCCCAAACTCCCATCACTGTCTTTCCTGGGAGTCAAAGAGGCCCTTCATGCCCAAATCTCCCCTCTGGAGGCTTCCACGCTCTGCTCTTGCTCATCCCTCCTCCTCCTGCCCTGGGCCTTGCCTCTCTTTTCTTCAGTTAACCCAACAGCTGGCAATAACTCATCAAGGACATGATCTGCCTCCCAGTCAAGGCAGGAAGTGGTGAAATGTCTACTGCCCTGTGGCAGTGGGGCATGGGGTTGGGGTACCTAGACAGGGCCAGAGTATATGGTTGAAACTTACTGACAAGGACAGCAGGGGTCTCAGTGGGCAGAGGTATGCCTGCCAACGGGATATAAGAGGCTTCTCTCAGGCTCTGGCCCCTAGTCACCTTCCTTCTGAGCAGGGAAAGAGGTTCTCTTGGTGCCGGCCCTAAACACACTCTTAGCATGCTTGATTTGCCCCGAGGACGAATCTCTCCCTGCCCCTCGTGACTCACCAGGCATAAGGGTGAAGCTGGTAGGCAGCTGCATAAGGCCCCCAGAGGAGACAGGGCCGCTGCCTGTACTCTTCAGCACAGTCCCGTTGGCACTGCTGACAGCACTGGGGCTGACACTAGCAGACACTGGTGCCAGGTAGTTGGTGATGGGAAAGGAGGGGCCACTGCTGACTTGCATGGTGGTAGAGGTGCTAGGTGCTGTTTGGATGGTAGAGGTGGTACCCGGCAGGTTGGTGACTGTGAACGCCGGCTTCAGTGTGTCCTACACCCAGAGTAAAGATGAAGCAATGAGCCTCTACCAGATCCTGCATTTGCAGAAGCTTTGTGTGGACTGAGAACCCAGACTGAAACCAGTGAGCTTGGGTTCAAATCCCCACACCACCATTTACTTGCTGCCTGACTCTTGGGTAAGCTATTGATCTACCGAGTTACAGTTTCCTATCCATAAAGGGAGAGTAATACCTACCCCCAGGTTGCTGTAAGGATTAAGTAAGTTGGCATACATAAATCACTTGGAAAACAGTACCTGGCACATAAAAAGCCTAAAATAAATATTTGCTGTTCTTATGATGATGATTATCATTGTCATCATTATAATCCCGAGTTCTCTGCTCCAATGGACTGTGGTAATCTCACTGGCTGGAGAGTCAGGACACCAAGGCCTGTTCCTAGCTCTGGTAATGACCATTTATGTGACCCTGAAATAACCACTCCCCTTTTCTGAACCTTGGTTTTCCTCTATAAGCATGAGGAGGCTGGGTTGCTATGTTTTCTTTAAAAGAGTTTTTCCAGCTCTGATTTGTCAGGCTTCCGATAGGAACTCTGAGTTTCTCAGGGAACTTAGAGTTTGAAAGAGATCTTCAGGGTCTGGCAATGACACACATCCAAGATGTAAACTACCAAAAGAATGTACTCATCCAACAAATTTCCTGGGAATAAATGAGACCTACTGTTACAAAAGTTTAAAAATTATTACAGATGATATGCTACTAAGAGAAGGAGAAGCCTAGCACTGACTCTTCCCCTCCGGGAGCCTTCGTTCTTAGAAGGGGAAGGAAGAAACTGAGAACCAAGCCACCAAGCCCAGACCCGAACTGAGTCAACCAGAGGGTCAAAGGCTTGGGGGTGGTTCAGCACGAGACGTTTGCTAAGCAGCTGGGCCCAGGACTCTTGATTGGCAGAGGCGTTGCTAAGGCAAACAGTGCTGCTTCCTCCCATTGGCCAGTTAGTTAAGCGCTACCCGGAAGGTGGAGCTCCCCAGACAGCAAGGGAGGAAGCCCCACCCCCTCTCCTTACCGGGAAAAGGAAGGGGGAGGCGTAACAGCCCCAGCATCCCTAGCAGCAGGCGAAAGCGCTCCCTAACTGCCCAGGCCCCCAACATCCTAAAGAGGCAGGCGGCAGGCTTGTAAGGTAGTCTCCGGCCCAATCAACCAGCCTGCCTGCCGAGAGTGCTGGGTTCCCAGGACCCCGGGACCAGAGTGCTCGCTTTCTACTCCCTGGCGACCCAGCCTGGAGGGCCGGGCTAAGCTACACCCCCGCCCCTAGTGGGGAGACAGCTGGCGGGAGGAATGCAATGGCCCTGCCAGGCAGGCGGGCTGCGGGCGGGAGGCCGGCGTGGAGCCCGAGCGGGCCTTATATGGGCACGGAGGCCGCCCGCTTATCTAGAGGGCCGGGCTCTGTCAGGAAAGCGAGGATGGACACCTGTCCCCTAGGACGAGGGTCGCTAATCCGGCTCCACTCAACATCCGTAGGCACCTATCCACCTGTCCTGGGCCAGAGAGGGAGAGGGACCCCCTTCCCTTCCCTCCTCTTACATAGGCAACACAAACATACCTTGGTCTCCCCACTGCTGTCAGACTCCGACACCTGGTAGGTGAGATCTGTCTCTTCAAAGCCAGTGGCACTCATTCTCTGGTCTGTTGTGGGGTCTGAGCGGGGTGGAGAGTCTGGCGAGTTGAGGCAGGTCTGAATCAGTGCCTTGCCGGTCTCACTGGTGATCATGGGCTGCAGTTTGCGGGTGGCAAAGGTATACACATGGCCTGTCTCACTGGCCACCAGCAACAGCACCTGTGTCCCTGTCAGCGTGGACAGCTCATAGGCCTGGGTGAGGAGGGAGATGGGCAGGTCAGCAAATTTTTTATCTCTACCTTCCTTGGGAAGTTGGAAAAAGAAGAATTATACAGTGATCTCGTTCCCCCATTCCCATAATGACCTTCATCTCTAGTGCCTCTGGGGACAGAGTGTCCTATCAGGATCTCTGCAAGCAGCAAAACTACCCATCCTCCTCCTTTGAGGAGCAGCCCCATTGACCTGCAGATACCCCAAGCAAACAGTAATAGCTGGCGGGTAGTAGAACATACAACCTCAGGGGATACCAACGAAGGACCCAGTTAGCTGCTCTCCAACACAGCTTAGAGCCTGGAATGTCCCAGAGCCTCACCCCTCCTCACTGTCACAGGGACCAGGATGGATCCCTACCTACCACAGTGGAATTTGCACAAGACATTAGTGATAACCGACCACTTAAGCTCCAACAGTTCCATGTTTCTTTCCAGAAACTGCACAGGCTCCAACTTGTTGACACAGCCTAACTTCTCCTTTTGTCCTGTAATACTTTACTGCCCTTCTTTCTTTGTCTTGGGAAGAAGGTTATGAAAGGAGAAAAGAGTTTTCCTTCATTAATTACCTCCCCCCACAACCTTCTCCACTGGATCAAGTGATAAGGGATACTGATACAACAGTGTCTGGAGTGATGGGAGATGAGACCTAGATTAGTACTGAACATCCTGCCATGAGCCCAGGAAGGGGGCCTTTAAGGATGGCCCCATAGATGCCATACCCTCCCAACGAAGTTCTACGAACCACCTTGGAAGCAGCTCTGGTTTCTACATGGGACAGAAATAAACACCAGCCAGCGTTTCCAAGGATCCAGCTCCTTGTTTCCCAATTCCTCTGCTTTCATCCCTTCCCTTACCTTCTACACCCCAAAATTACTCCTTTCCTTACCACTTTCACTGGCTGGCAGATGAGGAATTCCTAGGTACCTCTGGCAAGCCTCCCTGGCTTCCCCCAAACCCCATCCATGCATAGATTCTCCGTAGGGCTGGAAACCCCACTTGTCCTAACTGCAGGAGATTCTGCAGCTGGTCCTGCCAGGAGCATGCGGTTCCCAGTGGATGCCATGGAAGACACGGCCGGCGCGGGACTAGGTCCCTGCTGCTCAGGGCAGCATCAGTTCTCCTGCCCGGCTCTCTTACCTGGTTCCTAACCCTGCCTGTCCTTCGAACAAGCACTACTCTCGTGGTGCCCGCTTCCTCCCACGCATGCTCGCTCATTGTTGTCATGCAGCTCCAGCCTCCTCACCTCCATACCTTCTCGTCTGCTCCCTGCTTTTCCGGCGCCCTCCTCCGAACACCAGAGTGCACAGGACCTACTGATCCCGCTTCTCTTTATCCACCTCCTTGGCAGCCTGGCAGCCTCGCAGCCTCCCATGACCGCTCCTCACCCCTTCACTCAGCAAGAGCCCTCTTCCCCTCGCGCGCCGGTCACTCCCACCTCGGCGCCTTTCCCCACGGTTCCGGGCGTTCGCGGGATCTCCCCTCTCCCCACATTTCCCAGGCGGCCCCTCCCCTTCGGCCCTCCCCGGGCAGGAGCCATCCCCTCCCACATACCTCCAGTGGACTCGCCGCCTCTCACCTCCGCCTAGGCTCTGCCTTCCTCCCGGGCTCCCCCTGTGCATCCCCACCCCTCCCGGCCCCCGGGGCCCGCCAGCTCGCCGGCTTGGTACCTTCTTCATGATGCCCGTCTTCCTCTTGCTGAAGGTCGTGTAGCGCCGCAGCTTGTTGTCGATGAACTCCATCTTGATCTTCACGCGGCCCCGGGTCTTCTTACCCGGCTTGGCCCCGCTCACCGCGCCGCTCACCGGCCCGTAGCCTCCGGTGGCCGCCGCCGACGCCTCGGGCCCACCGACCACCATGCCGATCTCCATCTCGCTCAGGCTCCGCTTCAGGCCGCGCCGCTCGGCGCCCAGCTCCTCCTCCTCGCCCGACTCCGAATCGCCCTCGCTGCCGCTGTAGAGGGCCCCCGCGGTGGGCGCCGGGGTGGTTGCCGCCGCTGCCGCAGCCTCCCGCTCCAGGCGGCCGGGCCCGAGCCCCGCGCCGTTCCCGGGGACTCGGCCCCCGTTAGCACCGCGAGTCCCGCCGCCGCCGCCGCCCGGCCGCCCCGTCGGGGTCCGATTCAGGCTGCCCCCCAGGGCCGAGCCCCGGCCCAGAGCCGCCGCGGCCCCAGCTTGGCTCGGTAACATGGCGCTCGATGCAGGAGGGCGGACGGGCAGTCAGCGAGGAATCGGAGACGCCGCCGCCGCCGCCATCGGCTTCCCGGCTCAACCCGGCACTCCCGCTGCTGCTGGTGCAGCTATCGCTGCCGCGGCCGCCGCTGCGAACCCGGGGCCCCTGCACGCCCGGGCCGACCTGGGCCCTCACTTTCCTGCCCCTGTGGCCCGGGCTGCCCCAGGCCGCGCGCAGCGCCCCCTGTCCGTCTGCTAGGGCGGCGCGCCCGGCGGCCGTCAGCGTTCCCCGGGGGGCAGGGGCTGCTGGCCGCGGCCGAGACGGCGGGTGGAGGGGGCCGGGACCACGCGCTGGCGGCGGAGGGATCCCCCGACCCTTCCCCCCATATAAAGAGATACAATGTTTCCTTTTATGGCGAGGCCGCTCCTTATATGGTGAGCCCCAGCGCCCCCGCCCCATTGGTCCGCGGTTCCGGCACCTCCGCTCCCCATTGGCCCACGGGGGCGCTTATTTGCATAGACATACCGAACTCGTTGCTGTCATCCCGCGTCAGACCGCGACTCCAAGAGGGGTGGAGCCGACGCCTCTTAAAGGAACCGGAGAGCAGGCACGACTCCGCCTCCCTGAACCCGAGAATGGTAGCATGGTTTGGGAGGCACCGGCAGAGAAGCAGCCTGGGAGAGGACTGGAGCGCAGTCTTGAGGAGGAGAGGGAGCAGCATTAGGAAATGGGCACCGGGATGCTGGAGGCACTGGGGAAACCCCTGGGTGGACTGTGGGGTTTGCAGTAAAATTTAAAATACAGCTCAAATTCCAAGGGAGGAGTGTAGGGATCGATTGGAGCACTTCCTCACGCCCTCCTGAGGGAGGCACAGTTATTGGCAGAGCGGAGGGGGCTTGGGTCCCCGGTGTCCAGACTCGTCGCGTCCCGGCCCCTCCGCTCTAACTTTTCCCCTCCCCCCGACTTCCCTTCCTTTTCCCTCGCTTTTGTAGGCGACGACACTTTCCCACCAGGCTGGCTCGCGGGTCCTCATTCATCATCCTCTGCACGGTGGGGTCTTTGGCAGACATACATCTGGAAAAGGCGGGTGGAGGGGAGGGCGAGAGACAGATCGGCTTCCCAGTCCCCGAGGCGGGCAGGGAGGAGAGACGGAGATCAGTGAAGACTTCCAGCTGCAGGCTGGGCTGGGGGGAGCGGGGCGTCCCGAGGATAAAGCCCACCCTACCGCCAGTGCAAAGACCTGAAAAAGTGTAGCCTGACAGAAAGTTTAATCAAGTAAAGCACGCTCGCGCACACACACGCACATACACGCCCTTCTCTGGAAAGCCCATTGGAGGAAAGATAAATTTTCTTTTTCAGACAGGGTATCGCTCTGTCGCCCAACCTGGAGTGCAGTGGCGCGATCTTGGCTCATTGCAACCTCCGCCTCCTGGGTTCAAGCGATTCTCCCACCTCAGCCTCTCACGTAGCTGGGACTTACAGGCGCATGCCACCACAGTGGCCTAATTTTTGTATTTTTTGTAGAGATGGGTTTTTGCCGTGTTGCCCAGACTGATCTTGAACCCCTGGCCTCAAGCGATCCTTCCCTCTTGGCTTCCCAAAGTCTTAGGATTATAGGCTTGAACCACCGTGCCCCGCAGAAAAAAATTTAAAGACTAGAACTGGGGTGCTGCAAAGCCAGGTTCAAAGTCTGGGTCTGGATGTTTTTGCCAAAGCAGTGAAAATAGCTTGGACTTTGCTGTTAGAGAATTATTTAAATCTGGAATCTGCCTCTTGGTAGCCCTGTACCTGGAAACAAGTGATCTGATATTTCCAAACTCCATATTCATCAATGTTGCTATCCATTCCATGAGATTTTTTTTTTTTTTTTTGAGACAGAGTCTTGCTCTGTCGCCTAGGCTGGAGTGCTGGCACAACCTCGGCTCACTCAACCTCCACCTCCCAGGTTCAATCGATTCTCCTGCTGCCTCAGCCTCCCAAATAGCTGGGATTACAGGTGCTCGCCACCACACCCAGCTAATTATTTTGTATTTTTAGTAGAGACGGGGTTTTGCCATGTTGTCCAGTCTGGGCTCAAACCACTGACCTTCTGGTCACCTCAAGTAATCCGCCCGCCTCAGCCTCCCAAAGTGCTGGAATTACAGGTATGAGCCACCATGTCCAGCCTACTCCAGGAAATTCTTAATGCAGATTTAATGAGATAAAAACTAAAGGGCAGAGTAATTGGTCAGTGCTTAGGCAATAGGAGTTACCTGGAGTAAGTCATCTCATCCTAGCATCTTCGAATGTTTAAGGGGATGGGAGACTGATTATTCCTGCCTGAAAAATTGTGAAGATTTAATAAAGCAGTTGACTGTAACCTATTCATTACTGGTAGTGGCAGTAATATCAATTCAGTATACTACAGCTGACATTTAAAATCACAAAAAGCAAAGTCAAATATTGCTGCATAAAACATTTGTTTGCATTATATATAAGTTGAACCCTATAAAATTACCATTTTATAGGTCAAGAAGGTGGGATATTGTCAATTTCTTATCATTCAGTGTATGTGACAATATCAACTGCATTTCTTACTGTGAGTCACGACCCAAAAGCTTTGAGAAATACTGAAATAAAATATGTGCAAGTGATCAGTAAAATATAGTGTATATAATGAATAAAACACAGCGCGTATTTTTTGTAAGATAGATATGAGGTCTCCCTATGTTGCCCAGGCTGGTCTCAAACTTCTGGGCTCAAGCTATTCTCTCACCTCAGCTTCCCAAAGTGCTGGGATTAAAGGCCTGAGCCATAGTGCCCAGCCCCCAATAGTTTTAAAGAGGTTGCCCCTCCCCCCACCAATTTACTCTTTACCACAGGTACTTCAACATATGAAACACGTTAGCCCAAGAGGAACAACAGGTCAAATAGATAAATAGGCTCCAGAAGGGTTTTAGGGGCCACAAATGATGTTTGGGGTCATGTTTTGTCTGAGCACCAAAATACTACAGCCAAAGCCCTGGGATTTCATTCCCACCTGCCCTCTAAAGACTTTTTCATTTGAGCCTCCTAGTTTAGACACATGCAAGGGTGACATCCCTCAGCAGGGACAGGCAACTGCTCTCTGCCACGTCTATAGGGGAGCTCCTATAGATGTGGCAGAGAGCAGTTGTCTGGGAAGAACACAGTCCTTAGCTACCCTCCAAATAGGCTGTCCTCTCTCCAATTTCTCCCAACTCCTGGGTCATTGCACACCAGTGTTAGTGTCACAGCTTCTTTGTCTGCTTGGGATGGCCCAGCTTCGTGTCCTTTGTCACCACAGGGAGTCAGGAGGAGATCTATACCCACACTATTGGATTATTGCAGGTTCCAGAGCCCAAAGTATTGCTAGGGATAAAGTCAAAATCAAAAACTATCTCATAGATATGTTTTATTTGGACCTTAAAACATTTAAAAATCATGAGAGTTTACATAAAAATCTGAATATGTGGCCAGGCGCAGTGGCTCACGCCTGTAATCCTAGTACTTTGGGAGGCTGAGGCGGATGGATCACTTGAGGTCAGGAATTCAAGACCAGCCTGGCCAACATGGCAAAACACCATCTCTACTAAAAAAAGCAAAAAATTAGCCGGCCATGGTGGCGCACGCCTATAATCTCAGCTACACGGGAGGCTGAGGCAGAGAATCACTTGAACCTGGGAGGCAAAGGCTGCAGTGAGCTGAGATGGGGCCACTGCACTCCAGTCTGGGCTATAGAGCGAGACTCCGTCTCAAAAAAAAAAAAAAAAAAAAATCTGAATATCCAACCTCCCTCAAAAAAAATCAGAATTTTTGGTAATAGTGGACCTAGGTACCCACAGGAGCACTGTCACCTGGAGCTGATGGTGGCCATAGACCCCACACAGTCTACTGAGCTCAGGGGAGCTCCCTGCCTGGCTGCTCTGAAATGGGAAGTTGAAATGCTCCTCCAAAAATACCTCATCAGAGTAGGCCTTTGCAACAAAGGGGAGCTCATGTCCACCCCAGACCATGAAAGGCCTCTGGAAGTACATGAGAACTTCAGCCAGATCCCTCACACCACACAGATTCCACCCAGACCTTTCTTTCTTTCTTCTAACTTTTAACACCCAAGTAATAACAAAACAAATATTAAGGATTGCTTTTAAAAATTACTGTTGGCCGGGCACAGTGGCTCACACCTGTAATCCCAGCACTTTGGGAGGCCGAGGCAGGCAGATCATGAGGTCAAGAGATCAAGACCATCTTGGCCAACATGGTGAAACCCCTTCTCTACTAAAAATACAAAAATTAGCTGGGCGTGGCGGAATGCGCCTGTAGTCCTAGCTACTCAGGAGGCTGAGGCAGAAGAATCACTTGAACCCGGGGAAGCAGAGGTTGCAGTGAGCTGACGTCGCGCCACTGCATTCCAGCCTAGGCGACAGAGCAAGACTCCATCTCAGGAAAAAAAAAAATTACTGTCATGGCTGGGTGCAGTGGCTCACACCTATAATCCCAGCACTTTTCGAGGTCAAGGTGGGAAGATGGCTTGCATCCAGAAATATGAGACCAGCTTGGGCAACATAATGAGACCCCATCTCTTAAAAAACAAAAAATTGGGCCAGGTGACGTGGCTCACGCCTGTAATCCTAGCACTTCAGGAGGCCAAGGCAAGTGGATCACCTGAGGTCAGGAGTTCAAGACCAGCCTGGCCAACATGGCAAAACCCTATCTCTAGTAAAAATACAAAAATTAGTCAAGCGTGGTGGTGTGTGCCAATAATCTCAGCTACTCAGGAGGCTGAGGCAGGAGAATTGCTTGAACCCAGCGGTGGGGGCGGCGGGGGGAGGGAAATTGCAGTGAGCCGAGATCATGCCACTTCACACTCTTGCCTGGGTGAAAGAATGAAACTCTGTCTCAAAAAAAAAAAAAATGTTGGGCATGGTGGCACGCATCTGTAGTCCCAGCTACTAGGGAAACTGAGGCAGGAAGATCACTTGAGCCCAGGCTGCAGTGAGCCGCGATGGTGCCACTTCACTCAATCTGGATGACAGAGTAAGACCCTCTCAATTAAAGAAAAAAATTACTGGCCGGGCGCAGTGGCTCACACCTGTAATCCCAGCACTTTGGGAGGCCGAGGCAGGCAGATCACGAGGTCAAGAGATCGAGACCATCCTGGCTAACATGGTGAAACCCCGTCTCTACTAAAAATACAAAAAAATTAGCTGGGCATGGTGGTGCACACCTGTAGTCCCAGCTACTTGGGAGGCTGAGGCAGGAGAATTGCTTGAACCCAGGAGGCGGAGGTTGCACTGAGCTGAGGTTGCACCACTGCACTCCAGCCTGGTACCTGGTGATGGAATGAGACTCTGTCTCAAAAAAAAAAAAATTACTGTCAAAATACCCTAAATCTTTTTTTCATTTGGAATTAACCTTTACCCAGGGATTCATAATTTCACACAGAAGCAAAGAGGGTATCAATTGTGATGGCAGCATTAGAAGTAATGGAAGAGAATTTATGAGTCATTGTGCCTGAGAAAAGCCTGGAAAGCCACACTCCAAACACTAATAGTTCTAGTGCTTACCTATGGAGAGTGAGGTTTGGGACAAGAGATGAAAGGGGTGTGCTTTTCGGCTTTATATAAGTCTGTATCATGTGACTTCTTTGACAATCAATATTATCTTTTTTTTTTTTTTTTTTTTTTTT
>NW_016107512.1:1869029-1889861 GCF_001604975.1 Cebus imitator | reverse complement strand
TTGACCAGGATGGTCTCAATCTCTTGACCTCGTGATCTGCCCGCCTCAGCCTCCCAAAGTGCTGGGATTACAAGCATGAGCCACCACGCCCAGCTGACAATCAATATTACTTTTATATTTTTCTTTTAAAATTAAGCAAAAATAGGCGCGGTGGCTCATGCCTGTAATTCCAACACTTTGGGAGGCCAAGGCAGGTGATTGCTTGAGGTCAGGAGTTTGAGAGCACACTGGCCAATATGGTGAAACCCTAGCTCTACTAAAAATACACAAAAAAAAAAAAAAAAAAAAATTAGCCAAGTATGGTGGCAGGCACCTGTAATCCCAGCTACTCAGGAGGCTGAGGCAGGAGAGTCTCTTGAATTCAAGAGGTGGAGGTTGCAGTGAGCCGAGATCAAGACACTGCACTCCAGCCTGGGGGACAGAGGGAGACACCCTCTCAAAATAATAATAACAATAATATTAAATAGCAGAAAACAAGCTGGGTGTGGTGACTCATGCCTGTAATCCCAGCACTTTGGGAAGCCGAGGTGGGCGGATCGCTTGAGCTCAGAAGTTTAAGACAGGTCTAGGTAACACAGCTAAATTCCTTCTCTACAAAAATTAACCAGGCATAGTGGTGCATTCCTATGGTTCTGGCTACTGGGTAGGCTGAGGAAGGAGGATCGCCTGAACCTGGGGAGGCTGAGACTGCAGTGAGCTATGACTATGCCACTGCATTCCAGCCTGGGTGACAGAGTGGAGACCCTGTCTCAAAAATAAATAATTAATAAAGCAAAAATAGAAACAGGGCAGACAGAATTCATGGACTTTGGTAGACTGTGCAGAGAGGGGATACACAGAAAAGACTCATGATGAATTAACATTTTGAGTAAGGGTGACTATTCTCCAAACAGTGGTACCATTAATGGAAACAGGGAACTTGGATGGAGAAATAGGTTTGGGAAAGAGCTAAATTCTGCTTGGGCCCAGGGAATCAGGCAGAGGAAAATGTGCTGCAAGAAACAGGGCAGCTGACTGGGTGTGGTGGCTCATGCCTGTAATCCTAGCACTTTGGGAGGCCGAGGTGGGTGGATCACCTGAGGTCAGGTGCTCAAGTCCAGCCTAGCCAACACGGTGAAACCTTCTCTGTGCTAAAAATACAAAAATTAGCTGGGCATGGTGGTGCACGCCTGTAATCCCAGCTACTAGGGAGGCTGAGGCAGGAGAACCACTTGAACCTGAGAGATGGAGGTTGCAGCTGGCCAAGAGCACACCACTGTACTCCAGCCTGGGCAACAGAGAAAAAGAAAAGAAATGGGGAGGCTGTGTCTGGAGCTTGAGGTAGAGGCTGAGATTAGAGCTAAGGGTTTGGGACCTGTTCACACTGAAGGACCAGTTAGAGCCATGCGAGAGGAGAGTCCCAAAAGTAGGAAAGTAGAGAAATGGCTGGGCGCGGTGGCCCACGCCTATAATCCCAGCACTTTGGGAGGCTGAGGTGGGCAGATTGCTTGAGTTCAGGAATTCAAGACCACCCTGGGCAACATGGCAAAACCCCATTGTTACAAAAAATACAAAAATTAGCTGGGCTTGGTGGTACGTGCCTGTAGTCCCAGCTACTCAGGAGGCTGAGGTGGGAGGATCCCTTAAGCCTGGGTGGTTGAGGTTGCAGTGAGCCATGATTACTCCACTGTACTCCAGCCTGAGTAACAGAGTGATACCCTATGTAGGAAGAAGGAAAGAAAGAAAGAAGGAGGGAAGGAAGAAAAAGGAAGGGAGGGAGGGAGAGAGGGAGGGAAGGAGGGAGGGAGGGAGGGAAGGAGAGAGGAAGGAAGGAAGAGTGGGAGAAAGAGAGAAAGAAAGAGGGAGAGAGAGGAAGGAAAGATGGAAGGAAAAAAACGAAGGAAGGAAAAGGAAGGGCAATGACAGTCCCAGGAGATTAGCAATCTCTTGGAGCTGGAGCAGGCAGGAGAAAAGCTTCAGCCAGGGCCAGAGAAGGACTGGCCAGAGAAACTGGAGATGCTGTAAAAAGGTGAGGGAGGAGAGTCTCTGAAGAGGAAGGCCTGGCCAACAATGTTAGCCACTATAGAGTGCTCAAAGAAGAACAAGAGTTAGAAGAGGATTTGGTGACTCATGAATTTACAGAGCAGTGCCTTTCAAATATTTCTGAGTGCAACCCACAGTCCAAAATCTTTTTTTTTTTTTTTTGAGACAGAGTTTTGTTCTTGTCGCCCAGGCTGGAGTGCAATGGCACGATCTTGGCTCACTGCAACCTCTGCCTTCCAGGTTCAAGCGATTCTCCTGCCTCAGCCTCCTCAGAAATCATTTTTACATTGCAACCTGTGGTCAATTAGGTGATTGCTCCCAACTCTTCGCACCCTCTGTTGGAATTATAAATCCACATCCTTGCTGTGTGACTTTGCAGTGTGTCCTACTGGTGTTGATGTTGGGTTTTACCGTGTGACTTGCTTTGGCCAATAAAATGTTAACAGACGTGTGTGTGTGTGTGTGTGTGTGTGTGTGTGTGTGTGTGTGTGTGTGTGTCTGTGTGTACGAGATGAGGTCTAGCTATTTTGCCCAGGTTGCAGTGTAGTGGCTATTCACAGGCACAATCATTGCACACTACATACTACAGCCTCAAACTCCTGGGCTCAAGCAAACCTCCTCCTGCTGTCTCAGCCTCCCAAGTGGCTGGGACTACAGGCACATGGCACGGTGCCAGCTCAGACTTGTGGTTTGAAATGTGCTTGCATGGTTTGGCTTGTCCTCTTACACTCTGCCACTGCACAAGAGCATGCTCTGGGTACCAGAAAACTAGACCTAAACGAGACATCCAGCCTGGCAACAAGCACAGCTAAAATCAACCAACCCTCACCAACCTGCAGATCCATGAGTCAGAAAAAAAAACCTTGTCAGCTACTAAAATTTGGGGATTACTATGAAGTATCACCGCCCAACAGTTGACTAACACACTATCCAATATATACAAATATGAAGCAAATATAACAAAATTTTGTAAAATAACAGTTACCCTTACAGGATACAGTGTACTCTGATAGCACGTACTACATTTCTTTTTTCTCCTTTTTTCTAATCCTGGTCGCAGCCCAGAGTTTGAAAAACACCGTTCTGGAAAAATTTTTCCCCACTTCAACACATCTGAAGGATGCAATACATGGTGTGTATTGGCAACTATGGCTCACTTACTAGCTGTGTAACCATGGTCGAACTACTTGACTTCCCTGAGACTCAGTTTCCTAATCTGTGAAATGGAAATAATCTCAACTGGCTAACAGAGTTGCAGAGATGAAATGAGATAATGCATATTAAGTGACTAGTACAGAGCAAGTCTTCAAAAAACATTAGCTTTTCTTTCTTTTTTTTTTTTTGAGACAGGGTCTCGCTCTGTCACCCAGCCGGGAGTGCAGTGATGTGAACCTCCTGGGTTGAAGAGATCCTTCCTCCTCAGCCTCAGAATAGCTGAGGCCATGGGCATGCCCCACCACACCCAGCTAATTAAAAAAAAAATTTTTTTTTTGAGATGGGGTCTCTCTTGCCCAGGCTGGAGTGCAATGGCACAACCTTGGCTCACTGCAACCTCCACCTCCCAGGTTCAAACGATTCTCCTGCCTCAGTCTCCCGAGTAGCTGGGATTACAGGCACACACCACTACATCCCGCTAATTTTTTGTATTGTTAGTAGAGATGGGGTTTCACCATGTTGGCCAGGCTGGTTTTGAACTGCTGGCATCACGTGATCCACCCGCCTCAGCCTCCCGAAGTGCTGGGATTATAGGCATCAGGCACCACGCCAGGCTAATTTTTAAAAATTTTTGTAGAGAAGGAGTCTAGTCATGTTGCCAAGGCATTTCTCTCACTTCAGCCTCCAAAAGTGCTGAGATTATAAGCGTGAGCCACCGTACCTGTGGCTTGTTTGACTGATTGATTGAGACGAAGTCTTGCTCTGTCACCCAGGCTGGAGTGCAGTGGCGCGATCTCGGCTCACTGCAACCTCCACCTCCCAAGTTAAAGCAATTCTCCTGCCTCAGCCTCCTGAGTAGATGTGATCACGAATGTGCACCATCACGCCTGGCTAATTTTTTTATTTTTAGTAGAGATGGGGTTTCATCATGTTGGCCAAGCTGATCTCGAACCCCTGGCCTTATGATCTGCCTAACTCAGCCTCCCAAAGTGCTGGGATTACAGGCATGAGTCACCGCACCTGGCCTGTTTATTTACTTGAGACAGTCTTGCTCTAATCGCCCAGGGTGGAGTGCAGTGGTGCAATCTTGGCTCACTGCAACATCTGCCTCCTGGGTTCAAGCGATTCTCCTGCCTCGGCCCCCCGAGCAACTGGGATTACAGACATGTGCCACCACACCCAGTTAATTTTTGTATTTTTAATACAGATGGGGTAGCCGGGCTGGTCTCAAACTCCTGACCCTGTGATCTACCCGCCCCAGCCTCCCAAAGTGCTGGCATTACAGGTGTGAGCCACTGTGCCCAGCAGGCCTGTTATTTATTTATTTATTTATTTAGGGACAGGGTCTCACTTGATCACCCCGGCTGGAGTCCAGTGTTGTGATCATAACTCATTGCCATCTCAAACTCCTGGGCTCAAGTGATCCTCCCGCCACAGCCTCCTCAGTAGTTAAGACTAAAAGTACATGCCACCACACCTGGCTAATTTTTAAATTTTTTTGTAGAGACAGGGTCTCACTATGTTGGCCAGGATGGTCTCAAACTCCTGGACTCAAGTGATCCTGCTGCCTCAGTCTCCCAAAGTGTTAGGGTTACAGGTGTGAGCCACCATGTCCGGCCTGCTGTTATTTTTATTATTCAAACGTTTGGTAAGGAGTAAAGGAACTAGAGCAGGTTCAGAGCTCAGGATTTGTTTCTTTTGGATGGTGAACCAGGCTGAAGTCACTGGAATGAGGCAAAGGATACCTCATGACACAAGATCCAGGCATTAAGTACTGTCTCTCTGCTTGGTTCTACAGACTTTGCCTCCCTCCTAAGTCTTCAAAGGACTCAGAAACCTGAGTCTGTCACTAACTCCTTCTCCAATCCTACTCTAACTGGCTCCCCTCTTCACACTTCTAGTGTCCCCATCTGAGCACAAGGATTAGTCCTATCTAGGTGACAGTCAAGAGGGCAGCCTAGGGTTGCACAGACAACAGGTGATCTTGCCTCCTTCATGCCTGCATGCTCACCTGCCCTGCAAACTGGAGAGAAGAACGAGTGTCCACCGGTTCATCCTGTCTAAGCCCCACCAGACTCCATGAAGGCACACGGCCCTTCCTTTTTCTTTTTTTTTATTGAGATGGAGTCTTGCTCTGTAAGGCAGGCTGGAGTGCAGTGGCAAGATCTTGGCTCACTGCAGCCTCCGTCTCCTGGGTTCAAGCGATTCTCCTGTCTCGGCCTCCCGAGTAGCTGGGATTACAGGCACCTGCCACCATGCCCAGCTAATTTTTGTATTTTCAGTAGAGACTGGGGTTTCACCTTGTTGGCCAGGCTGGTCTCGAACTCCTGACCTCAGGTGATCCACTGGCCTCAACCTCCCAAAGTGCTGGGATTACAGGCATGAGCCACCGCAGCCAGCCCGCACATGGCCCTTTCTGATCAGTGGGGGAAGAAGGAACATCTTCCATGAGCAAGAGCAGGAAATGAGTCTCAGAAACAGGTTGTAAAAAAGGCTTCTTTATTGAGAGCAGCGAGTGTAAAAAACAAAAACAAAAAACAAAACAAAACAAAAACAAACAAAAACAACAATAAAAGTTTGGGGTAGGGGTGGCCCACCCTCCTCATCTCCTCCAGGGCCCACCCCTACCTCCCATGCCCACCCACCCCACGCTGCAATTACATATAAAAGCCGCCCATGGTGCATACAAAAAGGGCGGGTTATATAGTGTCAAAAGCTCCTGAAAACTCCTTCATCTGCCAGGCACTTAGGATGAGGAAAGGAGAGAAGGGTGGGGGGAGGCATGGGTCTGGGTCAGCCTGCACAGCCCACAGTTGGGCAGACTCACTTGCTGTGTCCTCTAACGTCCTGGTCTAGACCCCCAAGTGGGACCCATGGGCCAAGAGACTCCTTAACCCTGTGTGCCCAGAACTTGAGAATAGTAAGGAACTCCCCCCAGACCCAGGTCATCCCAAGCTTCGCCCTCGACAGGCAAAGTTGGCAGGTGAGTGGCAGAGTTGGACCCAGTTAAGGGGAGAAGTAGCAGGCCAGAAATTGGGGTTACCTGAGGTACCCACACTGTCCCTGATAGGGGAAGAGGTGGCAGAGAAAACTGCCCAGCCCAAGGCCCAACTAGTCACCCAGTTTGGGTCCGAGTCAGCCTCCCAAAGGACGAGGGTGAGGAAGAGGAGGAAAGGCCAGGCCCCGCTCAGACCTCAGCAATGCCTGCTGCGCTAGGGCAGGGGCCTCAGGGCCCAGGAGGACAGGGATCTTGCCCATCATGCTGTGAGCTCCCCTCTGGAGATGTCCTCCCCTGCCCACGCCATCCTGAGGCACAGCCCACTGGGTTCCCTCCTCACGGCTTGCTGTCCACAGGGCTATCTCCCAGGGCGCTGGCAATCTCGCTGAAGGAGGGCCGGTCCTTGGGGCTGAGGGCCCAGCAGCGCTGCATCAGCCGATAGAGCTTGGAAGGGCAGCCCTCAGGCTGAGGAAGTCTAGCCTTCCCAGCCTGCAAATCTGTAGGGAAGACGGCAGGTGCAATGCTGGCCAAACCATTCAACAGCTTGTGCAACGCTTTATGGAGCTTGCAGTTCCTACAAGCAGCCACCCACGGATGCCTCTGGGGCAGTGCTGGGCAGTGGTAGGTGGGCACTCGCAATGAAAAAAGATGACTCCCCTGACCCCACTCACTCTGGCTGGTAGGATGGGGTCCATGCATAGGAGCTGAAGTGGGCGGCAGAGTGGCTGGAGTGGGTACTAGGGGCAAAGGCTATTTACCAGCCAATATCAAAGTATTACAGTATTTTAACAATCAGCGTGGCCGTATCTGTGTGCCTGCTCAGTAGCAACCCTGAGAGGGGAGGCAGGCTGAACTGGCCCTGGGGCCCTGAGCAGGACCTGCATCTGGGGCCCACCTGGAATCCTCCCTTAGCCATGCGGCTGCCTACCTGCCAGCACTTCATCATCTGCCTGCCCGTCATGGGGCATCTCTCCGTGTGTAAACACTTCCCACATCAGCACACCGAAGGCCCAGACATCGGACTTGGTAGAGAAGTCACCCTCCAGGATGGCCTCGGGGGACATCCAGCGCAGTGGCACCCAGGCCTGGCGGAAGTGGTAGTACTCACTGCAGGAGAGAAGCAACCCAGGGGTGAGGTGGGATGAGAAGCGTGGCCTGTCGCTGCAGCCTCATCTTCCCCGACTGGAACTCATCCCCAAGCTGGAATCCAGCCTTTCTACATACAGACACCAAGAAATTGGTCATGTGTCCTGAGCACGGGAGTACACTAGACAAAATCTGGAGGCAACCACACAGGTTTGATGGTTAAAAAATTCCATTAATGGCTGGGTGTGGTGGTTCACGCTTGTAATCCCAGCACTTTGGAGGCTGAGGCGGGTGGATCACCTGAGGTCGGGAGTTTGAGATCAACCTGACCAACATGGTGAAACTCTGTCTCTACTAAATACAAAAAATTAGCCAGGTGTGGTGGCACACTCCTGTAATCCCAGCTACTTGGGATGCTGAGACAGGAGAATTGCTTGAACCCAGGAGGCAGAGGTTGCAGTGAGCTAAGATTGTCCCATTGCACTCCAGCCTGGGCAAGGAGAGCGAAACCCCGTCTCAAAAAAATAAATAAATAAATAAAATTCCACTAAAGATCAAACTTTGCCTAAATGTTAACAGAAAAGCTAACAGTCATACATATAAAAATGTAAAAAATAAGAACCGTTAAATGGAAAGAGCTTTATTAGTGATAAACCAATCCTCACTACAGCGATAGACAAATGGGATGACGTGGAACTGGGGGACTTGAGGGGACATTCCCAGCCGTGCTGTGGAGCCCACATAGGCTCTCTGGAGCAAGCTCTGGCATGGGTGCTGAGCTGTCAGCCTCAGATTTCAAAATAATAAAGACTGAGCTCAGGAAGTTACAGAGGGAGCCATAAAATTAGACTATATAAAAATCCTTACCAAGTTTGCCTATTTTTTTAGAAAAAGGTTTATTTATTTATATATTTATTTAATCACTAGAGACATTTTACAACCGTCAAGGACTTGTGGCCCACTGGCTGGGAAGCCTGCTATATTCTCTCTTTTTTTTTTTTTTGGAGATGCAGTCTCACTCTGTCACCCAGGCTGGAATGTAGTGGCTCGATCTCGGCTCACTACAACTTCCACCTCCCGGGTTCAAGCAATTCTCTGCCTCAGCCTCCCAAGTAGACGAGATCACAGGCACCACGCCCAGCTAATTTTTGTATTTTTATTAGAGAAGGGATTTCACCATCTTGGCCAAGCTGGTCTTGAAGTCCTGACCTCGGGATCCACCCGCCTCAGCCTCCCAAAGTGCTGGGATTACACGCATGAGCCACCACACCTGGCCACCTGCTGTACTCTTAGAAAAAGGATGGGAAAACTCTTCCCTATTCCAGGCCCTCCAGCTTTGGACTCAGCAGGTAATAAACCCTTTCCCACACCTCCAAACCGTCTGTCCTCTGCCCCTCACCCTCCGGAAAAAAAGAAGGAGCCCCCACCCCACACATGCCCTTCTACCTGTTGTACACATCCTTGCTGAGGCCCAGGGCAGACACCTTCACTTGTCTCTGAGCGCTGACCAGGCAGTTTCGAGCAGCCAAGTCCTTATGCACAAAGCGGTTGTTGGACAGATGCTCCATGCCCAGGGCCACCTGGGTGCACAGGGCCACCTGGGGAGATAAAGGGGCCTGTTAGAGCAGCCCAGGACTAGGCGTCAAGGTGACCACCCTCAACACAACCCTTGGCAGGGTTTCAATGCTATTGCTGTGCTGCTTAGGAAGCCCAGAAGCACAACAGCCTCAGCTTCCTTCTCTGTAAAAAGAGGATAATAACAGTACCTGCCTTCCTGGGTTGCTGGAAGACTGAATTAAGCAAAATAAAGTGTCTGACACTATGCTGACACACAGCCAAGCGTCAGATTAAGTGAGTGGCACATGGGCCTAGGGGCACACACACAGTAACCACTTGTCCAGTGAAAAATAAGTGGGCAAAATCATAGCTGATAATTTTTATTTTCAAGCAACAGGGTCTCGCTCTGTCACCCCGGCTAGAATGCAGTGACGTGATCACAGCTCACTGCGGCCTCTAAACCCCTGGGCTCAAGCAATCCTCCTACCTTAGCCTTCCAAGTAGCTAGGACTATCAGTGTGCACCACTATGCCTAGCTTTTTTTTTTTGAGACAGTCTTGCACTGTTACCCAGGCTGGAGTACAGTGGTGTAATCGTGGCTCCCTGCAATCTCTGCCTCCTGCGTTCAAGTGATTCTCCTGTCTCAGCCTCCCAAGTAGCTGGAATTACAGATGCTCACCACCACCATGCTCAGCTAATTTTTTGTGTTTTTAGTAGAGATAGGGTTTCACTCTGTTGGCCAGGCTGGTCTTGAACTTCTGAGCTTGTGATCTGCCCGCGTTGGCCTCCCAAAGGTCTGGGATTACAGTCATGAGCCACCACGCCCAGCCCCAGCTTACTTTCTAATTAAAAAAAATTTTTTTATAGAGATGGTGCTTTTCTATGTTGCCCAGGCTGGTCTCAAACATCTAACTTCAAGCAATCCTCCTGCCTCAGCTTCCCAAAGCACCGGGATTTCAGGTGAGCAGCCCCATGCCCTATCACAGATGATACCTTTACAGGTTGTTTCTTTTTTATTTTACTTCAAAAGTCTATCTTTTCTACTAGTTGTGTTAAAAAATATGTGTGTGTAGGCCAGGCTGGAGTGCAGTGGTGTGATCTCAGTATGCTGCAACCTCCACCCCCATCCCCACTTCCCGCCGAGTTCAAGTGATTCTCCTCCCTCAGCCTTCCAGGTAACTGGGATTACAGGTGCCTGTTACCATGCCCAGCTAATTTTTGTGTTTTTAGAGAGATGGGGTTTCACCGTGTTGGCCAGGATGGTCTCAAATGCCCAACCTCAGGTGATCCACTCACCTCAGCCTCTCAAAGCACTGGGATTACAGGCGTGAGCCCAGCCAACACTGTAAGGTGATGATTATTATTAATTTTTTGAGATAGGGTCTTGCTCTGTCACCCAGGCTGGAGACAGGGTCTCCCTATGTTGCCCAGGCTGGTCTCAAACTCCTGGGATCAAGCAATTCTTCCACCTCCACCTCTCAAAGTGATAGGATTACAGGTCTGAGCCACTGGGCCAGCCAGATTAATTTTTTAAAATCATTGGACTCGGTCTGTTTTTTTCATTTTGTTTTGTTTTTTTCCTGAGGAGGAGTCTCGCTCTGTCGCCCAGGCTGGAGTGCAATGACTCAATCTCAACTGCAACCTTTGCCTCCTGGGTTCAAGCAATTCTCCTGCCTCAGCCTCCTGAGTAGCTGGGATTACAGGTGCGCACTAGCATGCCTGGCTAATTTTTGTATTTTTATTTTAATTTTATTTATTTATTTATTTTATTTATTTATTTTTTTGAGACGGAGTCTCGCTGTGTCGCCAGGCTGGAATGCAATGACGTGATCTCGGCTCACCGCAACCTCCGCCTCCTGGGTTCAGGCAATTCTCCTGCCTCAGCTTCCTGAGCACCTGGGATTACAGGCACGCGTCACCACGCCCAGCTAATTTTTTGTGTTTTTAGTAGAGACGGGGTTTCACCGTGTTGACCAGGATGGTCTCGATCTCTTGACCTCGTGATCCACCCACCTCGGCCTCCCAAAGTGCTGGGATTACAGGCTTGAGCCACCGCGCCGGGCATTTTTGTATTTTTAGTAGAGACGGGGTTTCACGTTGGTCAGGCTGCTCTCGAACGCCTGACCTTATGATCTGCCCGCCTTGGCCTCCCAAAGTGCTAGGATTAAAGGTATGAGCCACCACGCCCAGCCTTCTGTCTTTCATTATAAATATCTTGTTTGAGACAGGGTCTCACTCTTGTCGCCCAGGCTGGAGTGCAGTGGCATGATTTCAGCTCACTGCAACCTCTGCCTCCCAGGTTCAAGTGACTCTCATGCCTCACCCTCTCAAGCAGCTGGGATTACAGGTACCCACCACAACACCTGGCTAATTTTTGTATTTTTAGTAGAGACGGGGTCTCCCCATGTTTGTCAGGCTGGTCTGGAACTCCTGACCTCAAGTGACCTGCCTGCCTTGGACTCCCAAAGTGCTGGGATTACAGGCATGAACCACCGCACCTAGCCTCATACTTATAATTCTAATGCCAATGGGTTGCTTCCAGTTTGGGGCTATTAAAAACAGTGTTACTAGAAACATTTTTATAGATGTACACATGTGTGAATTTCTCTGAGATAGCCAAGAGCAAGTCTAGAATATGAATGTCTCTAGTTATACAAATAATGCCCAACTATTTTCCAAAGTATAAGAGAGTTAGGGAGATTTTTCATTAATGCTCTTTTTTGAATTTTGAGCCATATGAATATATTATACACTACATATGAAATGTAACTAAATTACATTAACATTTTAAAAGTATATATTAATGCAATGAACAAATATAAATTTAAGCTAGGCGCCTATAGTCCCAGCTACTCAAGAGGGTGAGGTGGGAGAATTGCTTGAGCCCAAGAGTTCAAAGCCAGCCTGGGCAACATTGTGAGATCCTGTCTCTCTTTAAAAAAAAAACAAAACTGAGTACCATGTGCCATACACAGTGGGTGATGGTGGAATATAACGGGGCTGGCCAAAGCAAGGCTCTTCATAGGGGGCAGTAGCCCCTATAAAGGTCACTTAGTGCAAGTAAGAAACCACCCATTCACAGAGAAGGGGAAGGGTCATTTGCTAAGCACCTGCTGTGGCACCTGCTGTGTGCCACACCCCACACAAGGCTGGCTGCCTCTCCCCACTCACGCTCTGTGAGGCAGGGCTCAGCCTCAGCTTCATCCAAGGGCCCATGTCGAGGCTTTAGAGTCAACCCAGTGCCAAAGCCTGGCCCTTCCCTACTACTGCAGCTGCCTATCTGGGTCACATCACTGCTGATGGACTGTCTGCCCACCAGTGGGCACAGAGGTGGGGCTGCTGGCTCCTAAGCTGGCCCTTCAGCATCCCTAGCTGGCTCAGAGTAGCTTCCCCTGCCTGGCTCCCTGAGGTCACAGGAAGGTCAGCAGAGATGCCAAGCCTGAGTGCTAGGAGAGGGGACACTCCACAGACATCTCTTCTCAGTTTTCTTGGGCACTGGCCGGTGACATCCCTGTGGGCCCCACGCCTCCACTGGTGGTTTGCTAACTATGGTCACAACCTGTATGTCGTTAAACCAATTTAGGGAATATTAGCCAGCGTTAAAGAAAAAAAGAAAGGGAACAGAAAATAGAGCACATCACACTTAGAGCAGCATTCATGAAACGTTTTCATTTTAAAAATATATACATATGTGTGTATTGGGTTGTGATGCAAAATGCACTTTTTGCTAATGTAGGTCTCAGTCAAAAATATTTTAAAACAACGGTCTAAATCTGTGCTGTCCTATATGGTACCCACTATCCCCATGTGGCTACTTAAATTTAATTAAAACTTTTTTTTTTTTTTTTTTTTTTGTTTTTAGTTTTGAGACAGGGTATCTGTTGCCCAGGCTGGAGTGAAGTGGCACAATCACAGTTAAACTGCATCCTCAACCTCCCAGCCTCAAGTGATCTTCTCACCTCAGCCTCCCTAGTAGCTGGGACTATTGGCATGCAACATCATGCCTGGCTAATTATTTTTATTTATTTAATTGATTACTTTATTTATTTTGAGACTGAGTCTCGCTCTGTTGCCCAGGTTGGAGTGCAGTGGCACTATCTTGGCTCACTGCAACCTCCACCTCCTGGGTTCCAGTGATTCTCCTGCATCGGCCTCCTGAGTAGCTGGAATTACAGGTGCCCACCACCATGCACAGCTAATTTTTGTATTTTTATTAGAGATGGGGTTTTACCATGTTGGCCAGGCTGGCCCTGAACTGACCTTAAGTGATCCGCCTGCCGTGGCCTCCCAAAGTGCTGGAATATAGGTGTGAGCCACCACACCAGGCCTATTTTTATTTTTTAGAAACAGAGTCTCACTTCATTGCCCAGGCTGGTCTCAAACTCCTGGCCCAAGCAATCCTTCCACCTTGGCCTCCCAAAGTGCTGGGATTACAGGTATGAGCCACTGCGCCTGGCTTTAAGTTAATTAAAATTCAGTAACATTTAAAATTCAGTTCTGGGTTGGCACAGTAGCTCACGCCAGCCTGTAATTCCAGCAGTTTGAGAAGCAGACGTGGGAGGATTGCTTGAGCCTTGGAGTTCAAGACCAGCCTTGGCAATGTAGTGAGACCCAATCTCTAGAAAAAATTTAAAAATTAGTCAGGTGTGGTGGTGGGTGCCTGTAGTCTCAGCTACTTAGGAGGCTGAAGTGAGAGGTTCACTTGGGCCCCAAAGGTCGAGGCTGCAGTGAGCCATGATTGCACCACTACATTGCAGCCTGGGTGATGGGATGAGACCCTGTCTCATAAAATGAAATAATAAAATAAAATAAATAAAATTCAGGCCAGGTGTGGCGGCTCACGTCTGTAATCCCAGCACTTTGGGTGCCCAAGGCAGGAGGAGCACTTGAGATCAGGAGTTCGAGACCAGCCTGGATAACATGGTGAAACCCCATCTCTACAAAAAATACAAAAATCAGCCAGGTGTGGTGGCACATGCCTGTAATCCCAGCTACTCGGAGGGCCGAGGCAGGAGAATCGTTTGAACCCAGGAGGTGGAGGCTGCAGTGAGCCAAGGTCCTGCCACTGCACTCTAGCCTGGGCAAGACTCTGTCTCTAAAAAATAAATAAAATAAAATAAAATAAAAATTCAGTTCCTCTGTCAGTCTAGCCAAATTCCAAGTGTACAGCTGCCATATGAAGCTAGTGACGGCTGTACTGACCAGCAGAGATATGAATCATTCCCATCATTATCCTGATCAGTGCTGCCTGAGGCTCTAACAGGCAGTGCATTAATGCAGAGGTGCTAAATGAATGACGCAATTAGAGTTGGGGAAAGCCTCATCCAGAGTCTCACTCTGTTACCCAGGCTGGAGTGCAGTGGCACAGTCTCAGCTTACTGCAACCTCCACTTCCCAAGTTCAAGCTATTCTTGTGCTTGAGCCTCCCAAGTAACAGGACTACAGGCACGTGCCACCACGCCTAGCAAATTTTTGTATTTTTTAGTAGAGACAGGGTTTCACCATGTTGGCCAGGCTGGTCCCAAAGTGACCTTAAGTGATCTGCCTGCCCCGGTCTCCCAAAGTGCTAGGATTACAGGCGTGAGCCACCAGGCCCGACCGTTTTTGGTTCATTTCTTTATCAACAGTGGAGACATAAAATCTCAGCATAGCTTTCAATTAAACATTTAACCAATGAGGAGAGTTAAGAACAGGGTGGGTGGATGGGCCTGCCAGGATTACTGGGCCTCTCTGAGTACAGGGAAGTACACTGCGGTCTCCATGAAAAAGCAGAGTCTACATCCCTAAAATAATTCCGAGAGCACCATCCTCAGAATGCCCCAAGTGCACTGGTGGTAAAGGGGCCAGGCTGCTTCAGTGGCCTCATAAACAGAGCCAACTTCACTTCAGGCTTCCAAATCCCAGGGCACTGAACAACCTTGCCTGATTCTTTGTAAGCGGCAGCCAGAGGCTTTGGTAATGTGGCCTCAGCAGACTTGTGAGTCCCCTCGGCCTGCTCTCTCTCATCTGGCTCACAAGCTAAACACTTTGCTCCTAGTCAAGGGAAACAGAAGAAGGTAGATTTGGCATGGTAACTGACTTGCTATCTTTCCAGAGAGGTGGCGCTTCTGGAAATACTGGCTAAGCAAGGGCAGTAAAAGAGAATTCTGTTAGACTCAAGCCAATTAGGTGTTTTCCTTGATGCTGGGCAAGACGCCATCAGATAACCACTGGATTAATTCTCAAATACTGTTATAAAAGATCCGTTCTTTGGTAAAGATCAGACCCACTCCTTCCTTTCCAATTTTAACACCCCAGGGGTTTGCCCATGTTCTGGCTAACCCACTGTGACACTACTGAGATCTTCTCACAAGGGGCCTTCTGTTTCCTGCATGGCATCTGACTGCATAAAGCATGGTCCACCAGGTGTGCTAAGCTGATCCTGCTTCTCATTGCGTCATTAGCTCACAGGTGATCCATGGAGCAATCACAGGTTACAGTTCTCTGACACCATCTTATCAGCTACCAAAAGGTATTACCTACCATTATGCCAACACCCAGGACCATGTCTCTGATTTCTATCGCTACTCACTGCTATCTTAAAATCCTCCTGAGGCTCCCCTCAGCCCACCCACACCCAATATGACACTTTGGCTCCAACTCTAGCTGGCCAAGGAACACCCTGCCTACCACTCCACCTCCCTTTAAATACTTAAGTTTGGCGGGGTACAGTGGCTCATGCCTGTAATCCCAGCACTTTGGGAGGCCGAGGCAGGTGGATCACCTGAGGTCAGGAGTTCGAGACCAGCCTGACCAACAAGAAGAAACCCTGTCTCTACTAAAAATACAAAATTAGCCGGGTGTGGTGGCGCATGCCTGTAATCCCAGCTACTTGGGGGAATGAGGCAGGAGAATCGCTTGAACCTGGGAGACGGATGTTGTGGTGCCAAGATCGTGCCATTACACTCCAGCCTGCGCAACAAGAGCCAAACTCCGTCTCAAAACAAACAAACAAACTTAAGTTTTTCCCCTTTTGTTCTCCTAGGTCTAGGAGTATAAAGTGACAGATCAGCTCACTACATAACTAGCACAATAAAGTACCTACAAGTTTTAGTATATCTTTCCCAAGAATTTTCATTTTCATGGAATCCCCAAAAGCAGTCCTTTTCAAACTGCTGATCGAGACTTACACGGGTCTTGAAACCAATTCAGTGAATTAAAAAAAAAAGGATAGAAGGCAGGCCAGGTACGGTGGCTCATGCCTGTAATCCCAGCACTTTAGGTGAATGAGGCAGGAGGATTGCTTGAGCCCAGGAGTTCAAGACCAGCCTGGGCAACGTGGCGAGACCCCATCTCTACGAAAAATAAAAATAGATAAAAGGAAGATAAGGCAGGAAACATCAAGTGCATCAAACACAACACTGTGAAAGTTTAATTTTAGTTACATAAACCTGAACACTAGATCATGAGATATTTTTTCTTGTTAAGTGATGCAGGTCTTGCTATGTCACTCAGGCTGGCCTCAAATTCCTAGGCCCAAAGGATCTTCTGGCCTCAGCCTTCCAAGTAGCTGGGATTACAGACACATACTACTCCATCTGGCTTACATGCATTTCCTAAAAGGGATTATAATCAAAAAGCATTTCAAAGCTACTAGTCTCCACCAGGGCTCCTTGGACTTTAATGAGCTTAGGAATCAGCTGGAGAGCTTGTTTGAAAAATTCAGGTCCTGAGACCTCACTCTCAAATACTGATTCCCTCATTCTGAGTCATGGTCCAGAAATCTGCTTTTTTTTTTTTTTAGACAGGGTTTAACTCCTGTTGCCCAGGCTGGGATGCAGTGGCATGATCTCAACTCACTACAACCTCTGCCTCCCCGGCTCAAGCGATTCTCCTGCGTCGGCCTCCCAAGTAGCTAGAATTACATGCATGCAACATCAGGCTCAGCTACTTTTTGTATTTTTAGTAGAGATGGGGCTTCACCATGTTGGCCAGGCTGGTCTCGAACTCCTGGCCTTGAGTGATCCACCAGCCTAGGCCTCGCAAAGTGCTGAGATTACAGGTGTGAGCCACCATGCCTGGCCTCCATTTTTTAAAAAAGCATCCTCCTTATCTGCCACAGAATACTGTCCTTGGAGAGTGTAGAGCCCAACTTATTAAAGCTGCCCCATCATATTTAAGATGCTATGGCAAAAAAGTGAGAAAAAGATGTTTAGCAAAAGTGGTGATGATTTGCAATCAAACAGTCCCTTAGGTGACATGAGAGAGGTAACTGACTTCCTGGCAGCCTATGTCCATCCCAGCCAGAGAATCCCACTTTGACTCCCCTGACTCCTGAAGCCATCCCCTTCCTGCCATTCAAGTACTTCCTGTCCTTGAGAACTGAACTCAAATGGTTTTCTCTACCAGGAAAACTTCTTTGTTAACCACAGCCATCTGTCCACCTAAAGGACATGGGTGTCTTCGACATCTCCTAATGCCTCCCACTTGCTTTCCGTTTTACCTCAAGTATGTAAGGCACAGGTCATACTCTTGTACCTAATCTCCCGACTACATCTTAAGTGCCCCAAGGGTAAGATGCCTGTCAATTTTTTTTCTCTTTGAGACAGATCTCAATCTGTTGCCCAGGCTGGAGTGCAGTGGTGCAATCACGGCTCACTGCAGCCTCGACCACCTGGGCTCCAGTGATTCCTCCTCCTCAGCCTCACAAGTAGCTGAGACTACAGGCACACCACCATGCCCGGTTAACTTTTTATATTTTTGTAGAGACATGTTGCCCAGGCTGGTCTCAAACTCCTGAGCTGAAGCAATCCTCCTGCCTCAGCCTCCCACCGTACCTAGCAGATGCCTATTTTAATTATGTATTCCCAAGGGCCCTTGGGGCCACACCTGGTTCAGTGAGGATTCACTGGCTCTGTGAGTATCCTAATTTGTGAGCTCTTTAGTCCTGAAATCTCACTGAGCTGGAGTAGCAAGTCCGATTCTGTGGATTCTTCTCTAAAGCCACTATACACAGTTCCTGCAGCTTCACGGGGATGGGGATAGGGATGTGATGTCAGGAGGCCAGGTCACTTGTCCTATCTGGGTCTTAGTAAATTCACATGTAATAAGAGGGGGCCAGCCTGAAGCGCACAGAGCTGCTTCCCCAGAGAGACTGGGGGCAGCCAGGGTCCCATTCACCTGACTGATCCTGGTCTGCCAGCCATGCCTTTCTGCTCTGCCTCTAGAGTCTGTGACCTGGGACAGCCTACCAGGCAAGGAATGGTCCCCTGGGAGAAAGGGCAGAGCCTTCTGCCTACCCTGCCCTGAGCTCTGATTTGGTTTATGAGGTCACTTCACTGCCAGCTTGGAAGCAGACTCCCCAGTCACATGGAAGGAAGTAGATCATTTCAGAGGGGAGAGGAGGAGGCTATGGGCAAGAAGAACCTGAGGGAAGAAAGAAGGGGCCAGGCCACAGCAAGTCCCAGGCACTGGAAAGGTATGGACCGAGGTGGCAGGGGGTAGCAGGCAAGCTTTCCCTTCTTCACTGTTTCAACCAAGATCTGCTCCACCATGGGGCTCTGTACCAGAGCAACCTCTGCCCAGAAGGCAGGAAGAAAACTGGAAGGAAATGCTAGGCAGCTACAGCCCAAGGGAGAGGGCAAAGTGAAAACCACTAAGGGTGAAACCCAGGCAGCCCGTTCACACTCTTCTCCACTCAGAGCTGAAGGCCCACACCCAGCCCAGCAGGCCCCTGCACTCAGGCTGCTTGCTGCTTCCCCAGTGCAGAGCTCACAGCCGGTGGGGAGGTGTTTTGTTCCAATGCAAGCTCCTGCCCAGAGGCAAGGGCCAAGGGTAGCTCTTCTCTGTGAAGCCAGCATGGCAATGCAAAGCCATTTTGAGGCTACATGACCTGAGACATATAACCTCCAAAGCCTCAATGTCTTCATCCACAAAATGGGGATAGTAGTATATATTTCAGAGGACCACTATGATAATTACAGTAACACACGTGAAGTTCTTAACCGAGGGCCTGGCCTATAGGGAGTCATCAACAAAGGTGCCTCTGTTGCTCCTGGCCCAGCCCTGGATACCTTCTCCCTCCCTCCCCATCCTCACCCCATTCTCACCTTCTGCTTGGTGCTGAGGGGCTGTGACTTCAATTTTTCATCCTTGCTCTTGGAAATCCTCAGGAACTGCTTGAGGTCTCCCTAAGGGAAAAGCCAGGCATCTCGCTCAGGTCAGTGCACAGCCATTTGGCTGTAAGCCTCAGACCAAGCAGGTGCTCACAGAATTCCTGCCTGGGGAAGCAGTGAGAAGGCTAAGCTAGCCTGGGCCCCTTTCCCGCAGGGAAAGTTCACTGGGAGTGCAGAAATTTAAATATATACAGGAGACGCCTCCTAGAGGCTCTCTCAGTCAGAAAGAGAAGAGAATTGGCATTTCTACCCCAAGGGGAACCCCCAGACAGGTGGGGCAACACAGACCCTATCCTCAGTGAGCCAGGAGGAAAACTGTCCCCTACCCTCTTTCCTCAAAGATTCCTGAGAGGAAACTCCTGTCCTCCAGAGCTTATAATTTAATAGAAACGAACAGAGGAGAACGCCAGCAGCAGAAACATACATAAAGCATTCATAAGCACTTGTTTTTAAATTTTTTGTAGAGACAGAGTCTCCCTATGTTGCCCAGGCTGGTCTCAGACTCCTGACCTCAAGTGATCCTCCTGCCTCAGCCTCCCAAAGCACTGGAATTACAGGTGTGAGCCACCGTGCCCAGCCTCATAAGTACTTGTTAATGGAAAGACTGACAGGACTCCTGCCCACTCTTGCTCCAGAGCTAGGGATTTGAGAAGCAGAAGTTTCAGGACCACGGGCTGAGGGCCAGGACCAGCTGGGGAATGAAGAGGAAGGGCCAGCTCTGGGAAAGACACCCTGAGTGGAGAGGAGAAGGCTGGTGGCTGGGGTAACACTCATGCCACAAGTGGTGCTAGGAAGGAGGGTTCTGACATGTTTATTCTCAAAAATAAAATAAAAAAAGGGACGAGCTTTTAGGGAGGAAAAAATAACAAGCCAAAGAAACAAGAGTCAGAGAAGATGACCTGGAAGGCATCCCTGCAGTGTGAGGGTGAGAAGTCCCAGAACAACTTAGGACCAACCCCCAGAGATACAGATGGAAAGATAGGGTGCTGATAAAGGAAAAGGAGGCATCCAAGAGCAGGGAGGGCAGAAGCTGAGCATCGCAAGATGGGCAAGGTGTAAGAGCAGGCAGACGAGGGCTCGGCTGAGAACACACGAGGTAAGGTTCTCCTGGTGCTCCAGCCCCTGACTCCCACCATTGTAGGACACTGCCCTACCAAGACCCCACGAGAGCAGGGAAGGCAGAAGCTGAGCATCGCAAGGTGGGCAAGGTATAAGAGCAGGCAGGTGAGGGCTCAGCTGAGACAGCATGAGACAAGGTTTTCAGGGTGCTCCAGCCCGACTCCCACCTTTGTAGGACACTGTCCTACCCGAGACCCCCGCATCCTCTGCCAGCAGCATACCAGGTCCACATACTCCAGCACCATGTAGTGGGGCTCAGCCTCCCGGCACAGCCCCAGGAGCCGCACCACGTTGGCATGGTTCAGCTTCCCAAACATCTCCAACTCCCTCCGGAAGTCCAGCTGCTGCTGCTCGTCCTTGCTCTGCAGGCTCTTCACAAGTACCAGGGTCTCTGCCACTCCCTCCTCCAAGCCCTGAGCCTTTGCCAGGAACACCTCCCCAAACTCACTCTTCCCTGTGGGTACAGTCTGAGTCAGCCAGCCACCTTCACCCAGGCAGAGGCAGCCCCTGACCTGAGGGAAGGGCCTAGCCTCTCCGACAGTGGGGACCCACCCACCTGGGCTGGGCACGAGACCCAGTTCTGCTGTGACCCCCTCCCTCCTTAGGCTTCAGTGTTTCCAACAGCAAAATAAAGAGTTGAACTAATATCCAGCATTTTCCAAAGGGTGACTTGCATGAGAATTTTTGGTGGCTCACGGTAAACACATCTTTTTTTTTTTTTTTTTTTTTTTTTTTTTTTTT
>NW_016107512.1:1864278-1868979 GCF_001604975.1 Cebus imitator | reverse complement strand
GCTGGAGTGCAGTGGCAAGATCTCAGCTCACTGCAACCTCCACCTTCGGGTTCAACCAATTCTCCTGCCTCAGCCTCCTGAGTAGCTGGGACTACAGGCACACGCCACCACACCTGGCTAATTTTTTTGTATTTTTAGTAGAGGCGGGGTTTCACCGTGTTAGCCAGGATGGTGTCAATCTGCTGACCTTGTGATCCGCCCGCCTCAGCCTCCCAAAGTGCTGGGATTACAGGCGAGAGCCACCGCGCCCAGTAAACACGTCTTAACGTATGCTAGGAAAAAATTTAACTACGACAAACCCATTTCTCATGTCTTTTTCCTAGAACAAAGATAACTTAGTTTAGTTTTTTTTTTTTTTTTTAAGGAGTCAATTTAAATAAAACATCAAGTAAATAGTACTACAATGGTACACAGGAATGACAAAATCTGTTCGAAGGGCAGTAACAGGCCCCAGGGCCACACTGGACTAGATCTCTACCTGTGCTTCCCTCCACCCCTAACATTCTAGGTTTCAGGGACTTCAGAACCACTAGCCCATCCCCAGCCTCAAGACACAGCCAGTGACCTGCAGCTAGGCAGGGGCAGCTGTCGTCAAGGCAACATACCCAGTGTGGTAATAGGCTGCAGGCTGGCCCGCGGGAAGTGCAACTTATCACTTGTGCTGTGGCGTTTATTGGTGGCTGCAGGGCCAGAGCCCAAGCTGGTCAAGGCCACTTCCTCTTGGATCTCTGCTGAGGGCTGCCCGTTCTGCAAAGGACCGCCTGGGAAGAAGGAGCACAGAGGAGTGTCACGAGGAGACCAGACACACTGGCCACCACGGGGATTTCTGTTCTGTCCCCTGGTCTTCCACTCTTGCCAAATTGGGTCCAATCACATGCTCCACATGAAAGGCTGAGCCCGAATGATGAAATGATGGTGCCAGGGCTGGGTGGGGGAGGGATGGGCATCCGCCAGGGTATGACCACTTAGTGATGCAGCTGATTATGACCTCTGAGATGGAATCAACTGCAGATGTCTAATCTGAACTGCTGGCCCTTGAACACCATAGCTACAATAAGGATTTTTTGCTTTCATGGGGCCTCCTATTGGCCAAAGCCCTAAACAGGCACAAAGGGAAAAATCACAATAATGGAGACCCGGCCCCTGCTCCTGAACACCTGAGCAGATAGGAGAGACCCAGCAATGACCTCAGGGGGCCACCAGTCCAGGGAAGTGGGGATAGGAGAAGGGAAGCAAACAGAAAGACTGCCCTTGGGGGAACTCTAAGCTCATGGGGGACACAAAGCGAGCAACAGCAACATGTATACATAATGACATCTGTGGCTTCGTGCTTGGAGGAGGAAACAGCAGGGAATCATAGGAAGCTGGTCCAAGGAGCTCCAATGAAGAGGTCTCAAGCCAGGTTGCTCAGAAGCCCAGTCCCTGGGAATCTGTCAACTCCAGGCTTCCCGCTAGGGGTGGGGCAGCCCCAGGTCCAAGGCCCAGCACCAACCACCCGTTTCCAGAGTCCTGGCGCTCTCCCCTCCGTGGCCGCAGGAGGGCGCTCAGCTCCCGCCCACGGGCACCACCTCCCCATCCAGGGCCCCTCACCGTTGAGGCACTCCATCTCTGGCTCCTCGCCCTCAGGCTGCTTCTGCAGCCGCTTGGCTTTGCAGCGCTTCTTGCAGTAGAACATGAGGCCCAGCACGGCAATGATGTACGCCACAGCAGCACCCACCGACAGCCCAATGGTCTGGATCATCTTGTAGGGGGGAGGGCTGCCAGGGCCCTCCGACTCCTCCGGCACCGGCTTGTCTGAGAGACATACGGATGGGTCTGGGCAGGGGCTGCTAAGCAAGCCAAGCCCTGCTTCTCCATTAACTCCTCCCAACCCCATCCACGGGACAACTTCACAGATGGCCCGGGAGGGTCGCCACCTTTACTGGCTTTAATAAGGGCCAGCAGGTCCTCATGCCCCACCAAGGTCACAGGAAGACTGAGGGAGATGAGGCCAGGGATTCCCAAGCTGGCTGTGCATCAGAAGCCAAGACAGGTGATACGGATGGGGAGCATACCTGTCAGGGAGCTGCCACAAACCCAGACTATTTGTTAAGACGCTTCCTGGCCAGGTACGCCTGTAATCCTCACACTTTAGGAGGCCAACGTGGGCAGATCATGAGGTCAGGAGTTCGAGACCAGCCTGACCAACATGATGAAACCCAGTCTCTACTAAAAAATACAAAAATTAGCTGGGCATGGTAGCGCGCGCCTGTAATCATAGCTACTCGGGAGGCTGAGGCAGGAGAATCACTTGAACCCAGGAGGCGGAGGTTGCAGTGAGCCAAGATCGTGCTGTTGCACTCCAGCTTGGGCAACAGAGTGAGACTCCGTGTCAAAAAAAGAAGCTTCCTAAGTGACTTGATAATGTGAGCCAAGAGGCCCGGGAGAGCAGCACTGGGGAGCTTCAGGTTTAGAATTCCAGGTACTGCCTGGCACAGGGTAGGTTTTTCAATAAACAGATCTATAGAAGGGATCTGCTGGTCTAGGGGCCTTTCAATGGCCCACAGGGAGGGGTCTCAGGGGTCATCAGGGGAATGAAGGGACAGAGACCATGCAGGATCCCCCATTTGCCACACACACCCCAGTGGCTCCCACCAAGGGGCCTCCTCACTTCGTTTTTATCCGCTTAAACTTTCACATTATATTTTGTCTAGAAAAAGAACTCTGCTGCTAAACCAAGAAAGTTTGAGAGCTTCTCATTTAAACCACCTCCACCTGTGAATGCAGAAACAAGACCTCGGAGGAGAAATAAGTCCCCCAGGGGCACAGAGCTAAGTGCAGGGCCTTTTACCTGACCCATCATCCTCTCTGGGCCTTCTGGAGAAAAGAACCTTGTCCTGCTGCATTCTGACCCGGTCCTCCTCCCCACCCACCCCGAGATATGTGTGGCTGCTGCAGGAGACCCGGAAGGAAGCACACCACCACCCCCAGCAACACACACACACCCCCACTGGCCGTGGGATGCCACATAAACGACAGCCTGGCTCTGAGCAAGGACTCTGACTGTACCTTGGCAGGGTGAAAAAGACACAGCCGAATCCCCTCCCCTGCCACAAAAATGGCTTCTGTGCCATGTTCTATACACAGGGGCTGATTGAGTACAAGGTGACAAATGTCCGGGTCTGCCACTACCTGTGCAGGACACCCCACCCCAGCCCATACCCACGACATAGAGGGGGGCCTCCGTGTGCTTGATGTTGCAGCTGTTCCCCGCGATGCAGGTGTAGCGGCCTGAGTCCTCTGGGGCCACGTCATGAATCACCAGGGAGCCATTCTGGAAGATGTGCATCCTTCGGGGGAGAAGCCACAGCGCTAGCCGGCCAGCAGGCACAGGGGGCTGCAGGAGAGGAGGGGCAAGGGGTGTGGAAGGGGGATGGCCTTACCTGGGTCCCAGCTTGGTGGGGTCCAGGATGCGGTCCTTGCCCTTCCACTGGATCAGTGGCTTAGGGTCCCCCTGGGCCTCGCACTGCAGCAGGGCTGTGTGGCCCTGGTACACAGTCGTGCGCTCTGGCTCCACTTTGAAGGTGATAAAAACTGGATGGAAAGAGACCAGCGAGGGGCAGGGAGGGGTGAGCCAAGGGGATGGCTGGGTACAGGATGCTGCCCCAAAGGGCTGCCCAGCCCCAGGGCCCTGCCACGGTCGCACCTGCCACGGTGAGCTGGACGTGGGCACGAATCTGGCCCTGTGGCCCGTTGGAGGCAATGCAAGTATAGTTGCCAGCGTCATCTCGAGTCACCCGGGCAAAGTGCAGGGTCCCGGCGTTGTCTGTCACCCACTCTGGGAGGCTGCTCCCATCTGCAGGGGTAACAAAGGGAAATTATGGGAAGGACCAGAGTTACACGGATGGCTGGCAATGCCATCAGCCCCTCACCTCTACTCAAAAACACGCCGTTGCTCCTGACCACCCAGAGGCAAAGTCCAAACCTCTGAGCCAGGTGTTGAAAGCCCCCATTATTTACACCTCTTCCAATTCTTCACTCTCACCTCCTCCTCCTCCTACTGCCCTGTGTGACATCCCACTTCCGCCAAATCGGACTCTGCTTGGGCCCAGAATCTGCCCTGTCCCTGCCCCGCCGCCTGTCACTCCTCCTTCCTCAAGCCCATTCCTGCTCTTTGCCATCCCAGGCTGTGGATCCATTTTGAGTCTCAGCTCTCCGGGAAAAGTTCCCCCAGACCTGAGTAGAGGGAGCCTACTTCCTCCTCAGAATCTACAACTCTACACTCTTACTCTAGGTGGAAATGTCAAAATTGGTCCAACCTTTTAAAAAACAATTTGGCAACTCGCATTGAGGGCTATAAAAATGTTCATACCCTTTCATGCACAGTTATTCCATTTCTGAGAATCTTTCCCAAAGGAAATGAACCTAAATCCAGAAAAAAAACTTTGGCTTAAAGTTGTTTATTGTAGCAATTTAAAAAAAGGGGGTGGGTAGGTGGTTAACAACCCAAATCTCTAACATTTAAGGAATAGTTAAGTAAATTACAGTGAATTCAATCGCTGAAACATTGTTAGGATGATCAAAACGAATATTCATGCAGAATGTATAAGGAAATGGGGAAACGGTCAGGTATGGTGGCTCATGCCTGTAATCCAAGAACTTTGGGAGGCCGAGGCAGGGGGATCACCTGAGATCGGGAGTTCGAGACCAGCCTGTCCAACA
>NW_016107512.1:1829904-1863697 GCF_001604975.1 Cebus imitator | reverse complement strand
AAGAGCAAAACTCCGTCTCAAAAAAAAAAAAAAACATAAACATAAATAATTTTTAAAAATATTTTAAAAGCTACATAGTTAAGTATTGTCTACTTTTATAATAAGCATGTCTTCAGGCGTGCACCACCATGCCTGGCTAATTTTTTAATTTTTTTGTAGAGACCAGGTCTCCCTGTGTTGCCAAGGCTGGTCTCGAACTCCTGGGCTCAAGCGATCCTCCTGGCTCAGCCTCCCAAAGTGGAGGACTGTGCATATTTTCTCGCGATATTTTCTAAAGGAGTCCATGTAACTTTTTTCTTTCTTTCTTTTTTTTTTGAGTCAGAGTCTTACTCTGTCACCCAGGCTGCAGTATAGTGCTATGATCTTGGCTCACTGCAGGCTCTGCCTCTTAGGTTCAAACAATTCTCCTGCTTCAGCCTCCCAAGTAGCTGGGATTGCAAACATGTGCCACCACACCTGGCTAACTTTTGCATTTTTAGTAGAGGTGGGGTTTCGCCATGTTGGCCAAGCTGGTCTCAACTCCTGGTCTCAAGTGACCCCCTCACCTCACCTCCCAAAGTGCTGGGATTACAGGTGTCAGCCACTATGCCCAGCCTCCATGTAATTTTTATGTTGGAAAAATAAACTATTTTGGCAGGTGGGAAGAAAGGGCTTTACAGCACTGTCTGGACCAATCCAGTCACTTGCTGCCTTGAGTCGTCTTCCACGTTGTCCAACGCTGCAAGCTGACCTCTTCTGTGTCTGGCTTTTTCTTTTCTAAACTATAAATCAGCCCTGCATTGCTCGTCTCATCTCCACATTTCCCGGCACAATGTGGGGCACCCAGCTGGCCCTTAGGCATGCATCTCATCAGTGGACTGCCCTTCCTGTCCCCACCCTATGCCGGCACTGTACCCACCTGCCCGTACCCACTTAATAGTGGGCTTCTCTCGGCCTGTGGCTGAGCAGGGCACTGTGGCCTCCTTGTCGAACTCCATGCACTGCTGCGGCTGGGGTGGTGGTGTGAACTTGAGCTTCTCTGTCTCAGCAGAGGGTGGGTGGAAAGAGGAGGAATTGAGGCCGCTGGAGAGGCCAGGGCCAGGCCTGCCACTCTTTCCCCTTTCCTCTCCTGCCTAACCAGGAAGGGTGCTCCCCCAAGACATGCTGGCTCACCTAGCACTTGCACACGGGCTTGGGCCTCGATGCTGCCGGCGGGGGTGCTGCTCACACAACGGTACCACGTCCCATCATACACCTCCACGTTGTTGATGCGCAAGGTCCCATTCTTGGAGACCTCGAACCGTGAGTCCTACAGCACAGGTGAGAGGCCTCAAAGCCTGAACCCACACCCACCTCTCCCTGGAGGCCACCTCCAGGGAAAGAGCACTGTGGAGGTGAGCACAGAAGAGGGCAGGTGGAGGGAGGCCCCCGCCCACCGATAGCAACAGTCTTCTGTCTCACCTCAGAGATAAGCATCTGGTTTCTGTACCAGACAACTGTGGGTTTGGGTGTGGCCTGGGTCAGGCAGTGCAAGTAGCCGGGTTTGCCCTCTTCCAGCTGGCTGTCTTGGGGCTTCTTCAGCCAGGTGGGCACAGCTAGACGGACAGGAATGAAACAGTGAATGCTGCTTCACAGGTCTCCAAAGCCAAAGGACCCAGCTCCAAGAAATTCTAATACCATTCTGGGCCCTGAGTTCAGAAGCCCCATGCTGCTTAGAAGGCAGGAGTTTTCCTTTAAGGAAGACCCAGGTGCCAGCACGTTGTTTTTTCCCTCTGAGACAGGTTCTCACTCTGCCACCCAGGCTGAGGTACAGTGACCCAATTACGGCTCACTACAGCCTCGAACTCCTAGGCTCAAGTGATTCTCCCACCTCAGCCTCCCAAACAGCTGGGACCACAGGCATGCACCATAACACTCAGCTATTTTTTTTTTAATTTTTTTGTAGAGATGGGGTCTTGCTATGTTACCCAGGATGGTCTCAAACTCATGGCCTCAAGCTGTCCTCCCTCCTTGGCCTCCCAAAGTGCTGAGATTATAGGCGTGAGCCAACACACCTTTTGAAAGCTATCTTAGTTAATTGTCACATTAATTAACTTAGTTAACATTATCTTAGTTATAAGCCCCCATGGTAGACAGGGAGTGGTGGCTCCTGCCTGAAATCCCAGCACTTTGGGAGGCTGAGCAGGGAGGATTGCTGTGAGCCACTGAACTCTAGCCTGGGCAGCAGAGTGAGACCTCCATCTCTAAAAAAACAAAAAATAAACCCCCCGAGGTATGTATTCCAACACCCATTTTACAGCTAAGGAAACAGATGTTAAAAGAAGTAATGGTGGCCAGGCGTGGTGGCTCATGCTTGTAATCCCAGCACTTTGGGAGGCCAAGGCGGGCGGATCACTTGAGATCAGGAGTCTGAGACCAGCCTGGCCAACATGGTAAAACACTGCCTCTACTAAAAATACAAAAATTAGCTGGGTGTGGTGGCACACACCTCTAATCCTAGCTATTCGGGAGGCTTAGGTGTGAGAATCGCTTGAATCTGGGAAGCGAAGGTTGCAGTGAGCCAAGTTGACATCACTGCACTCCAGCCTGGGTGACAGAGAAAGACTCCCATCTCAAATTAAAACAAACAAAAAAGAAAGAAAGAAAAGAAAGAAAAGAAAGAAAGAAAGAAAGAAGGAAAGAAAGAAAAAGTATCCCCAATGAAAGCAGGTGATTCTCAGCCCTCGACTGGAGGAAGGCTTGACCGTGAGTCTTGCCTTTGTGCCTGCACAGAGTGTCCTGAGCACCCGAATCATGTGCCTGAGCACAGGCCCCTGTCTTCTGAGATTTCAGTATCCTACTGGGGATACTAGCATCTCAACTTCACGTTTACAAAGCCACTTTCATATTCAAATCTTTTTGCAAATTTACCCACTCGGAAAGATGTTAGTAATATAAAGGTAAGTGGAAGAAGCAGATTGCAAAACAGTTTGCATATGTGTGTGTGTCTCTGTGTGCATATTATGGTTTTTACTGTGTATCCTTTTAAACTACCACAAAAGGTTTAGAACAAGGCATGGTATAAAGAAACAAGTAAACAAATAAATCCCTATGCCTACGGTAAGGCTATAAAAGGTTTGCCATGTGTACTTGCAGTCATATTTCTTGCTTTTCTCCCCCCTTTTTTCATAAGTAATGTTTAGTAAAGAAATTTGAAAAGTATAACAAACTAAAACTAATTAAAAATCACCTATAATTTTTTCCACAATTACCTCCCCAAAAAGAAAAAGAAATCATTTTCATCTACTTCATTTCACCTTTCCAAGGACCTTGTGGGGTAGGTAGTTGATTACTGGCTCCATTTTACAGATGAGGAGACTGAACCCTAGTAGGGTGGGTCACTCTGTGCATTGGAAGCATAGTGGGACCCGGGTCTCTAGACTCCCAGTCCATTGCTCTTTCCTCTGGTGCACCCACCCGAGCCCCTGTGCTTGGCTCTCCACTGTCTACTCCAACTCCTGGTAATGAATCGATTCTCAAACCCACAGGGCCCAGAACTGGGAGGGCCTCCGGTGAGCACCAGGGAAGCCTCTGTCCATCACACCGAGACCTGGGTTCCCCTCCACCCCTCCTTGGCCTTCAGGGCAAAGGTGCTCACTGGCCACAGTGATGTTGATATCCTGTCTCCGTTGACCAGCCAGGTTGGCCGCGTGGCAGGTGTAGACACCAGCATCGCTTTCGGCGATACTGGTCAACACCAGCTCGTGACCCTTCTGGTAGACCCTGCCATGGGTGGGCAGTCGGACTCCCGCGTGCTCCCACCACACACTGGGCTCTGGCAGACCCTTGGGGGGAAGGCAGGTCACACGCTCCTCGCTGCCAGCTGTGAACACCCGTGGCTCAAATAGTGGCATGTCTTCAATCTCTGAAAGGGTATAAGTGGGAGGAACAGCCTGATTATTGTGGGTCTCAGGGTACATGATATTCTCCCACAGCAAGGCCTAGGCCCTTTCCCAGCACAAACCCTCCCCTGCAGCCCCCTGCACCTCTTCTTCCTACCCCCAGCATCCTTTTCTTCCCCTGCTCTCTAAGCTGCTGACTAAAAACAGAAGCCTAAATCTCTATGTGCCAATAATATTAAAGGCAGCCCCCACGGCAGAACCCCAGAGCCAGAAACTCACCTGCTAGATGAAGTGTGGCCTCCAGGATGACGGGTGGGCCCCTCTGCCCCTGGCCGATGCAGCGGTAGACCCCTGCATTGCGTGGCCGGACCTGGGTCAGCAGCAGGGAGCCGTTGGCAAACACTGTGGCTCTGCGGAGGTGTGGGGGTCTGCAGAGGGGAGAGTACCATTTGGAAAAAGTGGCCAATAGGCCTACTTCTGCAAAAGTCAGAAATGGAGGAAGGAATTGACCAGGAACAGGGCAGAGAGGAGGAACTGACACTCCACGCTGGTGTGTGTGCCTGAATAGGCTTGCTCAGGTGCACGTGCAGGTGTGTGTTCCAACAGAGATCAGCTCTGGAAGTGATGAGGCAAATGGCAGTGCAGGTGAGAGACACAGTGACGTGGTTTGGCTGTGCCCCCACTCAAATCTCATCTTAAATTGTAGCTCCCATAATTCCCATGTGTTGTGGGTGGGACCTAGTGGGAGGTAACTGAATCATGGGGGCAAGTCTTTCACCTCCTTTTCTCACGATAGTGAATAAGTTTCACAAGATTGGATGGTTTTAAAAAGAGGCATTCCCCTGCACAAGCTCTCTTTCCTTTTGTCTGCTGCCATCCACGTAAGATGTGACTTGCTTCTCCTTGCCTTCTGCCATGATTGTGAGGCTGGCCCAGCCATGTGGAACTATAAGTCCGATTGAACCTCTTTCTTTTGTAAGTTGCCCAGTCTCGGGTATGTCTTCATCAGCAGTGTGAAAACAGACTAATACACAAAGTAACCCCCATGTGCAACTGTCAAGACAGGGGAGCCACCTTCCCGCAAGGCCAGGCTGATAGGGCACCGAGCCCTAGGGTCAGAAACCCCTCAGCCACACCAGATGGGCTATGGATGATGTCCTCAGGGCTGAAGCCAAGTGGCATCCAAGCCCCTAGCCTAGGAAGCCACACGCCCAAGGACCAGGGTCATGCCCAACACTGCAAAGGTGTTCTATGCTCTCCTAGGGTCCAGGCAAGAACAGAAGTCCCTGTAGTGGGGCTGGAACCTTCTAGGGGTGTTTGCTTCCTCCAGAAAGTGTGTGTTTCTGTGTGTGTATGAGAGAGAGAAATGTCTGCCACACTGGATCGTGCTGTCTAGACTGTGACTGCCTGAACACCTAGGTCTCTTGTGCCTCTCTCATCCCTGGGGTCTCTACCCTTCCATCCTAGAAGACCCACGTGGGCAGTGGAGAGATAGAAGTGGAACCACCACTAGCTCAGAGTGCCTTTGTGCAAACTGGAAAAGGGCTCTTCCTAGAGTCTCTTCCCTTTGTTAGACTCATTTTGTAACAGCGAAACATTTGAGTGTGTCTGTTGGAAATTTGAAGAATACGCGTACAAATCTGTGATGTCTGTGATATGAACTGCACCCGCTTCTAGAGAACGCACGTGTGTGGTGCACGGTACTGGAAGGCTCCTGGCCAGATGACTTACCGGCTGCGGTTAGTGATGGGAGTGTCGCCCTCAAAGACCCACTGCAGGCTTGGGAGTGGCTGGGCTGAGAACTGGCAATGAAACATGGCCTCTTCGTTCCTCGCTACCACCACGTCCTGGGGTGCTAGTACCACCCTGGCAAAGCTTTCATCTGGAGAGGGAAAGATAGGGGAGCGAGCAGGCTGGGTGGCGAGGCCCTCCTGTCCTCACCTCATCCCTTCCGCCCCAACCCCAGGCTCACCAGCAATGCTCAAGGTGAAGTTCTGGCTGCTGCACGCTTGGCCAAAAGCATTGTGAGCACAGCAGGAATAGAGGCCACTGTGCTCAGGACCAGCTGGCCGGAGCGTCAGGTTCCGCTCCTTGCTGCTGACTGTGTGGTTGCTCTGACCATCAGAAAGGGGGCTCCCATCTCGGAACCACTGGTAGGTGGGCCTGCAGGGCAGACACAGTCAGCAGTGGGGGAGGGGGTACTCAGTGGCCAGTGGAGAGGATACAGAATCAGAGGGTCAGGGCTAGACCTTTCAGTTTATACATGGAGAAATGAGGCCTGGGGAGGGGAAGGGACTTGCATAAGGGCACACAGTAATTCTGATTCAGGGGCAGAAACTAGTTGAGATTAGATCTCTCAGCTCTATACACAATGTGGCCCCCTCTTCAGGTCACCAGGGGCCAGCATAGGGCAACATCTGGGCGGGCGAGCGGGGGTGAAGAGCACCGTGGTGGTGGAAGGAGTGGTCACAGAATGGAGCGAGGTGACATCTGCATAGAGTCCAGGATTTGGGGAAACATCCCTGTCTGGAATAACCCTCTCCAACCCCACCTCCTTGACTCCTTACCGAGGGTGCCCATCAATGTGACAACGAAGTGTGACCTGGGTCTGTGGCTGGATCTCAGCTTCTGAGGCTGGGTGCTTCAGGACCACAGGACCTGCCTCGATCCCTGTAGCAGAGGCCACGGTTGCAGTGAGGGGCAGAGCAGGATAAGGGTGGGAAAGCAGAGGGCAAAGAGGACACGCAGGAAGCCATGGAACCTTGAGGCTCTGTGCCAAGAGACACGGGGAAGTCCTGGAGGCTGAGGCTGGGGCTGCAGGTACCAGATACTATGTGCCTGCCTGGTCCCTGGCAGGTCAAGCCTGACACTTGGCCAGGTGCTCAGATGCCCTTTCCATTTGCACAAGCATCCAGCAGATAAATGGGCCCCAGACTCGAAGGAAAACATTTTTGGAAAAAATATAACTGTTAATTTCCTCTTATTCACATGAGCAGAAAGAGCTGATAATAAATGCCTTCTGCCTGCCCTATTTAACTGGAAATGGGAGAAGCTGAGGCAAGGGAGCGGTCCCCCAGCGCTCATAGTTGAGGGTCTGACGGGGGACTGGGCACAGCCTCCTGGCTCTCACATTTGATGTTGAAGGAGGCATTGGCGCTGCGGGCTTCTTCGCCAGTGACATCATCCCGAGCCACACACTGGAAGGTGCCAGAGTCCTGCAGCCGGTCCACAGCTGCAAAGCTCAGGCTGCTGCCCTGGGCGAAACGCCGCTCCGTGTCCTGGACAGGGGCCCCATCAAGCAGCCAGTACACATGCACTGGGCCCGGAGCCTCGACCTCGCAGCGAAGCAGCGCCCGGCGCCCCTGCAGTGCATCCTGGGAGGACGGCTGCTTGATGAAGACGATGGCCGCCTGGGTACCTGTAGATGGGGACAGGGGAGAGTCAGGGTCAAGGGGAGCTGCAGCCTCTGTCCTAACACAGGTACACAGGAGGCAAGGGGCTGTGTACACAAGAGGCGTCCAATAAGTGCAGCTGTGAAGAATCTGATGCCACAATTCCAAGAGTCCCCTGAGGAACTTTTTTTTTTGAGATGAAGTGTCGCTCTTATCGCCCAGGCTGGAGTACAGTGGCGCAATCTCAGCTCACTGCAACCTCCACCTCCAAGGTTCAAGTGATTCTCCTGCCTCGGCCTCCCAAGTAGCTGGGATTATAGGCATAAGCCACCACACCTGGCTAATTTTTGTATTTTTAGTAAAGACAGAGTTTCACCATGTTGGCCAGGCTGGTCTCAAACCCCTGACCTCAGGTGATCTGCCTGCCTCTGCCTCCCAAAGTGCTAGGATTACATGTGTGAGCCACCATGCCCAGCCCCCGGAAGAATTTTTCAACTGTGCTGAGTACTCTGTAGGATACAAAGACACAGTAGCCTCTCCTCAAGAGGCCTCAAGACTAGAGGGGCACATAGGACACAGTTACAGTCATGTAAATGCCAAATGAATGGGGTGAGCAGGCAGTAGTGACTCTGGAGCACAAAGGAAGAAGGGATCGTGGGGGCTGGCTGAACAGAGAGGCTTCCTAGAGGAAGAGAGCCTGGGCCTGCAGGATCAGATCACAGGAGGTTTTGATGCCTGGCTGAGGAGCAGGCTACCTTCCCCACCATCCAGACTCAGGAGGTTCAGCAAAGTTAAATCATGATCCAAACAGTACCTTGGAAAAATGGCTTCACTCGCACCCCTTGATGGTGCCAGCATCAGAGGTGGCCACAGACTGGGGATGCTTTGAATCTCACCCACAAATGCTCTGCAGCCAACATTCCCCAGACACTTCTTTGGGAAAACCCACCCCATTACCGGAGAAGCCAATATTCTCTAGAAACCTGGGCTATTGCCAAAGACCAGCCAAAGGCCATGCCACGTCCTGCTCTCTAGCCCTGAGAATCCATCTGTGGCCAAGGCCAGCTTCTCTGTGTTAAGAGGTGAGCCAAGTTGTTTCAGATTTCCACTTGAAGCCTTTCCCTCTCCTGCACCGTTATAGTTCAGCTCCGGCCAGGGGCATGCCCTGGACAAGAGGGGTCCTGCAACCAAAGGTGGAACTGCAGTCAATGGGAACAAAGAGGAAGAAGCCTGCACTGCACGGCAGATGGGTTAGGGAGGCAGAGGGCAGAGCCGGGCAGGTGGGTGGCATGGTTACGACAGTGGCAGGAGCAACACACTGGACTTTGTTCCTGGCCCGTGTGGGCGCCTTACAGAGGCCTGGAGCCACTGGGCCTTGCACACAGAAGAGGACCCCCATCCACCATCCCCCATCCCCCACTCCCCACCCCCGGAAGAAGAAACGAGCCACTTGGGACTACTACACACAGCAGCAGGCTCTGCCTTGGGCCAAACTGGCTGGGCAAGGGCAGGAAGGGACTAACAGGGTTTTTTCCATCCCTTTCCAAACCACTGGAAACTAATCTTGGCCCAGAGAGCCCCTTCCAAGTCCCTGGAGGTGGGGTTCTGTTCTTGAGGGGACGAGAATCAGTCTCCTCATAAAGTCAGTGTCAAGACAATTCCAGGATCCCCTAGGCTGGGTCCAGATGAGAGGCTGCCCCTGGGGTTGGCCCATCTCCGAACATCCTCAGCGGTGCCAGCCCTCATCTCCTGACACAAAACACAGCCATGGAGCTGGAAGCAGCTCAGAGCAGCCCATTACTTCCCAGTGTGGCACTGTTGGCTCTTCTGGGTGGCACTGTTGGTTCTCTGGGTGGCCTATCCCACCCACTGCGCAAGTCGACAAACCTGCCCTCCCAGCACTGCTGAACACCCATCACTGTGACAATCCAAACACACCCCTCCACATTTCCAAATGATGCACAAGAATAGGGCTCTGCCCTTCCTCGTCACTGTGCTACAGATGCGTAAACTCAGGTCCAGGCACATGAAAGAATCTGCCCAAGATCAAATAGCTCACATGCGGCAGAGCCAGGACCATGACCCACAGAAACCAACCCTATGCAGTTCCCAGCCCTGCTCAGGGACTCAGAAACAACCCTAGAAGTATCTGATCCTACCATGAGGAGTCACATTCCCCACTGCCAGGTAGCGGGGTGGACATGCCTCTTGCAGACAATGCCAGGCACACAAAGGCACCAGCAAGCACTGCCTGAACTGAAGTGACCTCAAAGGAAGTGTGGGGCAAGAACCAGTGCACGGAGTACTTCTGGAGCACCTCTCATGACGCAGGTGGGCAGAATCAGACTGATCCCCAGTGGGCCTCTGCAAATATGACTCACCAAAATCCTAGGACCTTTCTCTTTTTTTTGTGAGCTGGAGTGTTACTCTGCCACCCAGGCTGGAATGCAGTGGTGCAATCTCAGCTCATGGCAACCTCCGCCTCCTGGGTTTAAGTGATTCTCATGCCTTAGCCTCCGGAGTAACTGGGATTACAAGTACACGCCACCATGCCCAGCTAATTTTTGTACTATTTGTGGAGACAGGGTTTCACCATGTTGGCCAGGTTGGTCTCAAACTCCTGACCTCAAGTGATCCACCTGCCCCAGCCTCCCAAAATGCTGGAATTACAGGCATGAGCTACGGCGATCTACCCAAAATCCTAGAGCCTTTGACCCAGAACTCTAGGAGGTCCATCAAAGATCAAAGAGAGATCACCTGCCCTCGAGGTGTGGGCAAGCCCCTGCTCAGCTTCTGCAGACATGGTGGGGAGCCAGGAGTCTTGCCCACACAGAGAAGCTGTTAAGGGGCTGGAATCAGACAGGCTGGGCTCAAATCCTGACTGTTACACTCAGTGTCTGACCTTGGGCAAGTAACGCAGACTCTGTCTCAGTTTCCTCTGCCTCCTTCACAAGGCTGTCAGGAGTTGTAAACCTGGAAACACACATGAAGTGCCTTGCAAAGGGTTCACCTTCAGTAAATGGCAGCTACTGTTAAATATTCTCATGATCACCCTTCCTGCTCAAGGACTCAAATTCTAAGAAGATTAGAAAGCTCCCCACTTGCCAAGCCCCAGGGCCACTCCCAGACCCTGAACAGGAGAGAAGCCACCACAGCAGAGAGGTCTGAAGGGAATAATCAGGAGGTGAGTGGGATGGAGGGGAAGGGGCCCTGGGCTTACAGGAACCACAGACCACCTGCCACAGAAACCCAAGCTGGGAGAAGAGTCAGCGTGACTCAGAGAGACCCCAGCTCAGCCTCGGCCACCCCCAGCTCAACCTCCAGCACCCACTCCCAGGGCTGGGAGCAGGCTGCTCCATAGCTGTGGTAAGAGATGCTGCATTCCCAGACTGCCACTCAGAGCCCCTGTGCCCCAACGATGGGGCCTGGGAAACATCAAAGCCAGCCCCAAGGGGCCCTCTGTCCTGACGTCAGCTCACAGCAGGTCCTGGTTAGTGCCTGGCTGGGACAGACTTTAGATGTTTCAAAAGGCAGAGAATGCAGCTCCCAGGCTGCTCCAAGGATCCAGCCCCTGCTGTTAAGCACTTCGACCATGAGGCTCCTCATACAGGTTGGCCCAGGACTGTGGCACCCGTGTTTGCTCAGAAGGCAGTCTGTGGTGTGCCCAGCCTGGCCATCTGCCCGGCCTGCAGAAGGGGACATTGGTCTGCTGTTTGGTGTTGGGCAATTTTTGAGACAGGGTCTCACTCTGTTGCCCAGGCTGGAGTACAGTGGTGCAATCACGGCTCACTGCAGCCTTGACCTCCAGGGCTCAAGTGATCCTCCCCCCTCAGCCTGCCAGGTAGCTGGGACCTCAGGCCCGGCTAGTTTTTTGTAGAGACAGGGTTTTGCCATGTTGCCCAGGCTGGTCTTGAACTCCTGAGCTCAAGAAATCCTCCCACCTCGGCCTCCAAAGTGTTGATTACAGGCATGAGCCACCACACCCGGCTTTGGTCTGCTGTTTTGTTTTGGGGATAGGGGCAGCAGACGCAGAAGCAGACAAAGGAGCCCTGGCAGAAAGGTCAGACTCCAAGAAAGGAGCTGGGAAATGAGGTCCTCTGCTCTTGCTTTGTCAGAAGCTTTGCTGATAACAGAAACAGAAGACAGCAATGATGGAGAAGAGGGCAGGCGTTTTGGGATTGAGGTGGTACCTGCCTCAAGGTGATGTAGTCACCACCACATTCCCGTCCCCTCGCCCTGACACGAGGATGCCCCCAGGACTGTGGTCTGGGAAAGGTCCTGGCCTTCCCAAGGCTGCCCCCTCTTTCACTGCCAGGCCACACCAAGCAACCCCCTCCACTGCACACAAACCCCCATGGAGATGCAGGCCACATGACCCCAGAGGCAGCCAGCTCCATGTGTAGCTTTGGGGCTGCCAAACAGCCCTGCCCCCGCTGCTCCCTAGTGACGCTACCTTAGTGTGTCCTCTGCACCCTTCTTCCTGGCTGTGAAATGGGGACAGCGGCCCCACCACCAAGGCTGGGTGGGGGCTAATGGGTTCACATTCGCAAAGCCCATGCACAGCACAAAGCACAGAGGGTGCTGCTTCCCCGGTAGGAGCCTGCTGCCCTGGGCTCAGTCGTTGCCCCTCAGCAATGACAGGCCATCTGCCCACACCAGGCACCGACCCCAACAAAGCCGGAGCTGCAAACACCCAATAAGGACATTTTCCAAGCCATTTATTTGGCTCCCTAACAGCCATCTATATGCAGACACTTACTCTGCTTGCGTCTCCCACGCCCGCCTTCCGCCCCCATCCCCGCCAGCATCTGGTCTGGTGCCCACCCTCCGTGTTGCTCTCTGGGCTCGGGCCCAGCCAGCCCATGTGTGTATATGTGTGCGTGTATACACACACATAAGTGTAAACACAATTGTTATAGAGAGCAGAGAGCAGCAGGAAGTTTTTCCTAAGTACTCCCACTCTAATTTTGTCTGCTTCGATCCAAGGACCCATCTGGGCCAGTCAACTACTCATCTCTCAGGGGCTAGAAATCCTGGTCTAGGAAACATCCCCAGGACCTATATAGGCCTGTAATCCCAGCACTTTGGGAGGCTGAGGCGGGCAGATCACCAGGTCAGGCATTTGAGACCAGCCTGGCCAACATGGTGAAATCCCATCTCTACTAAAAATACAAAAATTAGCTGGATGTGGTGGCCCGTGCCTGTAATCCCAGCTACTCAGGAGGCTGAGGCAGGAGAATTGCCTGAACCCAGGAGGCGGAGGTTGCAGTGAACCAGCATTGCGCCACTGTACTCCAGCCTAGGCAACAGAGCAAGACTCCATCTCAAATAAAAAAGAAAATGCCATCCTTCAGATGTCTCAGGACCAGGCTGAGACAGAAAGACCCTGGAAGAACCTGGTTGAAGGACTTGACGCTACCAACCCAGAAGTCCTCCAGGAGTGTGCTCCACAGAGGCAAGGGGGTTTTGCATGGTGGAAGGTGACTGTGTGAATGACCACAGGATCTCTCCCACACCCAAAGTCAACCAGCCACGCATATGTGTCTGACTCTTCCACACCAGCACCACGCTAAAGACTCAGTCCTTTGGCTGGGCGAGGTGGCTCATGCCTATAATCGCAACACTTTGGGAGGATGAGAAGGAGCTTTACCTGAGGTCAGGAGTTCGAGACTAGCCTGGCCAACATGGTGAAACCCTATCTCTACTAAAAATACAAAAATTCGCTGGGCGTGGTGGCGCATGCCTATAATACCAGCTACTCGGGAGGTCGACACAGGAGAATTGCTTGAACCACTGCACGCCAGCCAGAGCGAGATCCATTTCAAAAAAAGAAAAAGACTCAGTCTCTGGCCTCACAGCCCAGGTCCCTATAGGGCATATCCTGAATGCCAGATGGGCCCCTAGAGACCAGGCCAAGGCGGTGGCTCCTGTGGGGCACACACAGACTCCCAAGGGAGAGGTCTGGCAGGTTCCCAAAGTAGGGAGACAACACCAAGCCACAGGGCAAGAGAAGCAGCCCGGGGGCTCCCTGACCCACAGAGGACGAACCTCCTCTCAAGTCCCCACCACTTGGAAACTCTGAGGGGGCCAAGCCAGAGGGCCCAGGGAGCCTCCACAGCCCCTGAAAAGCCTCCCCCTGGGGCCAGGACACTGTACTGCAGACCACATACCTTGAAGATTTGACTGACATACTCTTAATTGCTCTAGAACCACTCCAAAGGTGTGAGGCCCAGAGACTATTTTTTTTTTGTCTTTTTGAAGCAGGGTCTCACTCTGTCGCTCACGCTGAAGTGCAGTGGTGCAATCACAACTCACTGCAGCCTTACCTCCCAGGCCCAAGCAATTTTCCCACCCTCACCCTCCTGAGTAGCTGGGACCACAGGCACGTGCCACCATGCCCAGCTAATTTTAAATTTTGTTTGCAGAAGTGGTTGCTCAGCCTGGTACTGAACTCCTGGGCTGAAGTGATCCTCCTGCCTCAGCCTCTCAAAGTGCTGGGATTACAGGCATGAGCCACCACGCCTGGCCACATTTGTACTGTTCAATCTCTACTGCTGCAGGAATAAGTTACTTGAGTGAACGGTAAGTCCAGTCATCTCCCTTTCACCCAGGTTGGCAGAAATACAAAATGCTGCAGGGGTATTTGTGACTCTGAGGATTTAGAATGTCTCCCCCGACTACCACCAGTACACTGTATATGGTTTTAGTGCAGGCAACCCAGAGTGATGGTGAGCCCAGAGCATAAGGGCTCAGAGGTCACTGAAGATAGACAAGCTCACTACAAGACGCAGTGAGCTGCAGATCACAAAATTCTGTTCCCCTTCTGTCTTCCCAGGGTCTACAAAAGGCCCCAGGTTCACCAACAGGAGCCCTCCAAAATCCATCCCAGCCCCTGCCCTAATCAGAGCAAGAGGGAGCAGGGCCAGGGACCCTGCTGAGTTTTTCTGTCCTGGGACTTAATATCAGTGTCTGGAGAGGTTCCCACATCCCGATTACGGAAACAGAACAGAATCGCCAGGACTGGGACAGAAACAATTTAGCAGAGGCGGGTTCTTACATCCTGGGTGAAAACCACAACTCAGACTTGCCTGTCCCACTCCCAGGAGGCCCTGGAGGGGCAGATTAACCTCTAATGGTAGGAGTAAGGCCTTGGGTCCGGTATCATGTGGTACCCAAGCACAGAGAGACAAAAATGCCAGCCAGCTGAGTCAGGCGCAGTGCCTGTAATCCCAGCAACTCGGGAGGATGAGGCAAAAGGATCCCTTGAGGCCAGGAGTTCAGCCTGAGCGACAAAAAAAAAAAAAAAAAAAAAAAAAGGCAGCCAGAAATGTGCAACATGGCATAAGGTGCTCCCCCAGCCAGAGGTCACCATCAGCCCTTGGACCCCACCTGTCCTCTACTGAGGCTGGAAGCATTATACCCATTTAAGTGACCCTTAAATGGCTGTGGAGGAGTCTCCAAGGAAGTAGCAATGAATGAAAAACACAGCTGGAGTGAGGTGGTGTGATGAGATGGAAGGAACATAAGTTAGGGAAACGTGGGTTCTAGTTTGATACAACCACTCACCAGGATGACCCTGGCCAATCACCACCTCCTTCCAGGCAGTCCTATCTGTAAAATTACAGAAATGAGAGCATGCAACTGGACAGTCACCAAGACCTAACACTAGACTGGCTGCAATGAATCGAAGACGTAGTTACAGAAAGAGGGGCCTGGCTGGGCGCGGTGGCTCACGCCTGTAATCCCAGCACTTTGGAAGGCCAAGGTGGGCAGATCACCTGAGGTCGTGCCACTGCACTCCAGACTGGGTGACAGAGCCAGATTCAGACTCAATAAAAAAAAAAAAAAAAAGAAAAGAAAGGGGGGCCTATTCCTTAGAATCTCCCCCACCCACCATCCGCACAGTCAGTCCCCAGAGCCCACTTGGTAAACGAAGCACCAGGCCCAAGAGGGATTAAGAGAGACCTAACAAACAGCAGGTGTGCGGGGTCTGAGGCAGCTGGGGGTTGCAAACGGGGATCCAGCATCGTTCTGATGAGCTGCTCTGCTCCTCAGCTCAGCCCCACGCAGCCTCCCCAGGAGACGTGCCTTGGCCACATGCTTGCATGGAAACCTCACTGCCTGGAATACGCTGACACTCTTGCCTCTGCTGTGACTGAGAGCTTTATCCCCCAAGCTAGTAAGCTGGAGGGAAGGGCAGACATCTGTGTCCCCCTGGTGCCTGGGACACGCAGCAAATACCCTGAGAGCACACATGGGAAAATGAAGTCACTCAAGTGTCCATCTGAACTGAAATCTTGTCCTACATCTACATTTACCCATCTTGGCCAACTTAATTTTCCTCTCTGGGTCTCCGTATTCTCACTTGGAAAACGGTAGCCTTGAAACCAATTTTAGTAATGCTTTATCAGCCTACAGTCCCACCCTATGATATTTAAATGAAATTCACATTAAGTATAGACACACAGAAGTCTGCCTGCTTTTCAGGAAAGTTAAAAACCCCAGAAATTCTAAGGAACTGTGGAACCCAGGACTCAAAAGCCCTCAGACCTCCTAAGGAGACCCCTTCCAGAGGTGAATGTGGGGAGGAAGACCTGGAACAGAACTGCCAATGGGAGCCACTAGTTCTCAGCACCTTCCATGCCTGCGAACAGATCTGTTCTTGGCCCCAAGAGGAGAGAGACAGACAGCAGCCAGCTGTCTCCTGAAGACGCCAGTGAAGAGCCTGCAGACATAATATACATCCCAGGGAAGGCGACAGGACTGCTGGAATGGGAGACTGGGAAATAAGCCACGAGCTCAGCCCCAGGAAGACCTCCGTGGTGCTCAGCCAGTGCTCCCAGTGATCCAAGAGGACAAGGAGTGCAACCCCTGATCACCCAGGGAAGATGGGAAGAGACTTGCTGTGGACTCCACAGCCATTCATTGGAGGAGTTCAGACCCAGAGCACTCCCAGGTCTCAAACTCCCAGGGGTTCCGACGTGCAGGATCCTTCAGAGTCCACCATGGAGAACCATGCCAGGGTGGAGCCTGAGAGCCAGCTTCCCGTGGTCCTTCCAGCAGAGGCAGGGAGCAAACTGGACAGGCCGGGGACCACCACTTTGGACTGGTTGTACTGAACCTTAGTTTAATGATTAATTTTTAAAATGGGCTCAGAAAACTCTGATAAATTCCAATTTATGAGCCCTTTTCACCCATCTCTGCCTCCCATCTGGGAGACTAATAATCCAGGCTGAGAAGCACAGCCCAGACACCTGGTCAGAGTGGCCACAGCAGTTCACCCCAAATTCCTGGTGGTGGGGAGGATGCCTTTTACACCCTGCCTGCAACCAAGCCTGCCTCACCCACCCTACCCTTGGGGATAGGTGGCCTCAACCCCATACAATAAGGAAAATCCTCTCTGGCTTCTAAGACATTAAAATAGGCTGGTTGTGGTGGCTCACACCTGTAATCCCAGCACTTTGGGAAGCTGAGGTAGGAGGATCGTTTGAGCCCAGGAGTTGAAGACCAGCCTGGGGAACATGATGAAACCCCATCTCTACAAAAAATAAGGCAAGTGTGGTGGCAACCACCCTGTAGTCCCAGCTACTTGGCTAGAGTAAGAGGGTGGAACTCACTGCGACTCAGGAGGTGGGGGCTGCAGTGAGCCAAGATCACATCACTGCAGCCTGGGTGACAGAGTAAGACCCTGTCTCAGAAAAAAAAAAAAAAAAATATATATATATATATAGAGAGAGAGAGAGAGAGAGAGAGAGAGACAGAGACAGAGAGAGACAGAGAGACAGAGAGAGAAAGTGAGAGTGAGAACAGTTACAGTATTCCTAAACCTGCTCTGTCCAATAGCCCCTAGCAACATGAGCTATTTAAATTTAATTAATTATTTTTTTTTTCAAGACAGAGTCTCACTCTGTTGCCCAGGCTGGAGTGCAGTGGTGCGTTCTCAGCTTACTACAACCTCCACCTCCCAGATTCAAGGGATTCTCCTACCTCAGTCTCCTGAGTAGCTGGGATTACAGGTGCCCACCACCATGCCCAGCTGATTTTTGTATTTTTAGTAGAGATGGAGTTTCACCATGTTGGCCAGGCTGGTCTAGAACTCCTGACCTCGTGATTCACCTGCCTCGGCCTCCCAAAGTGCTGGGATTACAGGCGTGAGCCACCGTGCCTGGCCTAAATTTAATTTAAATGAAATAAAATTGAAAATTCATTTCCTCAGTCACACTAGCCACACTTCCAGTGCTCAAGGGCCATAGGTGGCTGGTGACCGCTGTATTGAATCGCAGAAGCAGTTACATTCTTAAAAAAAAAAAAAAAAAAAAAAAAAAGGCCCATCTGACCACCTGCTTCTGGCTGCCCTAGTTCCTCTGACTGCCCACTTCTTGCCAGATCCTGTGCACAGACACACTGCCTTTTTCTTCTTTTTTTAATCCATAGGATTCTATCTGATAAAGGACACATTTCTTTTCTTTTTTTTGAGATGAAGTTTTGCTTTTGTTGCCCAGGCTGGACTGCAATGGCATGATCTTGGCTCACTGCAACCTCTGTTTCCCGGGTTCAAGTGATTCTCCTGCCTCAGCCTCCTGAGTAGCTGGGATCACAGCCACCACGCCTGGCTAATTTTTGCATTTTTAGTAGAGACGGGGTTTCACCATGTTGGCCAGATTGGTCTCGAACTCCTGACCTCAAGTGATCTGCCTGCCTTGGTCTCCCAAAGTGCTTTGCCTCCTGCCTGGCAGAGAGACTGGGACTGGCATGAGCCACCTGGCCTAGAGGACACATTTCTGATCCAGAGAACCCTCACCACTGTCAGCCTCATTTTACAGATGAGGAAACCAGAGTCAAGGATGCCCCAGTAAACGGCAGGCGCAGGAGCCACCATGGATCTGTCTGGCTCCCAAGACTGGCTTCTTTCTGTGATGCTGCGCTGGCTGCTTCGCACTTCACTCGTTAATTCCCTTTCACTCACATTCCTTCCGCAACCAATCTATTGTGCTTCATGTGAGTCCTTTCGTTTGCATGTGCTCTTGTAAAAAATGGTTGGTGCTCCACAGGCAGGTACTTCTTACTCATGTGAATGGTCCTGCAAGATATCTCACCTGCTTCCTACTCACTGTTCATACTCAGCACTATGTTCTGAGGATCATTCTCTGTGGCCTTCTCCTACATCCTGCTCTTTCCCCCAATAGATCCACATATTGGGCTTTTCTGGGGGAGAGGCAAATGAATGCTTTTTTAAACAAATGGCTGAACACAGCTGTCCATAGTTGAAGTCTAGGCCGGATGTAGTGGCTCGTGCCTGTAAATAATCCCAGTACTCTGGGAGGCCAAAGCAGGCGGATCACCTCAGGTCAGGAGTTTGAGAACAGCCTAACCAACATGGTGAAAACCCATTTCTACTAAAAATATAACAATTAGCCAGGCGTGATGCTGGGCACCTACAATCCCAGCTACTTAGGAGACTGAGGCCAGTGAATCACTCAAACCTGGAAGCTGGAGGTTGCAGTGAGCCAAGATGGCACCACTGCACTCCAGCCTGGGCAATACAGTGAGACTGAGTCTCAATAAACAAACAAACAAACAAGCATAGTTGAAGTCTACATCCTCTTCTCTGCATGCCCCAGCACCTAGCCCTGGCCTCTACCACCACTCCTCGGCGTACACTCAGATCCTGGTTACATGCACACGTATGTATGTACACACACACACACCCCAGCCCTGGCCTCTATCACCTACTCTGTTTCTACCACTCCTCTGGGTACGCTCAGATCCTGGTTATATGCACACGTACGCATGTATACACACACACACACACACACACACACACCCCTAGCCCTGGCCTCTATCACCTCCTCTGTTTCCACCACTCCTCTGGGTACGCTCAGATCCTGGTTATATGCACACGTACGCATGTATACACACACACACACACACACACACACACACACACACCCCTAGCCCTGGCCTCTATCACCTACTCTGTTTCCACCACTCCTCTGGGTACGCTCAGATCCTGGTTATATGCACACATACGCATGTATACACACACACACACACACACACACAAAACACACCAGTTTTTCCTGGCCGCCTTCCTCCTCCTCTCAAGCCCAAAAAGTCGCCAGAGGCTGGACCTCAGTTGGTTTCAAAGGGATAAGAGTCAGCCTCATGCTTTTATATTTAGAAGCATTCTGCAAACCACTTCCCGGAGCAGACAAGAGAGAGGAATGTGAGGAAATCACTTTGCTATGTTGTGATGCGGAAAGCACGAGCCGCCCAGGGCCTGTGGCAGTGGGCTGCGGGCACACGAGGCAATGTTAGCACATGTACAGGAGGCGAACACGCCCCTGGGCAGCCTGGCCATCCCTTGTCATGGCTGGCCAGCTGGCCGGGAGCAGAGCCACAGACCCTCTCCCAAAGGCCCCTCCTGCTACCCGTCCTTTGCTGAGCACAGTGTCTCCACCTGTCTGGGAGGCAGCTGTTCTGGAAACCAATCCTTCTTTCTGGGTAGGGGTCTTAGAAGGGGATTTGCTCCACTCAGGCCTATAAGGCCAGACTTTAGGCCCAACCTGGGACATAAAGAGAAGACTCCAGATTGAGGGAGGGGGCTGGAGGGTGCTTAGAAGAGCCAAGAGCTTGGAAGGGCAAGGGTACACTCCTGGACCCAGGCCCATGGGGGAGGGGCATGAGGCAGGATTTTGCACAGTACCCACTGCCCCCTTTTTAAATTTTATTTTACTTTTTGAGACGGAGTCTCGCTCTGTCACCCAGGTTGGAGTGCAATGGGGGTGATGTTGGCTCACTGCAATCTCCGCCTCCTGGGCTCAAGCGATTCTCCCATCTCAGCCTCCCGAGTAGCTGAGATTACAGACATCCATCACGGTACCCAGCTAATTTTTGTATTTTTAGTACAAACAGGGTTTTACCATGTTGGCTATGGCTGGTCTTGAACACCTGACCTCAAGTGATTTGCTTGTCTCAGCTTCCTAAAGTGCTGGGTTTATAGGTGTGAGCCATTGCGCCTGCCCCCACCGCCCCGTTCTGAAAGCAGATCTGCTTCTGCCACCAAAAGCTCCCCTCGCAGGCATCTCTGCGTCTGGGAAAACATTGAGATAACAATGCATCGGCGAGGAGGGGAAGAGATTTTGCAGCAGGCATCAACCACAGCCATGGTTGTTGTTCAAATATTACTCACAGGTAGAGGAGCCAGCCCAGTGTTATTAGGTGAGCCCTGGGGCGTGGGGGGATGGGGACAGGCCACCTGTTTGGTTAGAGTCAAACCATCAGATCGTCCCAGATACTTCCTAGACTCCTTATGAACTCCATTTTACTGCTTAAAATATAAACTTTCTAGTAAGTTTATATTTTAAGTATTAATGCATATTTTAATGCATTAATTTTATTTAATCTCTTAACTGCATTACTAATGATTGTTCCCTTATTTTTAAGGAAAATAACCAAAAGCAGTCATACTTAAAAAAAAAAAAATCAGCTGTTTAGAAAAATCAATCTGCCTAAATATAGCAAAATAAGTATTTCAATCTTCTAATCAATAACAACAGATGAAAAAATACAAACTGATGAATAAAGGACAGAAACAATTCTTTGTAAAGTTTTTTTTTGTTTGTTTGTTTTTTTGAGATGAAGTCTCACTCTCGTCACCCAGGCTGGAGTGCAATGGTTATCTCAGTTCACTGCAACCTCTGCCTCCCAGGTTCAAGCAATTCTCCTGCCTCAGTCTCCGGAGTAGCCGGGATTACTGGCACCCATCACCATACCCGGTTAATTTTTGCATTTTTAGTAGAGACAGGGTTTCACCATGTTGGCCAGGCTGCGCTTGATCTCCTGACCTCAGGCGATCCGCCTGCCTCGGCCTCCCAAAGAAGTTATTTTTAAAAACACCAAAATCTTGCAACTCATCACCAGATGCCAAAAGCCTAAGGACGACCTACTTCAGGGAGAAACAGAAAGCATAAAGGACACACGGACGGCCGGGAAAGGGCTCCTAGGGGTGGCTGATGCAATCGCTGACTGAATAGCCAAAAAAATGACAAAAACCTAAAGTTTATTTCATGGTTACTCCCTCGATCTTTCAATCAGAGTCTGGAAGGCACCGAGATCTGGCTTCACTCAAGCCTGGAACTGGTTGTGCCCCCATTCCAGGGGCTGCCTCTTACGGACCTCCACACGGAGAGAGACAGAGGGAGTCAGGGAGGTGAGATAAGGGAACAGAAGAGATTGAGAGAGACAGAGAAGGGAAGAGAGAGGGAGGAAGGCAGGGAGAAGAAGAGGGGGAAGGGAGAGAAAAAGGAGGGAGACTGACACAGAGAGAGAGAGACAGACAGACACACAGACAATGTGAGAGCAAGGCCCTGGCAGACAGATGGAGGAGGTGAGAGATCAACACGCAGAGATACAGAGAGAGAGAAACTGAGAGATAGAGATCAAGTAACACAGAATCATAGAGAGACAGAGACAAAGGGACAAAAAACAGAGCATGCACAAGTGACACACATGCATGCGTGTACACATGGGACCCTCCATGCCTGCAGGGCAAGCCTCAGCCCCACATTTACCTCAGCTGCCCCTGGCAGGTCTGTCCTGTATTTCTAGCAGGGGAGCCCTGCCCATCCCTTGCCACCACCTTCCCCAGCAGCCACAGGGACTCCAGATTCAGTCCCCTTTGGGGACTGCCCAGGTAACACTAGATACTGAAGGTTACAGTTTGTCTGTTGGTAAGGCCAGAGGAAGAGAAAGGAGAGGGGCAGAAGCTCTATATATACCAGATTCAGACCATTTACAATGGAGAACTCTCAAATTAGAGGCTCCTGGTAAATAATTCACCAGGAAGAGTACAGTACCTTCCCTGGGCTCATTCATTATTCACCAAGATAAATGCACTGTACTGTTACACTTCCTGACATCTAAAATGGTCTGAGCCATTAGGCCAGGAGTGAGACAAGAGCAGGGCAATTTCTACCCAACTCTTCCAGAACCCCCTGACCCAGCAGTCCTGCTACTTTTGGAGCTTAAGTTGCTCCTCCTTAAGCAAGGGCAAAGCACTTGGCTTCCAGAAAGGGCCAGGCCCAGGCTCTGACTGTGAGATCCAAAAGGCAGCCACACACCCAGCTCCCAAGAGCCTAGGGCCAGAAGGAAACAACTGTGCCCAGAAAAGTCTTAGGTAAAACCCCTGGGTTTACCAGTCCCCAGAGGGAAAAGGGAAGAAGAAAATTTTTTTTTTTTTTAAATTTGAGACAGAATCTCGCTCTGTCGCCCAGGCTGGAGTGCAGTGGTATGATCTCACCGCAACCTCCGCCTTCTGGGTTCAAGCCATTCTCCTTCCTCAGCCTCCTGAGTAGCTGCACCAGGCTAATTTTTGTATTTTTAGTAGAGATGGGGTTTCACCATGTTGGTCAGGCTGGTCTCAAGCTCCTGAGCTCGTGATCTGCCTGCTGCACCCCGCCACTCCCCTCCTTTTTTTTTTTTTTGTGGCCAGAGTCTCATTCTATTGCCCAAGCTGGAGTACAGTGGCACAATCTCGGCTCACTGCAACCCTGGCCTCCTGGGTTCAAGCGATTCTCCTGCCTCAGCCTCCTGAGTAGCTGGGACTACAGGCATGCGCCACCACTCCTGGCTAATTTTTGTATTTTTGGTAGAGACAGGGTTTCAGCATGTTGGCCAGGCTCAAACTCCTGGCCTCAAGCAATGCACTCGCCTCAGCCTCCCAAAGTGCTGGGATTACAGGTGTGAGCCACCATGCCCAACCTAGGAAAACACCTTGTTTGTATCTGTCTAAGGGCAATATTGTTCTGAAGAGTATCAAAGAAGAGCACTTTGGGAGGCCAAGATGGGAGGAGCTTAGGAATTCAAGACCAGCCTGAGCAGCATGGCGAAGGCCTGCCTCTATAAGAAAACAAAAAAGGGCCGGGCGCGGTGGCTCACGCCTGTAATCCCAGCACTTTGGGAGGCCGAGGCGGGTGGATCACGAGGTCAAGAGATCAAGACCATCCTGGTCAACATGGTGAAACCCCGTCTCTACCAAAAATACAAAAAATTAGCTGGGCATGGTGGTGCATGCCTGTAATCCCAGCTACTCAGGAGGCTGAGGCAGGAGAATTGCCTGAACCCAGGAGGCGGAGGTTGCGGTGAGCCGAGATCGCGCCATTGCACTCCAGCCTGGGTAACATGAGTGAAACTCCGTCTCAGGAAAAAAAAAAAAAAGAAAGAAAACAAAAATGAAGGAAAAAACAATTAGTTGCCTGCAGTGGCACATGCCTGTAGTCCCAACTACCTGTGAGGCTGAGGCAAGAGGATCATGTAGGCCCAGGAATTCGAGATTACAGTGAACTATGTTGCACCACCACACTCCAGCCTGGGTGACAGAGTGAGATACCATCTTTAAAAAAAAAGAAAAGAAAAAAGGCTCAAAGAACTTGACTTTGACGCCAGCCACCAAAGGTGGAAAGATCTGCCTCCTCGACTTGGCTCTGAGCAAGTCATCTTGTGGTCTAAGCCTTGGTTCTCCCAAAGGTAAAATGGGCCCAGGAGCAGTGGCTCACACCTACAATCCCAGCACTTTGGGAGGCCGAGGTAGGCAGATCACCTGAGGTCAGGAGTTCGAGACCAGCCTGGCCAACATGGTGAAACCCCATCTTTACTAAAAATACAAAAAATAGCCAGATGTGGTAATGGGTGCCTTTAATCCCTTCTACTCAGGAGGCTGAGGCAGGAGAATCACGTGAACCCAGGAGGCGGAGGTTGTAGTCAGCCGAGATGATGCCACTGCACTCCAGCCTGGGCAACAGAGGGAGACTCCAACTCAAAATAAATAAATAAATTTTAAAAACTGGCCAGCGGCAACACCTGCTCTCTATGCTGCAGGGCTTCTACAAGGATGAACTGCCTCTGGAAAGATTACAAAATACCTAACTGTAAGGCCCTGGCATATAGTGTAGATACGGGGTGGAGATGAGGTTAGAAGTTCAGAGACTGGAGTCAGACTACCTCCCTCACTTACCAAGACTATGACCTTGGACAATCTGTTTACCCTTTCCATGCGTTCCTTTTCATATCTATAAAATGGTGCTAATAGGCCAGATACAGTGGCTCACACCTTTGAGAGCAATCCCAGCACTTTGGGAGGCCAAGGTGGGAGGATTGCTTGAACCCAGGAGTTCAAGATCAGATCAACCTGGATAACACGATAAGAACTCATCTCTACTAAAAATTTAAAAAATAATAATAATAAAAGAATTAGCCAGGCATGGTGGTATGCACCTGTGGTCCCAGCTACTCAGGGGGCTGAGGTGGGAGGATTGCTTAAGACCTGGAGATCAAGGCTGCAGTGAGCAGTGATCATGCCACTGCATCCCACTCTATGTGACAAAGCGAGACCCGTCTCAAAAGAAATAAAATAAAAGGTGCTCATAACAGTACTGGCCTCAGAGGCTTGTTGCAAAAAGAAAATTCACATGTTTACAGGTAACGGGTCTGAAAAAGTGCCTGGCACATAAAAGTATTATGTGAGTTTGGACTCTTAGCCATTATTTACTGTGATCATTATATTCAGGATTTTTTCATGTTTTAGGAACTGTATTCCTTCACAATCATCCCTAAGCCAGCAGCAGGCCTTTGTCGGCATTCCTCTGTGTGGACTATTTGGAGCTGCTAAGTACCTGCTTGATTTCCCTCGCCCAGTCTCTGGTGTAGTTCCCTCACCCAATCTCTGGTGTAGTGGTTCTCTCTCAACAGACACCCTAAGGTCTGAAGCTCTGCCTTCAGCTGCCTGATGCTCCACCTGGTCACTAAATACAGGTACACGGGGCTCCACAGTTCAAGAGCTGCCACCCTATGCTGGTGAAGTTCAATGGGGTAGCTGCTGATTCCTGGGAACTTTGCCTTCTGTCTGCCTTGGGCGCCTACAGGCAACACCCTGCTTGCGTTCCTAATAGGGGTGCAGCTTAGCAGTTGCTTATAGTTTCATTTACTCCCCCAGAAGCTGTTAAAAACAGAAGTACCTTCAGTATTAGCCAAAATCAGAGTGAGCCTATCTGGGTGAAAATGGACTCAGTCATCTCGGCATGAAGCAGGTCTCTGGCCTCAAGGAACACAAACAGTTATTAGGTAAAGAGAACAAGGTAACATTCATGCACCAATGAATGGCTAGAGATAACGCTTAGACTGCAGCTTTCTGATCCTGGGAGTCCCCGCCAACAGAGGCCTAGAAAATTCTATGCTGCTAAAGGAGAACACCTGACTACATAAGATACAAGGTAGAAACAACTGTCAGTAATGTCACCAAATGACAAGTTAGACAAATTAAGTAAATGACACAAGAGGGGTTGCTGGACTTGATATATGAAGAGTAACAGGTCAATCATAAAAATTGCTAAAATTTGGACGGGCACGGTGGCTCACACCTATAATCCCAGCACTTTGGGAAGTCAAGGTGGGTGGATCACCTGAGTACAGGAGTTAGAAACCAACCCAACCACATGGTGAAACTGTCTCTACTAAAGATACAAAAAATTAGCCAGGTGTGGTGGCGCATGCCTGTCATCCCAGCTACTCGGGAGGCTGAGGCAGGAGAATCACTTGAACCCAGGAGGCGGAGGTTGCAGTGAGCCTACATCATGCTATTGTACTCCAGCCTGAGTAATAAGGGCAAAACTCCATCTCAAAAAAAAAAAACCTGCTAAATTTCGAATAGAAACATGGTCAAGACAATATGAAGAGTTCTCAAAACAAATGATTCATAAATATAAGAAAATACTCCAATGCACTAGTAATCTAAGAAATGTAAATTAGAACAAGTTCTTCTACCCATCGAATGGAGGCCAAGATTTTAAAAATAACACTCAACGCTGGTGAACATATGGAGAAAATAGTCCTTCTACTTTGCTGGAGGGAGTATAAATTATAATAATTCCCTTCTGGAAAATGGTTTGGCAATATTGTACTTATGTTGTAAAAAAAAAAATTATGTCCTTTCTCCTTGCAGAACTGGCTGAGATTTCAGTTTTGGAATAGGAAATGTACAAGGGAAGCCTAGAACTCCATCTTATCAAACAAGGAAAAAAGCAAAGACTAGCAGGGTCTCATCAAAAGGTCCAAGGAAACAAAAGTGGGGGGAAAAAAAAGGTTCAAGGCCTGCTGAGTATGGTGCCATGCTCCTGTAGTCCTAGCTACTCCAGTGGCTCAGGTGGGAGGACTGCATGAGCCCAGAAGTTCAAGTTCAACTTGTGCAACATAGCGAGACCCTATCTCTTAAAAAAAAAAATTAAGGCCGGACGCGGTGGCTCAAGCCTGTAATCCCAGCACTGTGGGAGGCCGAGGCGGGTGGATCACGAGGGCAAGAGATCGAGACCCTCCTGGTCAACATGGTGAAACCCCGTCTCTACTAAAAATACAAAAAATTAGCTGGGCATGGTGGTGCGTGCCTGTAATCCCAGCTACTCAGGAGGCTGAGGCAGGAGAATTGCCTGAACCCAGGAGGCGGAGGTTGCAGTGAGCCGAGATTGCGCCATTGCACTCCAGTCTGGGTAACATGAGTGAAACTCCGTTTCAAAAAAAAAAAAATTAAAAGGTTCAGGGTCAGCTTGAAGAGGCTCCCATCAGCCAATGACAGGACCACTTAGGCATCCATAAGGGTAAGAGTCACATGGACTAAAACACATCAAATACTCCGTAAGCGCACAATGATGCTTAACACAAAACACCCCATGGCTCTCATTGGCCACCTTTGAAGGATGTTAGAAAAACAGCTCAAAAAAAAAAAAGAAAGAAAGAAAAAAATTTTAAAAAGAAAAACACCTCATTATTTTGAAAACAGGTATCAAGCATTTATTTTCCCTTTCTTGAACAACTATGTCTCAGGGTAACCAAACAGTTAACGAGGAGAGATTTGTGTTTATGTAAGTTTCCAGCTCATAAACAGAATACCATCGTTTTACAACCCACTAATGAAATAATGGATCTAGCAATGATTAGTGATGGCTTCTCATTCCAGACAGACAACCAGATACTGTGTCTACTGAGGGAAGTACACATGAAGAAAAAAAAATCAAATCTGAACTTGATGAAGCCTCTACATCTAACTTATTACTGAAAAGCTTAACCAGTCCGGGTGCAGTGGCTCATGCCTGGAATCCCAGAACTTTGGGAGGCCGAGGTGGGTGGATTACTTGAGGCCAGGAGTTCAAGACCAGCCTGGACAACATGGTTAAACACCGTCTCTACAAAAAAAAATTACAGAAATTAGCCAGGGGTGGTGGCATGCACCTGCAGTCCCAGCTACTTGGGAGGCTGAGGTGGAAGGATAATTTAAGCCCAGGAGGTTGAGGCTGCAGTGAGCTAATGATCATACCACTGCACTCCAGCCTGGGCAAGAAAGTGAGATCCTGTCTTTAAAAAAAAAAAAAAAAAAAAGAAAAAAAAAAAAGGTTGGCCAAGCGTGGTGGCTCACACCAGCACTCTGAGAGGCCAAGGTAGGCAGATCACCTGAGGTCAGGAGTACGTGACCAGTCTCTGACCAACATGGGGAAACCCCATCTCTACTAAAAATACAAAAATTAGCCGAGCATGGTGGCAGGTGCCTGTAGTCCCAGCTACTCAGGAGGCTGAGGCAGCCTCATGCCTCACCTGAACCTGGGAGGCGGAGGTTGCACGAGCTGAGATTGCACCATTACACTCCAGCCCGGGTGACAAGAGCGAGACTCTGTCTCAAAAAAAAAAAGTTTAAGCAGCTTTCTAGAACAAATGTGGAAAACAAGACAGAAGTTAGATAACAATGTGCCACCAACTGAAATAATAATTGTGAACACACATTCTCTGTATCTTCTCTTACGCCCATAAATAACTGTTAAAACCCTAATACTGCCATTTAACATTTCAGGTGCTTACAACTATGTCTTCCCCATTAGATTCTAAGCTCCCTGAGGACAGGAGCAGCTCTCACACTTAGTCTCCTCCACAGCAGGTGCCTCGCCCATGAGAGGTACTCAGGAAACAGCTGATTTGTGATGGTTATACTGAGCCAGATAATTTGGCCGCATTATCCCAAAATGATGTAGAACCAACAGAGGGTCAAAGCCCAATATGAGATCCTGGTAGGCAATTACATTAATTATCATTATTAATTCAACAATCATTTACTTAGAGCCCACTATGTGCCAAGTACTCCATAAGACACTGGGGACGGAGAGAGAAACACACAATTACTGCCTTTAAGTGTCTCAGTTTAGTAGGAGACTCAGGCAAGTAAACATATAATTAAAGTAATAGCCACCACTTACTGACCACTTATTATCACTGTTCCAAACACTTTAATCACATTACTTGTTAGAATGCTTATACCCACCCAGTGGCGTAGGCACTATGATCCCCACTATGCAGATGAGGAAACGGAGGCACAGAAAGGTAAAGCAATTTGCTAAACATCACACAGCTGATGAATAACAAATGCAGGATTCAAATCTCAGGTCCTCTGGCCTGAGGAAAGTCTATCATAACCCCTAGGCTTTACGGTATTATCACACAGGAAGATGGGTGGGTGTAAAGGGCACACAAGAGCAGCTTCTAAATCAGTCAGGGGATTAAAAAGTCAGGAAGGCCAGGGGCGGTGGCTCACCCCTGTAATCCCAGAACTTTGGGAGACCGAGGTGGACAGATCACCTGAGGTTGTGAGTTCAAGACCAGGCTGACCAATATGGAGAAGCCCCATCTCTACTAAAAATACAAAATTAGCCAGGCATGGTGGCACATGCCTGTAATCCCAGCTACTTGGGAGGCTGAAGCAGGAGAACTGCTGGAACACAGGAGGCAGAGGCTGCGATGATCCGAGATTGCCCTCTAGCCTGGGAGTGAAATTTCGTCTCAAAAAATAAAAAACTTAAATATTTTTAAAAAACGAAAATTAGACAGGTATGGTGGTGCATACCTATAGTCCCAGCTACTCAGGAGGCTGATGCAGGAGAATCACTTTAATCCAGGAGGTGGAGGTTACAGTGGGCTGAGATCATGCCACTGCACTCAAGTCTGGGCAACAGGGCAAGAAAATCTCAGGGGAAAAAAAAAAAAAAGCCAGGGAAGAGGCTGGGCATGGTGGCCCACATCTGTAACTCCAGCACTTTGGGAGGCCAAGGTGGGCAGATCACTTGAGGTCAGGAGTTCAAGACCAGCCTGGCCAACATGAAACCCCGTTTGTACTAAAAATACAAAAAATTAGCCAGGTGTGGTTGCACAGGCCTGTAGTCCGTTATCGGGAGGCCAAGGTTGCTGTTGAGTCAAGATCATACCACTGCACTCCAGCCTGGGTGACAGAGCAAGACTCCATCTCAAGAAAAAAAAAAAAACAAAGTCGGGAAGAATCTTGGAAGGGTCTTCAACATAAGGTTTTATGAAGGAAAGGGGTGGGTGCAGTGGTTCATGCCTGCTGTAATCTCAGCACTTTGGGGGGCCGAGACAGAGAGATCACTTGAGGCCAGGAGTTTGAGATCAGTCTGGGCAACATAGTAAGATCCCATTATTTGAGCATGGTGGTGCAAGCCTGCAGTCCCAGCTACCTGGGGGGCTGAAGCAGGAGGATCCCTTGAGCCCAGGAGGTCAAGGCTGCAGTGAGCTGTGATTGTGCCAAGGCACTCCAGCCTAGGTAATCAAGCGAGATCCTGTCTCAAAAAAACAAAAACAAAAAACAAACAAAGAAATGGGACTTGGCAAACAGACCAAGTCAGAAGCACAAAGACCAGACATGATCAGAAAACTCTGAGTAATGCAGGATGCTCAGAGTTAAAAGGATAAGGAGAAGGAAGTACAGCAAGAGGCCATTAGAATACCACTTTGGGGTGAGGAGGCAAAGGAGGTGAAATACAAACCCACCCTGCTCAGGCTGTCCCCCAACAAAAAAATCACAACCACAATGAGTCCCTGTTTCCAAGGAGGTGGTTGCTAGGGCAGAAAATGGACTGAAGAAGCTCTTTGTCATGGAGAGAATGGCAGGCGCAGTCACAGAAGGCATGGCTATGGGATAATGCCATACCTGCTCTATTAGTTTCCCAGGGCTGCCATAACAAATTACCACAACCGGGTTGCTTAAAACAACAGAAATTTATTCTCTCGCAGCTCTGGAGGCCAGAGTGCAACATCAAAGTGCTGATGAGGTTGGTTCCTTCTGGAGGCCGTGGATAGAGTTTGTTTCATGCCACTGTCCCTGCTCCTGGTGGCTGCCAGCTATCCTAGCAATCCCTGGTGCTCCTTGGCTTGCAGCGGCATCACTCCAACCTCAACCTCCACCATCACAAGCCGTCTTCCTGTGATGCACCTCTGTCTCTAGTCTCTTCTGCCCTTTTCACTGGGCACCACCAGTCATATGGGATTCGCCACTCACCTTAATGAAGTGATCTTACCTTGATTACATCTACAAAGGCCCTAATTCCAAATAAAGTCATATTCACAGGAACTGGGGCTTAGGACTTCAACATATATTTTGAGAGGACACAATTCACACTATAATATCCGCTATTCTGCAAGTTGCTTTTTTTTTTTTTTTGCTATACAGTTAACCACAGATGTCTTTCCATGTCTGTTCATATAATTCTAGCTCATTCATTTCAATCACTGTGCATTATTTCACTGCATCAATTACCTATAACCTATTTATCCAATACCCTAGTAGTGGGCATTCAGATGGTTTTCAAGTTTTTTTGCCATTACAAAGAATATTCTTATTCTCTGTATAGGCATATATGCACATTGAAAATGAGAGCGTTTCTGTAGGATGACTTCGAAAGAGAATGGGAACAAAGAGAAAATAATTTCAAGTTTTTGATAAATGATATCCAGCATTAACTCCAGAGAGGTTTTTTAAAAAAAGATAAACAACGAATTGCTCTTCAAAAAGGTTGTGAAGGCTGGGTGCGGTAGCTCATGTCTGTAATCCCAGCATTTTGGGAGGCCATGGTGGGCAGATCACCTGAGGTCCGGAGTTCGAGAAACCCTGTCTCTACTAAAAATACAAAAATTAGCCAGGTGTGGTGGTAGGTGCCTGTAATCTCAGCTACTTGGGAGGCTGAGGCAGGAAAATTGCTTGAACCTGAGAGGCGGAGGCTGCAGTGAGCCAAGATTGCCCCACTGCACTCCAGCCTGGGTGACAAGAGTAAGACTCCATCTAAAAAAAAAAAGTTGTGCTAATTTATGCTTTCTTAACCAACACTGATGCTTAATATCTTTGTCAACCAGAGAGACATAAAATAATATTTTGTGGCCAGGCACAGTGGCTCACGCCCGTAATCCCAGCACTTTGGGAGGCTGAGGTCAGCAGATCACTTCAGGTCAGGAGTTCAAGACCAGCCTGGCCAACATGGTGAAACTCCATCTGGACATGGTGGTGTGTGCCTATAATCCCAGCAACTTGGGAGGCTAAGCCAGGAGAATTGCTCCCTCCTGGGAGGCAGGGGTTGCCATGAGCCCAGATCACGCCACTGCACTCCAGCCTGGGTGACAGAGCAATAAAAAAAAAATTAAATAAAAACTAATAATACTTTATTTTAATTTGCATTATTTCTCCTTAACAAGATAAAGCAATTTTTCATTTTTTACTGGGTAGCTAAATTTCTTCCCCACCCCCAACCAAGATTTCAATTCAATTTTAATGGTACTTGGGGAACACAGAATATCAGATATTTTGTTGTCCTAAATTTCTTTTTTTTACTCGAACTGTTCTAAATTTCTTATTGTCCATTTCATGTTCAACTTCTTGCCTTATTTTCCTTATTTACTGTTATCTTATTATTTTGTAATTAATAAGATCTGATTTTCTGTATTACACATGGCACTCACCCTCCCTCCTCCAGAAGGGTCATTAAATTACTGAATGCCTTATATGTGCCAGGCACTGCTCTAAGTACTGAGAACACAGCGTGAACAAGACAGTGAAGGCTCCTGTTCCTAATCGCTACTTCACCAAAGAAGAAAAAGTGTTTGCACATGATTTGAGAAAACAGATGGGAGTGAGAATTTTCACTCCTGGGTGCAGACTTGCCTCAAAATTCCTTTAAATACTGTCCTATTTTGATCCATTTGAGAGCCTTCTAGGGAAAATCTACTCTGTTCTCCAGGTGTCCTAGAAGGATCCACCAAAAGAACAATGTGGTTAGTGAAGGTGGGGGCAGGAATAGCTGCCAGACGGCTGTGCCCCTTCCCTGGAGATGCCCCCAGGCCCCTAGGGTCTTCAAGGTTAAGGCTGTGAGTTCAGAGAACAAAGGAAGTTTGAAGGAAGAACAACTCCCAGTCCAGGTAAAGTGGGCGTAACTGAAGCCCCACTCCCAGCCTCACTCCACCTCCTTCCATCAGCCCCAAGGAGGAGGACGTCTCATTGGGCATATTTGATTCTGACCCTTCCTCCTTCCACTTGGGAGTGGGGGGTCTGCTCCACCTGTAGGGAGCATACTTTTTTTTTTTTTTTGACATGGAGTCTCACTTTGTCGCCCAGGCTAGAGTGCAGCAGCATAATTTTGGTTCACTGCAACCTCTGTCTCCCAGATTCAAGCGATTCTCCTGCCTCAGCCTCCGAGTAACTGGGGCTATGCCACCAGGCCTGGCTAATTTTTTGTATTTTTAGTAGAGACGGGGTTTTTCCATGTTATCCAGGATGGTCTCGATCTCAGACCCTGTGATCTGCCTGCCAAAGTGCTGAGATTACAGGCATGAGCCACCATACCTGGCTTGAGCACACTTTTTTTTAATAGGTAACCACACACAAACTTACACACACACACACACACACACACACAATACTTCAGCACTGCTATGACAAGGGGGTAAGTCTGCCTAATTTAAGGATGAATAAGACATTTATTCACTTCAGATTAAAGCCTTGTTGCTTGCTCAACCGAGCCTTTAAAACGAGTGACACGCCAATCTCCATCATCCAATCTCTGGTCTGTCTGTGTGCTTTTCTCCTCTTTCACCCCCTTCGATTGGTTTTAAACTCAGAAGGGAGAAAGGTATTTACTGATGCTGTCAATACAGTTTCCATGACATTGGTTTGTGCCTGAGCATCTGGTTTTTATTTTTATTGATTTTGTAAATGGATAAATGTTCCTTTTGTCTTTTCTAAATGGTTGCTTGCTGATAAGTAGCAAACCTTCTGGGTTTTGTGTAGGTTTTGTATTTGCCCAAATGACTCAATTCTCTCGGTGACTGTAGTAGTTTTTCAGTTTCTAATTGGGTTTCCCATGTAAAAAAGGTACCTCTGAAAAAAACCATTAACTTTATTTAGACTTTTAGTCTTTTGTTTTTCCTTTAAGTGATCGGGTCTTGCTCAGTTGTCCAGGCTACAATCCTCCCACCTCAGCCTCCCAACTAGCTGGGATTGTGGGTGCATGCCACCTGGCTATATTCCTTCTTATAGTATTATTTCAGCTAAAATAATAATAAATAGTAATGACTTCATCATTTTAATTTAGTGACTTATTTTAATGAGAATAGCATTGTATTTCATATTTAAGTATAATGATTCCTATGGTTTTCTAAAAAAAAAAAAAAAAA
>NW_016107512.1:1820544-1829428 GCF_001604975.1 Cebus imitator | reverse complement strand
AATGGCTAATTATTGTATTTTTAGTAGATACAGGGTTTCACTACGTTGGCCAGGCTGTCTCAAACTCCTGACCTCAGGTGATCCACCCACCTCAGCCTCCCAAAGTGCTGGGATTATAGGTGTGAGCCACCGCCCCCAGCCACCTCTGACGTCTTATGTTGGTGGGTTATAGAGAATAAGCCATCCGTGCATTTTTTGGAATACATCCTTTACTTGCTTGTGGAACATTATCCTTTATCATAACGTTAGATTTCATTTGCGAGTATTCTATATTAGACTTTTATACCAACCTTTCAAAGTAGTGTGGTTTTCTTTTCTGCACAGTCAGCATTTGAGAACAAAGCTGTATCAACTTTGTGACACACACAGGCTGTTGTCCATCTGTTCCTTGGCTCTGTGACAGTCTCTACAAGGCATTTACAGGCTCTGGTACTTCAACATTTTTCCAAATTTCCCCTAAAACTGTTTGATACAACTGTCTTTCAATCGTTTTTAAAAGTTACTGAGCTATGCATCATTCTAACTTTTTTTTTTTTCACATCTGCTTAATTTTTTATTAAGTCTTAGGGAAGGCCCAGTTAATCAGCTCATTAGATTGGTCAAGGCAAGACACCTGAACTACACAGCAGGCTTTAAAAAGCAGTTGGTTTTTGGTGGTTCTCTGCTAACCACACAAACACGTACCCACAAACTTGTAGAGCACTCTGAATATAGGATTTCCCCTGTGATCCTGTATAATGCACTGTTCACAATCTGCAGTATTTTGGAAACTATATTAATTGGACATGGCCAAATTAAAGCTATCTCATAAACTCTTACAAAGTATTCGGGAACTTCGGCTGTATTCCCAAAAAAATCAGTTTTAAACTACAAAGAACAAAAATACATATAAAATCAAAACAGATTTAACGAACATCTTTGAACAAAATGAAATTATAATTCAATTTCCTACTTTTTCAAATACGACTAAGAAAAGAAATTACAAGTAGTAATAGCTATCTTTTTTAAAAAAAGCCTCTAAAGATTCTTTTTTTTTTTTTTTTTTTTTTTAAGGGACGGGGTCTCAGGCCAGGTGCGGTGGCTCATGCCTATAATCCCTAAATCTCTACTAAAAATACAAAAAACTAGCCAGACATGGTGGCGCACACCTGTAATCCCAGATACTTGGGAGGCTGAGGCAGGAGAATCATGCCATTTCACTCTAGCCTGGACAACAAGAGTGAAACTCTGTTTCAAAGAGAGAAAGAGAGAGAGAGAGAGAGAGAGGAGAAATGGAGTCTCAAAAGCTGCTCTTGAACTCCTGGACTCAAGTGATCTGCCTGCCTCAGCCTCCAAAAGTACTGGGATTACAGGTGTAAGCCACCGCCCCCAGGCAGATTCTGTAATAAATTTCAGTCATTATATTTCCCTAGCACAGATTTATTAGCACAGCACCAAGCATGGTAACCCTTGACAAATATTAAAATATTTTCCCTGAGTCATTTGTTTCTTTACTTCCCTAATAAACTTGCTTTCACTCTGAAAAAAAAAAAAAAAAAATTTTCCTATCACAATGGTCACAATTCTAATTATTAATATACATTTTCGCAAATGCTAGTCCTCCCTGTTAAATGGTAAGCTCCCTTGGGACAGCAAACTTGTCCATCCCATTCCCTGCTCTATCTAGATCCCTAGTACCTACTGAGTACCTAGAATGTACTAAATAGTTGTGGGCCACGACCAGTGGCTCATGGCTATAATCACATCACTTTGGGAAGATCACTTGAGTTCAGGAGTTCAAGACCAGCCTGGGCAACATGGTGATACCCTGACTCTGAAAAATTATTTTAAATTAGCCAGGCATGGTGGTGCGTGCTAGTAGTCCCAGCGACTCAGGAGGCTGAGGTGGGAGAATTGCTTGAGTCTGGGAAGTTGAGGCTGCAATGGGCCATGATTGTGCCACTGTACTCCAGCCTGTGTGACAGAGTGAGACCCTATCTCAAAAAAAAAAGAAAAGAAAAGAAAAAATAGTTATGAAGCTATGAATGAAATTAAAGCCTCTTTTTTTTTTTTTTTTTTTTTTTTTTGAGATGAAGTCTTGCTCTGTCACCAGGCTGGAGTACAGTGGTGCGATCTTGGCTCACTGCAACCTCTGCCTCCCAGCTTCAAGCGATTCTCCTGCCTCACCCTCCCAAGTGACTGAGACTACAGGCAAATGCCACCACACCCGGCTAGTTTTTGTATTTTTAGTAGAGACGGAGTTTCACCATGTTGGCCAGGATAGTCTGGATCTCTTGACCTCGTGATCCGCCCATCTCGGCCTCCCAAAGTGCTGGGTTGGGATTACAGGCATGAGTCACCCCGCCCACCTAAAGCCTCTTTTCTTTGTTTTGCCTATTGTCCTTTTCTTTTTCTACATTAGAATTGCCAAGTCACGTCTTTTTTTTCTTTTAAGCACTGAATTCTAAATGACTTATCTATTTTATATTTATTTCAAATTTATTAATTTCAAAGTTGTATTTAAAATTAATAATCTTAAATTATTTCCTATAAAATGAGAGTGAAATAAATGAAAATAAATTCATCTATTCCCCTAACGTTAGAAAAAAGAATAAAACAAATTTTGCCATTATTTTAGGTTTGTCTCATGTAAAGAAGATGAACTTTCTTATCAATGTAAACTCCTCTTTTCAGTCGGAGGCTTATTCCACTGAAATTTACCATCATGACTGATACATCTGTCTTTGCTTTTATCTGTTTCACATTTTAATACTACAATGCTGCCTCCTTTGTTCTAAATATGATTTTATTTAGTTTCTTCACCTCTTATGATCTGTACAGCATATTTCTTGCTTTTTAATTCTAGTAGCATAACGTTTATTACTTTTTTAAAATCTTGACTCGATTTCTCTATTTATGGCATTTCTTTCATTCTTTTTTTTTTTTTTGAGACTGAGTCTCACTCTATTGCCCAGGCTAGAGTACAGTGGTGTGATCTCAGCTCACTGCAACTTCCGCCTCCCAGGTATAAGCAATTCTCCTGCCTCAGCTTCTCATGCAGCTGGAATTACAGACGTGTCACCATGCCTGGCTAATTTTTGTATTTCTGTAGTAGAGATGAGGTTTCATCATGTTGGATGACAACTTATCTGGTCACCCTAGAAATGCCCTGCATTTGAACCATGTTTACCAATTTTTATAGATTATCCTGTGCGCATTTCACAGGCCCACTGTACAGCAGTGATTCAGAAACTATTTTGGTCATAGACCTGTTAAGAATCTGATGAAAGCTATAATCTCCCTCTCCACAAAAATAACAAGTACAAAATCGTGTATATAATTTTGACACGTTCATATCCTTTGACAGGGCAACTCCACTTCCAGGAATTTATCCTACAGATATACAAGCACAAGGGCAAAGACAGGTACAAGGATATTTGTGGTGGCATTGTTTAAAATAGGAAACCTTCCAAAACAAACCTGAAGTCCACCAGTAGGTCACTGGTGAAATAAACCAGGGAAGGGGGGCAGGATGGGGTGAGGGGAGCGTAGATAGCACTGGCTTTGGGCTTAGCTTCCCCTTAAAAGATGCAGGGGACTTCCTGCCCCCCACCCAACCTGGTGCCCCCAACTCAGCAAGGTCCCCAGAGAGGATGAAATGCAAGCAAGCACACAGGAGGAGGCTAAATAATGAATTGTAAGTGTGTGTTTTCTTTGGCCAGGGCAGTCTGGCCAAGCTCTGGGGGCTGCTGGGCAAACATTTTTCATATTTTAGTAGCTGGCCTATGCCCAAGGCAGTCAAAAGTTAAGCAAGCTTTGAATGAGAGCTGCTCCCTGGCTCTCCACGGCCCCCCAAGAATTCTTAATGAGGTTCTAAGGCAGCAGCCTCCAGGCCTCCAGCAAACTGGTCGTGTTGCCTTAAATATCACTCACCCTTCACTACTTTTAATGAATGCAAATGATTCAGCAACAAAACACTTAGCCTGAAGTGAAATCCGTCTTGGTGCAGCCGGTTTCACCAGCTTGCTGACAGCCCAGCTCAGGCAGGGCCCTACCGGACAGGCAGGCAGGCTGGCCCAGCAGAGCCACAGGTGCCCAGGCTAGCCCAGGCAGACCCCTGCACACCCACGGCAGTAGCAGCAGAAGGCAGGAAGTGCACAGCACAAGGGAAGATCCCCATCCCACCCACTATCCAGCGACCAGGTGCAGACCTTCACATCTCCACCTCTTTATGACTGTGGCTCCAGGGCAGAGGAAAGTGTGAGCAGGAAAAACAAAAGGTATTTATTTGATCTAAGGAATGGGGCTTGGTCCCAGGCACCTCAAAGGCCTGTCAGGTCACCACCCACACCCACCTCCCCTTCACCTGAGGCCAGGTTCCCGAGGAACTCAGCAGGAGAACCCACAAAGCTCCCTTGGATCCACGCCCCCCTTCACCAACTGCAAGGAAGTGACAAAAACAGAGACAGTGTAAAAAACCCAATTTACACCCTGTTTTCAAAGTTCTCTTTTGGCAGCAAAAACTGAAAGCAATTTTTCAGGAGTCTGAGAGCAACTTTTAACTAATGTCTTTCCAACCTGAGGCTCAGGCGGATTTCTTGCCCTGTCAGCCTGATCAACACCTCTCCCCCGGGCTGACATAGTAGGACGGGCCCAGAATGGGCAGCTGTTAATTCAGCTGCCACTTTTTGAGAGGCCAGCCACTGGGCGGGAGCCCACGGAGGTCCATGTGCGCTCTCTCTAGGCTTTCTTTGTCGGGCATGCAAATATGGAATCAGGAGGCATTAGACCCAAACTAGGCAACTGGCTAAACTCAGGACTACTGAGGGCCCACACATATCTGCCCAGCTGCTTCAGACACAAAAAAGGGGTCCAAAGCATTCGCTGACTTGGTTTAAAAGAGGCCATGGCCCCTTTCAACCCTCACAGGACAGAGAAGACAAGATCAGTCTCTCCAACAGAAAAAAGTTTCTCGTATTTTAGCGGGCCTCCAAAAATAAGTTGTATTGCATCAAAAATGCCCTTAGGTGTATATCGGTCTTTCAGAAAAAGAGTACTGAAATTTTCATAAAACAATCAGAAAGAATATTTCAATGCTGTTCTTCCTAATCATTTAAGGTATACCATCTACTATACAATACCTTATTCTTCAAAACACTCTCACAGGAAGTCAACGGAGCAGAGAAAAGCATTCCTTAATTGAGAAGCTGGGTCTCCTAGCTCCTGGGACTCTTAAGTTCTTGCCTTCCATTAATTGGCCCCTTTCCTTCCTGGGCCTCAGTGACAACGCAGAAAGAATGCTTTCCAAAACCCTTATGTGGTAGAGTGCTTAAGCCTACTGAAGTGAACAGGTAGAAGACTTGAAACACACATCTACACAGCAATCTATTTTAAAATTTTTCTTTTATTTATTTATTTAGAGACAGAATCTTGCTCCGTCATCCAGGCTGGGGTGCAGTGGTGTGATTTCCGCTCACTGCAACCTCCGCCTCCTGGGTTCAAGCAATTCTCCTGTCTCAGCCTCCCAAGTAGCTAGGATTACAGGCACCCACAACCACGCCCGGCTAATTTTGTATTTTCAGTAGAGACAGGGTTTAACCATGTTGGTCAGGCTGATCTTGAACTCCTGACCTCAGGTGATCCACCAAATTCAACCTCCCAAAGTGCTGGGATTACAGGCATCAGCCACCGTGGCCTGGCCAGCAACGTATTTTTAAAAACAATTTTGCTTTTGATATTCATACAAAAGGGACACATCTTCCTCTTTTCATCTACCATATAAACCCCATAAGCAATCCACCCTACCATCAAACGAACCAGAACTCAACCAAAAAAAGAATTCCTTGGCCTTTGGGAAGTTATAACGAGACTGAAGGGGGAAAGGTGGTGAGGCAGCAGAATAGGATCTGCAAACAGGGAACCTATGGCTGTTTCACATCGACTTCCTAGAACTAAATTGAAATAAAAGCCCTAACTTTCCAGGCCTAAGTAACAAAAGGAGCAGAGGCGACTCCCGTTGGCTTTTTCTGCCAGGCAGATGAGAAATTGGCTGTCCGCAACCAATCATACTGAGTCCAATCATATGGCATGAGGGTCCAGTCTTCCTTTGCAGCTTTGTAACCTTGCTCCAGCGTCTGAATGGTTGCTGTCCGCAACTGATTGCCAGCCCAGTCTTACTTTGCATAGAAGTATAACTTTGTAAATTCACCTTAGCCTCCGATTGGTTGCAAAAAGCTTTTTGGTTGCTTTTTGCAACGAATCAGATATTTGCACAGGTACATGACCTTTGCAAGAAGTGGCCAATGGGAAACTTCTAGGGGGTATTTGGGACCAAGAAGATTCTATATTCCAGTCCTTGAGCCGCTGCTGGGTCTGCTCCCTCACTGTGGAGCGTACTTTCATCTTCAATAAATTTCTGCTTTCATTCTTTTGTTGCTTTATTCTTTTTTTTTTTTTTTTTTGAGATGGAGTCTCACTCTGTCTCCAGGCTGGAGTGCAGTGGTGCGATCTTGGCTCACTGCAACTTCCACCTCCTGGGTTCAAGCGTTCTCCTGCCTCAACCTCCTCAGTAGCTGGGACTACAGACATGTACCACCACACCCAGATAATTTTTTTGTATTTTTAGTAGAGATGGGGTTTCTCCATGTTGGCCAGGCTGGCCTCAAACTCCCAACCTCAGGTGATCCACCCTCCCCGGCCTCCCAAAGTGGTGGGTTTACAGGCATGAGCCACCGTGCCTGGCCATGTCATTCTTTCTTTGCTTTACTGGGCATTTTGTCCAATTCTTTGTTCAAAACACCAAGAACCTAGACAGCTTGCAGTCACGGCCCTCTACCAGTGACAATGGCATTCAGCAATGCTTGAGTAGCACAAAATAGAATGAATGGCACCAGTTGTCTTCACAAAGTTAGAATCAACCTCACACGAGTGTGCTGGTGGGGAAGAAAACGCTACAATCTCCTGTCCATCTCCTGCCTGCCTGACCCCGGTCTCCATCCTCTGAGCTCCTGAAAGTTACTGTGTGCCTCTTGTTGATCTTCTCTGTACCCTTGTCTTGCTCGTCACTGTCTTTAGATTCTGTCTTTTTCACCTACCAGCAATCCATTCCTGGAGTGAACCTCAGTGCCCCCCAGCTCAGCCTTTCAAAATGGAGACTGAATTAGCGAGGCATGGTAGTAGGTACCTGTAATCCCAGCTACTCTGGAGACTGAGGCAGGAGAATTGCTTGAACCCAGGACGTGGAGGTTGCAGTGAGCCAAGATCGCACCATTGTACTCCAACCCAGGCAACAAGAGCAAAACTTGTCTCAAAAGAAAAAAAAAAAAAAAATGGAGACTCTGTCATCAGAGTCATTGTGTTCTTTCCATAATAGGCAGACTGGGTCTGGTGCGGTGGCTCACGCCTGTAATCCCAGCACTTTGGGAGGCCGAGTTGGGTGGATCATGAGGTCAGGAGTTCAAGACCAGCCTGGCCAAGATGCTGAAACCCCATCTCTACTAAAAATACAAAAATTAGCCGGGTGTGGTGGCATGCACCTGTAATCCCAGCTACTTGGGAGGCTGAGGCAGAGAATTGCTTAAACCCAGGAGGTGGAGTTTGCAGTGAGCCAAGATCGTGCCACTGTACTCCAACCTGGGCAACAGAGTGAGACTCTGTCTAAAAAAAAAAAAAAATTAGATAGATTGTTTGCCTTCTTAGGGATACCTATCTCCTCTTGTAAACATCTCTTGCCTTACGAAGACTTAAAGTCACCTCCACCCACTACCAACATGCACACATGCATGTAATACTTAGCATGATGCTTTATGCCTTAAGCATCAATTTACTATTTACATGCCAGACTAAAAGGAAAACAGGTTTTACTGAAAGTTACTGGTAGATGGGAAGCAAAACCAGGCCTCTAAATTACAGTTATAACCATCACAGATAATCATCGCAGTTATAACCACCATAGATAACCATCATAGTTGTAACCATCTTTTACTGAGCGTTCACAAGATCACACACTAAGTCCTTCACATATGCTGAATTTAGAAGATGCTCCACTCTTTAGGTACACCAAGAGGAAAAAGTGATAATAGTTAAACTAAGACATAATGTTATATACGGTAGTTCCCCCTCATCCTGGGGGGATATGTTTTATAACCCCCAGTGGATGCCTGAAACCTCAGGTAGTAACAACCCCCAAATGTTATGCTTTTTGCCTATATATACATACCAACAATAAAGTTTAATTTATACATTAGGTACTTGACATCTGTAATCCCAGTACTTTGGGAGGCTGAGGTAGTAGGAAGACTGCTTGATTCCAGGAGTCCAAGAACAGCCTGGGCAACGTAGCAAGACCTTATCTCTACAAAAAATTTAGCTGGGCATGATGGCACACACCTGTAGTCCCAGCTACTTAGGAGGCTGAGACGGGAGAATCACTTGAGCCCAGGGGGTCAAGGCTGCAGTAAGCGATGATCCCACCACTGTGCTCTAGCCTGGGCAACAGAGCAAAACCATATCTCTAAAAAATTAATAAATTAGGCACGGTAAGAGAGCAATAGCAATAATATAAATAGGACAATTATAACAATATGCCAGCATCACTACTCTTATGCTTTAGAGCCATTATTAAACTATTATTATTGTAAGACTTACTTGAGACCAGGCTCTGTGGCTCACATCTGTAATTCTAGCACTTTGGGAGGCTGAGACAGGCAGATCACGAAGTCAGGAGTTCGAGTCCAGCCTGACCAACATGGTGAAACCCTGTCTCTACTAAAAACATAAAAATTAGCCAGACCTAGGCCGGGCGCGGTGGCTCAAGCCTGTAATCCCAGCACTTTGGGAGGCCGAGGCGGGTGGATCACGAGGTCAAGAGATTGAGACCATCCTGGTCAACATGGTGAAACCCTGT
>NW_016107512.1:1816653-1819514 GCF_001604975.1 Cebus imitator | reverse complement strand
AAAAAAAAGAGTTAATTGAACACAAGCACTCTGATACCCTGACATCCGATACACTGGACAAAGGGATGATTCATGTCCTGAGCAGGACCGAGTGGGGTACTGAGAAATCTTATCATGCTACTCTGAATGGCATAAAACTTAAAACTTTTAAGTTGTTTATTTCTGGAATTTTCCATTTAATATTTTTGGACCATGGGTAGCTGAAACCACAGAAAGTGAAACCATGGTTAAGGGCTGACTACTGTGATTAATTATAAGTTACATCCCAATTTCAAAGATGTGCAAATGTGAAAAGAAAAAACATCTAACAGTTAATGAAATGCAGTACCATCTCACTCAACTCTTGCAAGAACTCTAATGAGAATGGTATTATTATCCTTATCTTGCAAAAGAGGAGATCTGCCGGATGCAGTGGCTCACGCCTGTAATCCCAGCACTTTGAGAAGCCGAGGCAGGCTGATCACCAGAAGTCAGGGGCTCAAGACCAGCCATGGTGAAACCCCATCCCTACTAAAAAAAAACCACACACACACAAAAATTAGCCGGGCATGGTAGTATAGGCCTGTAGTCCCAGCTAGTTGGGAGGCTGAGCCAGAAGGGTCTCTTGAACCCGCGAGACAGAGGTTGCAGTGAGCCGAGATGGAGTCCCTGCACTCCAGCTTGGGTAACAGATATCTCCAAAAAAAAGAGGAAACCGAGGCTCAAAGAAATGAAGTAATCTAAGGTTGCTCAGCCAGTAAGTTGTGGAGCCAGAAGTTAGTTCCTGAACAGATCTCTGAATTTCCCTGGGAAGCAGGGAGCAAGGAGGGAGCAGCCAGGCTTCAGACAGATCCTTCTTGGTTACGCTGACCCATCAGAGGCAAATAACCCTGACTTGGCTGATCCCTAAAATCAGGGTCTTTCTTCAAGTGCACCGTCACAGGTCCTACTTCCAGAAACAACAACAAAAAGAAAACAGGTTTCCCTAGCTCCTTCCTTGCAAAACTGGCTGGAAGTGAGGGGCGAACCTCTCAGCCAACTTGTTATATATAAAGCACATTTAACGAGCCTTTCAAGTCCTGGGAGTAGAAGGAAGGGTTCAGTGGAAACCTGATCCTTTGGCAGCCAAGCCCTGAGCATCAGACCCTGAGGATAAACACCATCCCAAACCCCTTTGTCTGCCAGAAGGAGATACTTCCTGGGGGGCAGGAGGCAGCAATGCTTTTTATGACAAAGCCCACCTAACAACAACCCTCCACCGGAGACCTGGCTAGCGCCTTTGTACAGCCCACCTAACCATAAACCTCTATCTTTTCCCAAACCTGCTGGGGTCCCTCTCTCCACAAATACCTGTGACCATCATAAACGCCCTTAAACAGCCCCAGTTTACTGCCCAGCCTGCCTGATGCTAAATGAGGGCATTTGTTTCAAATTTGCAAATACCGACAGCGGTGGAAACCTAAGTCCACCCCTAAAATGAAATCTTCTGCATTCCTGCAGGCCTGAAGCACCAAGCTTCAAAAGCTGCAAGAGGCCCCAGCTGTTTACTCACTGGTGGGGCTATTGGGAGAGGTATTTCTCTGCTCCCTGAGGAGGCTCCTTTGATCCAGGCCGAGTGGGAAGGGGCAGAGAGGGGTGCCACCCGCACCAAGGCTAGGCTGGGCCCATGCAAAAGGGTCACCAGAGGCAGCTGTGGAGTGCCTGGAAAAGGGAGTCTCTCGGAAAGGCCCAAGTAGAGACTCGCCTAAAATTGCTGTCTGGAGACAGAGCAGGCCGGCTCAGTGGCTTCCACAGGAGCTCTCCAGCCATGTTCAAAGCCCTTCAGACAAAGGTAAAGAGGGTAAGGAAAGGCACAGGAGGCCACATAGCCACTGAGAGCACCCCAGCCTCTTACATAGGCAGAAATAAAAGGCAAGGTCCCCACCCTGTTCTCCCCAGTGCACCGGGGCAGCTCAGGACACTCCACCAAAACAGGGTGCAGGTGTTTACTAAATAACAGCCTTTTGTTCTAAGAAGTTTTCCTAAAGGGGAGGGAGAATAAGAAGGAGAGAGAGAGAGAGACCTTCCTGCAGGTCTCCAGGGCTGTGCCAGGACCCAGCCTAGCCCCCTCCCCTCAGTGCTCCTCCTGTAAGAGCCCTGGATCCCTGGGGTAAGGAGGAGCCCACATCCAAGGGCATAAAAGCTGCTGTGCAGTTGGGCATTTTTTTAATCCATCAGCTTAACAACTGGTTTAATCTGCTAAAGGAACTAAACTGATAGAATGATTTGTTCTTTGTGCTGGAACTATAAGACATCAACAGCATTTCCTTTTTTCTCCCCCTCCAAGGCTGTAAGACAATGTCTTCTTTGTTTGTGATTTGTTTTGTTTTTCAGGTGGCTGGAAATGAAGTTTGCATCTCAAATGCCACCCCTAGCACTCTCTAAGGATCTGTTGGCCTGACGGAGCCTTCTCCCTCTTCTTCTAGCTGGGAAACAGCCCAGCCTTGTGAACAGATGAGCTACAATGGAATCAGATCACCAGAGTTGTCCCTTTGCATCCTTCCGTGATAGAACATAGGTTCCCACACTGGAATCTGAAAACCTCAGAAGCTGAAAACAAACTCGGCAGAATCACCAAGAGCGATTAACAGTTCAGCCAAAGAGAGATGCACCTGGCACAAGAAAAGCAGCATCTCCCCAAATGTCAGGGTCATGATCCAACCTTTCCTGAACACTCCTGAGGGTTAAAAGACTTGACTCCGGCCGGGCGCGGTGGCTCAAGCCTGTAATCCCAGCACTTTGGGAGGCGGAGGCGGGTGGATCACAAGGTCAAGAGATCAAGACCATCCTGGTCAACATGGTGAAACCCCGTCTCTACTAAAACTACAAAAAATTAGCTGGGC
>NW_016107512.1:1801454-1816028 GCF_001604975.1 Cebus imitator | reverse complement strand
AAAAAAAAAAAAAAGAAAAAGAAAGAAAAATAATAATAATAAAATAAAAAAGAAAAAAAGAAAAGCTCAAGCCATCGGGATTCAGGCACATTGTTTTAGCCTTTTAGATTACACATAGTTTCACCATAACTCTTTTTATTTATTTTTTTGAGATGGAGTCTCACTCCGTCACCCAGGCTGGAATGCAGTAGCTTGATCTTGGCTCACTGCAACCTCCACCTCCCAGGTTCAAGTGATTCTCTTGCCTCAGCCTCCTGAGTAGCTGGGATTATAGGCATGCACCGCCGCAACTGGTTAATTTTGTGTTTTTAGTGGAGATGGGGTTTCACCATGTGGGCCAAGCTGGTCTCAAACTCCTGACCTCACGTGATCCGCCTACCTCAGCCTCCCAAAGCGCTGGGATTGTGTGAGCTACTGTGCCTGGTCCACTATAACTCTTCAAAACTTTTAAGATGTGTACAAACCTCTGAATGGGCCATTGAAAATGTTAACCTTGCTGTATTGTAACAAAGAAGTGGGGGTGAGGGGAGGGGAACTGGCAATCTGGGATGCAGAAGTCCAAAAGATCTCTCCAAGTATAAGTTATCTGCTCTTTACGTAGAAAGAGCAAAGGTTACTACTCCCCACTCTGACTCCTAAACCTACCCAGAGAGTTGTCTCTTCTGCAAAATCCACTCCCCAACACTTACACTCCTCCGAGGTACGCTGTGTACATTTCATAGCACAGGAGCACCTGGGCATACAAGAACTCTACTGGAAGGCACAAGAGGGACTGGCACTCTGGTCTCAGCTCTCTACCTTTGTTTTTTGAGACAGGATCTCTGTCACCCAGGCTAGAGTACAGTGGCGCAATTTTGGCTCACTGTAGCCTCGACCTCCCAGGTTCAAGTGATCCTCCCACCTCAGCCTCCCAAGTAGCTGGGATCACAGGCATGTGCCACCACTGCTGGCTAATTTTTCTTTTATTTTCTTTTCCATAGAGAGGGGGTCTCGCTATGCTGCCCAGGCTGGTCTCAAACTCCTGGGCTCAAGCAATCCTCCTGCCTTGGCCAAAGTGCTAGGATTATAGGTGTGAACCACACACCGGCTTCAGCTCCACTCCTCACCAGCTCTGTAGTACTGGGTGGATCATACTTTTGTGCCTCAGTTTCTTTCCCTGACAAATACTCTCCCTCCTAAAACACAGCACCCTTTGCACCCAGAGAATTATGCCCTAATACCCATATCACCAGTTGATCAAGTCTAAACACATCTGTGCCCATGCACTAGAGACTCCAGAATAAAATGCAGCCCTTAGATTAAAGGGCTCTCCATAAACCCGGGGTAAGGAGAGCCTGTAAGGTGTGGCACAAACAGGGCTGGAGGTGCCACACTGGGTGAGCCTCAGCCAGGGCCCTCCACAGTCTTCTGCTCTGAAGTTGAAGCCCAGAGAGGAGGACAAGACTCGCCCATGGTCACACAAGCAGTTTCAGGCAGATGTGGAAGGAGAGTCCATGTCTTCCAACAGTGAGCCTAGTGTTCCTCCTGGCACCTCCTCACGCTCAAGAGATATGGACATCACGAGGACACCCAGCACTGGAGCTCAGCAAGACCCAAGACCTGCCTTTGGGACTGAGGTCCTACCACTTCTCTTGCAGGAATCCGTCTAAATCAGGAATGCCCACACGCTTTACCTGGAGACCCTACTGTCCCCAGGGAGAGAGGACACGGGAGACAGGAAAACCGAAAGCTCCTTAATAAAATGTGAAATAAACTCTGCGGCCTACTCTTCCCAAGGACTCAGCCAGCCTTCCACACCGATCATCATGTAAGTCTAGGAGCCTATATCTGCAAGACAGCACAATCCTCTCACAGGGAAAGGAGCCCAGAAACAGGCCAAGACCTCGGCAGCCGCAAATAAACAATGTGGAGTGGGTATAGCAAAGGGGTCCCAGCCTCACAGGCTTCTCCTATTGTATGTTACAGGCAGGACTGCCCCATCCCACCACCATGGGAGGCAGAACAGTAGTGAAAAGGGCTCACTTGAAACATAACATTAGAACACAGGCATCAAAATCATCTTGGCCCATTGGCTGGGAAACAAAGAGCCACTACTTGCAAGGCCTTCATGCCAATGGAACAGCCACATATGGCTGCACAGGTTGTGCACTGCTCAAGATGTCTGACCAAAGCGTCAACACTGAAATACTGCCTGAGGCCTGGAGCAGGGTTGTAGCTACCTGGAGGAAGGGGTACTTTTTTTCCTTTCTTTCTTTCTTTTTTTGAGATACGGTCTTGCTCAGTTGCCCAGGCTGGAGCACAGTGGTACAATCACATCACAGTTCACCTACTGTAGCTCTGACCTCCCAGGCTCAAGCAATCCTCCCGCCCCAGCCTCTGAGACTACAGGCATGTACCACCATGCCCAGCTAGTTTTTTTGTATTTTTTGTAGAGACAGGGTTTCGTCTTGTTGCCTAGGCTGGTCTCGAACTCCTGAACTCAAGTGATCCACTTGCCTCTGCCTCCCAAAGGGCTGGGATTACAGGTGTGAGCCACTGCACCCACCACCACTGGGAGTATGTATTTGTAATGTGCACAAAGGTACCATACGATCTAGCTACTGGGACACCTCAGCAGTTCCAAAAGTAGACAAGGATTCTCCTCATTGCCCCGCCACCCCCCCAAGGAAGAGACAAAAAAAAGCAAAAGTGTCTCCTGGAGGGGAGGTCGGGCATGCTAGTGCCCACGCCAGCCCCCATAATCACCCCCGGGAAAAGCCCACTGTCCCTAGCCACACAGAAACTCAGGAACCTCCCCACAGCATAGACAGAAGTTCCCACAAATTACACAGAGTCGCTGACTGGAGAAACAAACCCCCACAGCCATCCAGTGAAGACAGCAACCCCTCCCTTGGGTATCATAAAAGTCTGCCTAGGCTGCAAGAAGCACAGTTCACTACCCATTCCCTGAGAACCTCAGCATGCCAGGAGAGGCAGTGGCCCTGAACCAGCACTGACCCACCCCTTGGGACAGTCTGCTATTGAGACAGAGAGAGGGAGAATTCCCACCAGGAAAATGTGGCTGTGTGTGGCTCCCACATTTCTGGGCTGCTGTTGGAATACTGAGACCTATTTAGAAAACCTGTGCTTTTGAAGGAGGAAACCATATCCTTTTTTTTTTTTTTTGAGACAGAGTTTCACTCTTGTTGCCCAGGCTGGAGTGCAACGGTGCAATCTCAGCTCACTGCAACCTTCGCCTCCCGGGTTCAAGTGATTCTCCTGCCTCAGCCTCCCAAGTAGCTGGATTACAGGGATATACCACAATACCCAGCTAGTTTTATATTTCTAGTAGAGATGGGGTTTCTCCATGTTGATCAGGCTGTAATCCCAGCACTTTGGGAGCCCAAGGCGGGCAGATCACAAGGTCAGGAGTTCAAGACCAGCCTGACCAATATGGTAAAATCCTGTCTCTACCAAAAATACAAATTAGCTGGGCACGGTGGTGTGCACCTGTAGTCCCAGCTACTCGGGAGGCTCAGGCAGGAGAATCCCTTGAACCTGGGAGGCAGAGGTTGCAGTGAGCCAAGATCATGCCACTGCACTCCAGCCTGGGTGACAAAGCAAGACTCCATCAAGAAGAAAAGAAAAGGAAAGAAAGAAAAGAAAGAAAAAGAATGAAAGGAAAGAAGGAAGGAAAGAAGGAAAAGGGAAGGGAAGGAAAGGGAGGAAGGAAGGAAGGAAGGAAGGAAGGAAGGGAGAGAGAGAGAGAAAGGGAGAGAGAGAGAGGCTGGGCGCAGTGGCTCACACCTGTAATCCCAGCACTTTGCGAGGCCAAGGCAGGTTGATCACCTGAGGCCAGAAGGTTGAGACCAGCCTGACCAACATGGTGAAATCCTGTCTTTAAAAAAAAAAATATATATATATATATACACATACACACACACATATGTATACACACACATATAAAAGAAAGAGAGAAAGAGAGAAAAAGAGGAAAGAAAGGAAGGAAGGAAGGAAGGAGAAGAAAGAAAGAAGAAAAGAAAGAAAGAAAGAGAGAGAGAGGAAGGAAGGAAGGAAGGAAGGAAGGAAGGAAGGAAGGAAAAGAGAAAGGCAGACAGGCAGGCAGGCAGGCTGGCCCCTCAAAGGGAAACAGCTGGCCAGGATGGTCTAGAGCCATCAGGGCTAGCCAGAGGGACTGCTTCCCAGGGTTCACCCATTTCCAGAGCTGAAGAGCATTCGTTATATCACAACTTCACAGGGCAAGCAAGGCAGGGAACAGCATCACTTGCATTGTGCTGATTAGGAAACTGAGGCTTGGAAAGGTTAACTAACAAGCTCAGGGTCATGTGGGTATGCAGCAATTGAGCCAGGACCAGAATACAGAAAAACTGGTGTCATGGGTCTATAGATGTCCCTTCTCTTACTTCGTGACTCACGGCTGCTGTGTGATATTGGAACAGAACCACCCAGGTTTTCAGAATCCTGGTCTAATGACTTCACCTCACTCTGAGGCAGTCACCACTGACTACATCTATTCAGCAACCTCAGGTCCTCTCTCTTCTCTGAAGCCCTCCCACCCCTCATTTGCTCCTACATCTCAGACTTACTGTCCCACACATTCTGGAATGTTCTATTCTACTTAGCACTTTACCAAAGGGTGTCTTTCATACTTCATCTGATTCACGTTTCTCCATCTTGTCTTCTTCCTGCCTCCCGCTCCTCCTCAGACAGCTTCACCCAAGAAGACACTCAAGCACTTTGAATGAACTCCCTCCTAAGCCCCCCACTATTAATACTACCCTCTTTCTTAACATCACACCTCCACGACTGACCAATTCTCCTATGGCTACCCAGTGGTTCTCAAACTTAAGTGTAGGTAAGAATCTCCACGAAGCTCTTTATACATGCAGTTTCCAGGCTGGGTGTAGTGGCTGATGCCTATAATCCCAGCACTTTGGGAGGACAAGGTAGACAGATCACGAGGTCAGGAGATAGAGACCATCCTGGCAACATGGTGAAACCCTGTCTCTACTGAAAATACAAAAATTAGCCAGGTGTGGTGGCACACACGTATAGTCCCAGCTCCTCAGAAGGCTGAGGCAAGACAATTACTTGAACCCGGGAGGCAGAGGTTGTAGTGAGCCGAAATCATGCCACTGCACTCCAGCCTGGTGACAGAGCTAGACTCCATCTCAAAAATAAGATAAAATAAAATAAAATTCTGATGGTCAGGTCTGCAGTAAGGCCCAGGAAACTAAATAGTGACCTGCCCCCTCACTATACTCTCCACTCCACATTTTTGAGAAACACATTACCTACACCTTCCTAATACGCGACTTACAATCCCTACCCCACGACTCGGGACCTTGTTTTCAGAAGTTACCTACACACCTAAACCTGTGAGTGCATATCCTGCTTATCAAGGCTTACGCTTCTAACAGGGGCTTGGGATCTGCAGGACACCTGGTGGATGACGCTCTAGTCACCTGAGCATTCACTCAACAAATACCCCAGCTAATGCACACAGCAGATGAGAGTTCAGCAATGTAAAACCAAGCAGCCAGAGGGGAAAGGCGCCTGTGTGTGTCAGCCCTTTGAACCAAGCTTCCTCCCTGCCCCGCTGCTGTTAGGGTAACAGTACTGGGAGGGAAATGGCCTGAATGCAAAGAAGAGGATGGAAAAAGTGACATACTACACAGGGCTTCCTCAAACCGCTGATTAGCTGTGGCTCTAGCGCCAGCTCCACCAAAGTGCCGAGGGCTCAGCAGTGCACTCAGAGAATTCCAGCACAGGACTCTAACCAGCTACAATGGCAGAACTTTCACACCCCCAGGAAAAGGGTCAGGCAGACGAGGACCAGAGCAGGAATCGAGAAGAGGGGCAGGCAGCAACTCCGGGGCAAGGCGAGGGCCAGCACCAGCCACTGTGGCCCCAAGCCTGTAACCCCACCACGTGGCTCTGGCCAGGGGTAGTGCCCGGGTACAGCAGCAGAGAGGCATGTCACTGAGGTTAGAGAGAGCAGAAGGAGGTTGAGGGATGCAGGCCAAGGACATCCAATCCTGTTTAATGACCTTTTCTTCCATCAGGAAAACACCAAAGACTGAATCCCTGGCCCCAAACTGCTCTTGGCTCCAATATTAGCGTCTGAACGGGCCAACCCCTGTCCAAGACGAGTCTCACAGAAGCTGCGTTGGCTTAAACACAAACTCACACAAATCCCCTCACTCCGAATGCGAAATGCTCCAAACACTAACAACACTACAATTGTCAAAGCCCAGCAGAGACTGCCTCCCTTTATGAAGCAAATGTATTCCTGAAAAGTTGTCTGCCACCCAAATTTCCACCTATCAAATCCAGTTTCTCCACTGGCTTTGGTTATAAAATCAGACGTATTCTCCTGTAGGAAAAGCTGAGGTTCCGAGAGGAGCTAAACATCACGCTGCATGTTGTAGACTTTCTAGAGTCACACATTTAATGGGGACATTTCTTGACAAAAATCTAATTCAAGTTAAACCCAAAGGAGGTAATTTTTAAGTGTACGCATCATCCCAAGGAGTGTTCACATGAACTAAGTTATTTAAAGCAAATCTTCAAATACTGTGCAAGATCTCAGCTCCCAATGTATACTGCTGCAACAGCAAAGCTCTGTGCCTTGAGTTTCTGTATAAAGAAGGATGCCTAGGCCAGGACTTCTGGAACTCTGGGGTACAGAGTCACCTGGGATCTTGTTAAAATGCAGACTGTGATTCTGATTCATGCTCTCAGGAACGCTGATGCCATGTGGTCCTGGGTCTTACTTCGAGTAGCACAGTTACAGAGACTCTAGGCCCCTACACAGTTCTCTGAGAAAGGAACTTTAGCACCAGTTTTTAAGCTGCAGTCAGCTTCATATGTAGCAGTGCTCGCCCATGCACAGAAGTTGGAGAAAACCAGAAGCCCCACCACATCAAAACTCAGGAAAGCTACCACCAAAGCCAGCCAGCCCAGGATCAGGGAAGGAAGCTCTGATCCCTGGATTTGGTCACAGTAGAGCAGGCACAAGGAGGAACAGGCAGCCCCAACCCAAAGAAGCTGGAGAAGGTGCAAAGGACTCCCAATGCCTAGGATGCACAGGGGATCTTTAACTCTACCCTTGGTCATTGTGCCCTGCACTCAAATGGTTCATTCACTTTTTAAATAAACCTACATAAGGATTTGTTATATGGGTTGGGTGTGGTGGCTCACGCCGGTAATCCCAGGACTTTGGGAAGCTGAGGTGGGCAGATCACCTGAGGTTAGGAGTTCAAGACTAGCCTGACCAACATGGTAAGATCCTGTCTCTCCTAAAAATACAAAAATTAGCTGGGTGCGGCAGTGCACATCTATAATCCCAGCTACTCAGGAGACTTAGGTAGGAGAATCACTCGAACTTGGGAGGCAGAGGGTGCAGTGAGCCGAGATCACACCAATGCACTCCAGCCTGGGAGACACAGCAAGACTCCATCTCAAAACAAACAAACAAACAAAAACCACCTATATAAGAACCCATCATAAATAAGTGCTATTCTAAACTCTACGGGGGAGCCCCTCAGTAAATTAAAACCCAACAGGGGCAAAAACGTGGAAGGCGTTGCAAGAATGACAGTCCAGACGTTCTATAAGTGTCTAGCCTTTGATAGGAGAGATAGGACAGCTTCAAGGAAGAACAGACGGTAGGGGTGGGCAACAGAGAGACAGGAGAAGGCAATGTACACCCAGGGACTGACCTGAAGGAAAGGAAGAACGGAGAAAACCAGGTATGTGTTAGGAGATGGCAATTAGTGCAGTTGGACTCAAATGGAGGGTTCCAGTAGGTGAAAAATGTCCATTGTTGGCAATGACTGTAAAGCTGAAGGTATCTTTGAAGCACACCACAGAGGGAAGACCAAGAAAGCAGTTTTTCATATACATAAATATATATATATATATATTTTTTTTTTTTTTTTTTTGAGGTGGAGTCTAGCTCTGTCGCCCAGGCTGGAGTGCAGTGGCATGATCTCAGCTCACTGCAACCTCCGCCTTCCGGGTTCAAGCAATTCTCCTGAGAAGCTGGGATTACAGGCTCGCGTCCCCATGCCCGGCTAACTTTTGTCTTTTTAGTAGAGACGGGGTTTCCATTCCTGACCTCAGGTGATCCAGCTGCCTTGGTCTCCCAAAGTGCTGGGATTACAGGCATGAGCCACTGCACCCGGCCTACTTCATTATATTTAATCCTCAGCACAACTCCAGGAAGCCTCTTTATAGAAGAGGCTGAGAGGCTAAGAGGTTTGTCCAGGGCCACAGGGCCTGCCAATGAGTCTGAGTTGCTGCTGTGCCAGATACACGCTTTATCCCTGAGCCCCACATCCCTCAATAGAGGATCAAAAATATTTGGGGAATATAAAAATAAAAAACAGTACAACAATAAAAAAGAACACAAATTAAAGAACAATGCGACAGTTATTTATATAGTATATCCACCGTAATAGGTATTACAAGCAGTTTACAGATTTTTCTTTTTTTTTTGAGACAGAGTCTTACTCTGTCATGCAGATTGAAGTGCAGTGGCACAATCATGGCTCACCGCAGCCTCAACCTGCTGGGCTCAAGCGAGACTCCCACCTCAGTCTCCCCAGCAGCTGGGACCATAGGCATGTGCCACCATGCCTGGCTAATATTTCTTCCTTTGTAGAGTTGGAGGTCTCATTATGTTGCCAGAACTGGTCTTGAGCTCCTGGGCTCAAGCGATCCTCCTCCCTCTGCGTCCCAAAGTGCTGGGATTACAGGCGTAAGCCTGGCCCTTAGAGATGATTTAAAGTATATGGGAGAAGCTGGGAATAACGGTTCATGCCTTTTGTAATGTCAGCACGTTAGGATGCTGAGGTAGGAAGACTGCTTGAGCCCAGGAATTTGAGGCTGCAGTGAGCCAGGACTGTGCCACTGCGCTCTAGCCTGGGTAAAAGTATGTGGGGAAGTTGCATGTACGTTATATGTAAATACAACGCCATTGTATATAAGTGACTTGAGCACCCTCTGATTTAGTTATTCTCAGGGAGTCCTATTCCAATTCCCTGCAGATGCCGAGGAAGGACCGTACTTCATCTCCATTGCTTGCACTCTGTCCACCACTCAATGCTGCTCTGAACACCTGGAGTTTGAGTGTATCATTTGACAAGTGACGTGAAGGGCACCCTTGCCCTGCCACCATACTTCCCAACAGCTGAGAAAAGCCATCACTAATAAAAGCAACTCCTAGGCCTGAATTACAGGCTACAGAGCCTTAGGAATCTGCAGACAGCCTATGCTAGAACATGACGACTCAATGTCCCTAAAGAAACAAGAGCTTGGAGGAAATATACCAGGGAGGGGATGGAAATGGGGATGAGGAAGTGACCACAACTGGCTGTACAAGAGGTTGGGGTTAAAAATCCCAAGTTTCAAACATCAAGCCTCCTCCCCCTCCTCCTCCACCATATTTATTACAACACCATCTCAGTGTGGAAAGTAACTCAGCCATTTATGGCATAATTACCCAGACTTTAAAATGGTGTAATCCACAAGCCTAGCCAGCCTAGGTTCCTTACTCCAGCCTTATTAACAGTGGGATCTCACTACAACTCCAGCTAATTACACAGTCAATGAGATGGAAAAATCTACTGTGATCTATTAAAAAATCGTTGCCCCCTGAAGTCATGTATCTGGGGGTGGGTTGAGTCCCAGAATTTCACTAGAAGACAGCAGGCGCCTCGGCCTCCGCTGAAATTGTTTACAGCACATGGACAGGTTCCACCACAAGGCACATTCGGTGGAACTGATTTAAGGCTCTCATTAAAATGTTCCTTTGTTGAGCACAAGACATACCCCCACCCCTGAGGAGACTACAGACCTCCTGTCCCAAGCCCTCAGCCTGCCCTAACTTCCCCCAACAGGATCCCCCACAACACACACACACTAAACAGCAGTCACCAGATTAAGTCAATTAACATCCGAGTCATCTTCTCATGGAAAGAATTTAGGAATGTAGCATTTGTTGAGCAAGAGCCCCATCTTCACCAGAATCTCCCCCTGACTCCAGAACTCTGAACAGCAGCAGTGAATGCAGCCTCACTGGGCAGACCCACATACCAAAACCCAACCAGGAGAGCCAGGAGGTCTGTGAGCTCCGGCTGCTGGCCCAGATGTCTGGGCCCCCATCCTGGCTGTACAAAAAACTTCCATACTTCCTCTGGGAGCAGATGTGGATTCTGCCATGAGCAATAACCGCCACACACATCACAAGAAACACGGGCAACTCCAGAAACACCACCTCCAAATCCCTGGAGCTTGCTCTCTTTCCTGGGTTACATTTACCTCTCCTTTTACAACTGGGGGCATGGGAGATGTTGATTCCACCAGCACCAAAACCCCTCCACAGCTGGCAGGCCAGAAAGATGTCAGAAAGGCAATTCTCTATTCATGCCGTCTTCAAAGGAAGGGGAAGGTGATCACTTAGGACAGGTCTCCCGGACAGAGCTCCCCAAGAAGAAGCTGCTTCGAGGACCACCGAAGAGTTTGTGTTTTGGAGGGTGGGGGGCTTTATTTTCAGTCCGGGCTGTTTGGGATGTGAGGGTGGCTTGGTGCTTTCCTGTAAGGCACTACAACACCTCAGTGATGACTCTTAGGTGTGACCAAGCCAGGAAATAAAAGCTGCGGGGGCTGGGGGAGCCGTGCTGCCTGCCCTAGTGATGAGGGCCACACCCTCATTAAAATGCTAAGCAACCCCCCAACCCCCAGGAAAAGCCAAAATGAGCGCTTTTGGCCTTTCTGCTCTTAGAAAGATTTCCTTCCCTCTGTGAGGACAGCCAGGATGGAAATCCAGGAAGGCGCAGAACAAACCCCGTCCGCACCTTTGCAGGCAGGCCATGCCCGATTTTGGCAGCGGCCTTCACACATTAGTCACCGCAACAGCCTGGGACCCTCTGCTCCCCGGATTCGACCCTGGCACGGAGTGGGCGCAGGGTTCCAGCCCAGTAGCTAGAGGCCATGGGGCAGCCCCTAATTCTTCCCTTCTTCCGCCCTCACCCGCACGGCCATCTGGGGTCCCAGCTCTGCCCAGGAACTTGGAAGAGGGAAGCCAGGAGCGTCGGGTCGGCGTAGGTAACAAAGCTCCGGGCTTTGCGTGCCGCAGGTCAGTCCGGCATCGGGCCCCAAACCGGCCACTCTCACCTGGACTGAGCCTGCTGGGGGGGCTCCCTTTTCCCCATCACACCCCCCATGGTGGTTGCGGGTGGTCTTTTCTTCCCCGACAAGAAACTCTCCATTTGGGCCAGAGAGCCGGCAACTCCCGGTAGTTCTCGAGCAAACTCTCGGCTCAGACAGGAAAACTCCGTGAAGCTGGAAATGTGTCCCCACGGCGCGGGTGGGAAGGACCCTGACCGAGTCCGCCAAGGCTTCGCCAGCCTCCCGGCCCCTGGGCTCTTTGAGCCCTTCCGCCGCGAGCCTGCACCCCCAGCAAGCCTCTCCACCACTCCAGGGCCGCTCCAGCCGCCCAAACCCATCTCCCCGGGTGCCGCCTTTTGCCCACGGGACTCCCGCGCTTCCCAAGCTCCGTGCCCCCAGCTCTCGGGAACTCACCGCCCAGCAGCTGCAGCAGCAGGACGCTGAGCAGAGGCAACCGCCGGGGTCCGGCCGGGGATCCCCGCGCAGCTCCCATCGCGGCGGGCTCGGGAAAAGGAGCTGAGGGCGCACGGCAGGCGCCCAGACTGCGCTCCGCGGCGGGCACAGGAGGCGGAGCGCACCCGAACGCGGGCGCCGCAGCAGCAGCTGCAGCCGGAGCCCGACCCCGAGACGTCCCGAGCCGGAGCCGCGCGCGCCCGGTACCTCCGAGACCTTGCGCGCCGCCGCCGCCGCCAAACCCCGCCCCACGACGCCCCCTCCCCTCCGGCCCCCGCACGGCGCCCCACCCCCTCGACGCCCCCTCCTCGCTGAGGCGGGGAGGAGCTCGGTCGGGGGAGGGGTCTGGAGAGGGATGGAGAACGGAGAGACCAAGGCTCGGGAGAGCTCAGGGGACCTGAGCAAGGCAGGGGAGTGTTTGCTGTGCCCACCACCGACTCTCTAGGGACCCAGGAGAACCCAAGTGACTTGTGCGATTCCGTATATCCTGGGGAGAATGGTCCATTCTGGGCTTACCTGGAGGCTCTTGCCAACAGTTCCCCCAGAATTCTCCAGGTTGGGGCAGTGAAGAGGTGGGCCCCGCCCACTCTTCAGCAATACAAAATTTTATGGGAGACCCAAAACAGCAGGGTGTCCTTAATGTCCCCAAGCAGGGTAACCTGAAGATGCTTTGTACCCGAAGAGGGGCTGAAGGGAGTCTGACTGGGGTCTGGTTTGGCTCTAGACCAATCTGAGCCCAAAGGTAGAAACATGCTGGGCTCTGAAAGCCAGGCTGAAGTCTGCTAAACTGACAAATTCATCCCAAGTCCATCTCCAGGCAGTCTGGGCTGTGTCAGGGTATGGCCAAGTCTCCAGCTGTGGGGAGGCCCAGCACAACCGTTGTTCCAGGCACCCCCCACCCCCAGTGCCACCACCCCCACATTCTTTCTTTGTTGTGAAAGCAGCAAGGGGTGTAGGAGGCGGGTCAGTAGGAGTCAGGCTTTAGAAGATGGGCCCCAGCTGCTGCTCAGGCCTCCAAGATATCCTGAGAGGGGATGGATAGTGCCTTGTCTCCCCTCTGGCTCCAGAGAGCCCCCCAGGCCTGCTTAGACCTCCCTTCCCCCAAGCAGCTGGGAGGAGTAACAGCAGCCACAGAGGGCCTCACAGCCAGGAGAAGTGGCGCCAGGACTCCAGGGTCCTGCCACATGGCCACCACATGTCCCTGACAACCCAGTTCACAGCACCTTCTCCATGGGTTGTGGGCCTCCTTCTTCCCCATCCCCCAGATGCCTTCCTACAGGCCCTGCTGGAGATGATACAAACAAGAGGGGGAAGAGAGGAGAGATCCAAGAATCAACACTCCTCCTGCCGCCCCATCCATCACTGCCCCTCACCCTCTGTGAAGGGCCCCAACACAAGCCCTGCTCATACCCTCTCCAATCAGGACTCAAGTTGCAGAAAGGTTACCTGATTCTTTTATTTAAGAAAAGTGAAATACATGGACCTGAAGTGAGACAGCAGAGGGAGGGGATAAGAGCGGCCAGGACAAGGCGGCTTGGCTGGCCAGCCCCCAACCCTCTGACTGAAAAGCCAGCAGCAGGCTGCATCTCTGAGGGCCAAACCTGCTTTGTACCCACCTTGGGGGCCTCAGAGCTAGCTACTCTAGAGGACCACAGAGTGGGGAGAGGGTGTCCTGAGGGTCCTTCCTAAGAGGGATTCCTGAGGAGGGAGCTGAGACCCTAAGGGCAGCAGCAATCTTCTGGTTAAACTGCTCCCCTTCACTGTCCCACCTGGGGTGGGGAAGAGCCAGGAGCAATGGGGAATGCTGTGAGGGCTGTGGGCAGGGACCCAGCAGACCTGGGGGCTGGGTTGAATGTCAACTGCTTGAAGAGAGGTCCATGGTGCTGGCACTGAGGCCCCGGGAGACCTGAAACAGACAACATTATCCCATCAGCCCTGGGACCTCAGCCTCCCATCCTGGAGTTCATTCATCCCATGGCCACGGCATATCTATGGACCTAGGATCAGTTCTATCGCTGGACCTGGGACTCTGTTTAGCTTCTGCTAGGGTTTTCCAGAAGGCCGAAATCTGGTGGAGAAACTACCTGGAAGACCCAGGTGAATAATGGCATATACTTTGTTTTGATACAAGAGATCATTTGCCATTAAAATATTACTGTTTTCTCAGATGGGGATTATTTAATACTTTTCTTTTTCCATTCTCATCTACTACTAGGTCCCTAAGTTGGCTGCAGGAGAAAAAATAATTAGTATCTCCAAATAATTCTTAAATTATTCATAATTCCAAAGTACCGGTTTAGAGAATATTCCTATTTCCCTCCTTATTAACTTATTTGCTACTATGTCTGGCCCGAAACTACCCCTTAGTGATCATCACTCACCGCAAGCTGTCTGCCTGATTCCCTAATGACTGCAATCCCCTGGCTCATCTTCATCCCAGATGACTCTCCCTTCCCTCTTCCCTTAGTCCACTGGGCTTGCTCTCTGGCTGTCCTTTCTTTCTCACCCACCAAGGTGCTCACAAGCACTGCTCTCACCTGGAGGGGTGCTGCTCTAGGTTGGTTCAGATAGTTCAGGGAGGCTGCTCGCTTCATGTTGCTGCTACAATGGAAAATGGAAGAATTGAGGCCTCCCCTCTTCCTCCTGAGTGGCCTTAAAGCTGTGGGCCTTTTGAGCACTGTCACACAAAATCAAATCACCGTCTCCCTTCTGTCCTCCCCCCGCCCACCCATTTCTCTTACCTGCATCAAGAACCAGTATCTCCTCGGGTACCTTCATCCCCCCCTTTGGGGCACCCATTCTGCACAAACTTTCTCTCCATGGCTGTCCCATTTACCTCCTCCCCATCTCTCTCCACGATAATTCTCCAGAGATAAGGGGCCAAGAGGAGTTGGAGGCAGGGGCTTACTTGCCTGCTTTACCATATCTTTTTTTTTTTTTTTTTTT
>NW_016107512.1:1791166-1801079 GCF_001604975.1 Cebus imitator | reverse complement strand
TGAGACAGAGTCTCGCTCTGCTGCCCAGCCTGGAATATGGTGGCACAATCTTGGCTCACTGCAACCTCTGCCTCCCGGGTTCCAGCAATTCTGCTGCCTCAGCCTTCTGAGTAGCTGAGATTATAGGTGCACACCACCACGCCTGGCTAATTTTTGTATTTTTAGTAGAGACAGGGTTTCATCATGTTGGCCAGACTGGTCTCAAACTCCTGAACTCAGGTGATCCACCTGCCTCAGCCTCACAAAGTGCTGGGATTACAGGCATGAGCCATTGCTCCTGGCAATGGCTTTACCATATCTTGACTTCACTGTGTACCTGGAGGGCCGAGGCTCAGTCCCCTGGAGCTTCCTCACTAGGAGTTCACTGCTTCTGCGGAGCACATCCCGGATCTTGCCCAGAGAGCCACTCCTCTGCAGGGTCCCACTGCCATCCTGGCAGAGAGGGGTAGGCAATGAAAGCTAAGGGATCCCACACAGATGGGTTTCTGAGTCTACTCCTGCCATTTATTCTGCACACATCCCCCACCCCCAAGGCCCAGTGACTAGAAATAAAAGCCCTGTCAAAAGCTGGCTCCCAGACACCCCTAAAGGGATACACTAATGTTAGACAGGGACAGCATGGCCAAGAGCCTCCCACCACCACCAGCAGGAGTGGGTGGGAGAGATGAAAAGGCAATGATGAGACTTACTCCCGACCACTCCACAGCCACAGAAGCATCTTCACCTCCTTCGAATTTCACACTGTCCCCAGGGCCCTCCTGGGAGGTCCTTCTACCGTCACTCTCTCCAAGCAGCTCTGCCACCTTCGTCTGGCTGATAGGGTCAGTGCCCTGGAAGGAAAAGGAAGGACCTGGGACTTCCTACTCCTTAACTCCTCAGGATGGGGGCTTTCAAATCTTTTTCAACATCAGCCACTGCAAGGAAAACATTTTTCCTTGTGATGTCCCAGTATATACCTACTGGAACAATACTCACCTTTTCTATTTGCAATGCATTGCTATATATAGATCTGTATATGTATTTAGCCCCATGGCCCACACTGAATTGATTTCACAACCTACTATTGAGACTCACAATCTGAGAAACTCTGACTTAGGCTCTCCCCCACTTTACCACCAGTCCCCTCCTTATGAAAGGGCAGAGATTGTCCTTTATATCTCCGTTTAGTGAATCTTGAATCTAGAGTCCTGTCCAAAAGTACAGGTGTGGGGGTAAGAACATGCTTAAAAACACCCACAATGACAATACTGCCTCACTTTCCTCTCCCTCCTGGCCTCATCAGCCTTTCCACTTATTCTTAGGAGACTCCCAAGAAACCTTCGCAGTCTCTCATCCCCAGGGCCCTTCCTTCTAGGACCTCCTTCCCCTCTGGGCTTCTGACCTGTCTCCGGGACCGCAGAGCACATTCCTCCAGGGTCTCAGCGGCCTCCAGCTTTCCCTGGCGCCTATACAGAGCTCCCAGGTTTCTCAGAGTCGTGTTCACTGTGGGGCTGTGGTGAGAAACAGACCAGAGAAGGAAGAGAGAATGGGCTCAGAAAAGAAAAATTTGTCTTCCAAGCAAGACAAGAGGGAAAAAAATAAGAAAATAGGACAGGGAACAGAGCTAAATCTGAGGGAAAGTCTAAGGGAGGAAGGGAAAAGGTCTGGGAGGCTGGGAGCAGGGACTAGACAGGGGGCATTGGAGGCCAAGCTGACTTTTTACTGGCAGCTCACCTGCTCACTTTGCAGGCCTTGTACCAGCCTCCATACTCAGCATAGGGTGTGCCACCCTCATGATGCCGGCTCTGCAGGATAGAGAGAGGCCAGAGAGAAGGGCAGGGGGGGCCAGAGATAAGAATACAGAGATGCTGGGATGCAAGGTGGCATGGGGCTAGGGTGCAGGCTGGGCTGGGGAGGGCACCATGATGCATCTGGGGCTGGTGCTGGGGTGGCAAGTGAGCAGCAGGGCTAATGTAAGGAGTAAGACAGAGACCCTGGGAGCCTTGAGCTCCCCAGGCTGGCCCCCCTTCCCCCCACTCACTTTGCTCATTTCCTCCCGCTCCTCTGCATGCATCCAGATGGGCTTGTGGTCATCTGGGGGTGATACATGGGGTGGGGTTAGAGATCCGAGCTAGACAGTGTCAGGGAGCCAGGACCCAGAGGCTGACAAGGCTGGACTGAAGGGGCCTGGCTCCCCCTGGGAACCACTGTGGCCTAACCGGCCAACCCTTGGTCTACATTTCTTTTCCTCCCTGCAGCCCCTTCCCTAGGCCCTCACCACTCACCATCCACAGACCCAAACTCCTGCACATGGGCACGGGTCAGGATCTCTTTGTATAGTGTCTCAGCCTCAGCATATTTGCCCTGTTTCAGGTAACAGGAAGCCTGGGACATAGAAAGGCAAAAATACAGGAACAAAGCATGGAGGGAGGCAAGGCCTTTTTTTTTTTTCTTTAAATTTTTTTTCTTTTTTTTTTTTGCAGACAAGGTCTTCACCAGGCTCAGGGAGTTCCACTCCTCAGTGTCTCTATGACTTTCCCCAGATATCTTTCTCACACCTCCTTCTCCAGGTGCAGGGTCAAGGGTATTCCCAGCCCACTCCCAAGAAGCTGTGGAACTTCTATAACTGAGATGAAGCAGAACCTTCATCCCCAAAGGCAGCCCCAGAAATGGGCAAAGTTGATGACAGTAATGTGCCAGACTGTGATGCGTCCTGACTCTACGACTCAGGTGGCCTCTCCCTCCTGTTCCTTCTACCTACTTTGTCCCCTCCTCCCATACCAGGTTGTTCTTGGTCCGGGCTACATTAGGGTTGTCTGGCCCCAGTTGCCCCTCATAGATGGCCAGTGCTCGCTGGTAGTGGCGTTCCACGGCCTCATACTTGCCCTGGTTTTGGCACAAGAGGGCCAGGTTGTTCAGCTGCTTTGCCACATCTGGGTGATTAGTGCCCAGGACCTGAAAGGGAACAAAGGATTGGATAAATGGCTGATTACATGTGCATGCACAAGCACATGTGTGTGTGTGTGTGTGTTCACATGTAGGCACACACACGTGGAAGGCAGAGAAATGGGAATGAAGGAAGAGAGAACAAGGCAGAGATGGGGGTGAGGAAAAAAGAAGTGAAGGAGAAGGGTTAGACCAGAGGAGCCATGTAGAGAAGGGTCACAGTGACAAGGGAAGAAGGGACAGAGGGCATGGGTACCTTTTCTCGAATCTCCAGTGCCCGCTGGCACAGAGGCTCCGCCTCCTTGTATTTGCCCCTTTTGCCATAGAGCACAGCCAAATTGTTGAGCGTGGCAGCCACCTATGAAAACAGGCATGTCCCCATCAGACATTGGGTTGCAAAAGACCTACAGGAATCTGAGGTTCCCCACTTCCCAGCAGGGCCCCCACACTCACTGCACAACTCCAAGAGACAAAGACTCTACTACCCTAGCCAGGGGCTGAAGGGAGGGGAAATTGCTGAATAGGATGGCTCCGTGGCTAAGGGATGGTATCGCCCTCTAGGGGGATTTTCAGAAATTTCTGGAGTTGTTTTTTTTTTTCTTTTGGTTGCATAAAGATTGCTTTTGAGCAGACAAAAATGCTATAGATGTTCTGCATGTGTGAGACAGCTCTACAAACTTTTGAATGTCCCGCCGGACATCCAAACGCTAAATGTAAACATTGACATTTGATGGGATATCAAGATAGGGGTATGATAGTTCTGAGATATGTCATCCCTGCCTATCATATATCATACCATAGGGAATTATTTTTTTTATTTATTTATTTTTTTTGAGACGGAGTTTCGCTCTTGTTACCCAGGCTGGAGTGCAATGGCGCGATCTCGGCTCACCGCAACCTCCGCCTCCTGGGTTCAGGCAATTCTCCTGCCTCAGCCTCCTGAGCAGCTGGGACTACAGGCACGCGCCACCATGCCCAGCTAATTTTTTGTATTTTTAGTAGAGACGGGGTTTCACCATGTTGACCAGGATGGTCTTGATCTCTTGACCTCGCGATCCACCCGCCTCGGCCTCCCAAAGTGCTGGGATTACAGGCTTGAGCCACCGCGCCCGGCCCATAGGGAATTATTTTTACACAGACTCACGCTCAAACATAATTTTTCAGCTGGGCATGGTGGCTCATGCCTGTAATCCCAGCACTGTAGAAAGCTGAGGTGGGTGGATCACTTGAGGTCAGGAGTTCAAGACCAGCCTGGCCAAAATGGTAAAAACCTGTCTCTACTAAAACTGTAAAAATTAGCCAGGCATGGTGGCACACACCTATAATCCCAGCTACTTGGGAGGCTGAAGCAGGAGAATCACTTGAGTCCAGGAGGCAGAAGTTGCAGTGAGCCAAGATCACACCACTGCACTCCAGGCTGGGCAACACTGTGAGACTCCGTCTCAAAAAAAAAAACCAATCTTTTCATTTTCTGTACATTGATGATTCCGTCATTTGCCTTGGCCTTGGTGTGATATCCCTACTTAGGGCTGTTTCTCTCTCTTTTGTTTTTTTAATCTCATGCTGGGATTACAGGCGTGAGCCACCACGTGCAGCTTCTTTTTTTTTATTTCTCATTTTATTTTATTTTCAGACAGAGTCTCACTCTGTTGCCCAGGCTGGAGTACAGTGGCATAATCTTGGCTCATTGCAACCTCAGCCTCCCAGGTTCAAGCAATTCTCCTGTCTCAGCCTCCCGAGTAGCTGAGACTACAGGTGCCTGCCACCACACCCGGCTAATTTTTGTATTTTTAGTAGAGATTGGGTTTCACCTTCTTGGTCAGGCTGGTCTCGAACTCCTGACCTCAGGTGATCCACCCGCCTCGGCCTCCCAAAGTGCTGGAATTAGGCTGGGTACAGTGGCTCACGCCTGTAATCCCAGCACTTTGGGAGGCTGAGGCAGGTGGCTCATGAGGTCAAGAGATCGAGACCATCCTGGCCAACATAGTGAAACCCAATCTCCACTAAAAAATACAAAAATTAGCTAATCATGGTGGTGTGTGCCTGTAGTCCCAGCTACTTGGGAGGCTGAGGCAGGAGAATCGCTTAAACCAGGGAGGCAGAGGTTGCTATGAGCTGAGATCACGCCACTGCACTCTAGCCTGGTGACAGAGAGAGACTCGGTCTCAAAAAGAAAAAAAAAGTGCTGGGATTACAGGCGTGAGCTACTGTGCCCAACTGATTTTTATTTTTTTGAAATGGTGTCTTGCTCTGTTGCCTAAGCTGGAGTGCAATGGTGCGATCTTAGCTCCCTACAACCTCCACCCGCTGGAGTCAAGTGATTCTTCTGCTTCAGCCTCCAAATAGTTGGGATTCGTTGGGATTACAGGCATATGCCACCACACCCAGGTAATTTTGTTATTTATTTTTTTTTAGTAGAGATGGGGTTTCACCATGTTGGCTAGGCTGGTCTTGAGCTCCTGACCTCAGGTGATCCACCTGCCTCAGCCTCCCAAAGGGCTGGGATTACAGGCATGAGCCACCACACCCGGCCTCTTTCTCTTATATACAAATAAATCTGGTCTGTGATTTCTTTTTTTTTTTAAAGACAGGGTTTCATCATGTTGGTCAGGCTGGTCTTGAACTCCCGACCTCAGGTGATCCGTCCACCTTGGCCTCCAAAGTGCTTGGATTACAGGCGTGAGCCATCACGCCCAGCCTGTGATTTCTTACAATACTGTACTTTAATCAAGTGTCCACCTATATTTCAACTTTTTTTTTTTTTAAGAGACAGGAGCTCGCTCGGTTTCACAGACTGGAGTGCAATGGCATGATTGTAGCTCACTGTAACCTCAAACTCCTGAGCTCAAGCAATCCTCCCACCCTAGACTCCCAAGTAGTTGGGACTACAGGTGTACATCACTGTGCTCGGTTAATTTTTAAAATTTATTATAGAGACAGGGTCTTGCTGTGTTGCCCAGGTTAGTCTCCCACTCCTGGCCTCAAGTGATGCTCTTGCCTTGGCCTCCCAAAGTCCTATGAGCACAGGCATGACATGACACTGAACCCAGCCTCTATCTCATTTTTCTAGTACTTCTCATATGGAATGGCTTATTGGTGCTCTAAATCCACAGTTATTCATTATATATCAGACCACTTTGCTGTTTCTTTTCTTTTTTTGAGACAGAGTCTCCCCTGTTGCCCAGGCTGGAGTGCAATGGCGCAATCTCGGCTCACTGCAACTTCCATCTCCCGGGTGATTCTCCTGCCTCAGCCTCCTGAGTAGCTGGGATTACAGGTGCACACCACCACACCTGGCTAATTTTTGTACTTTTAGTAGAGATGGGGTTTCACCATGTTGGTAAGGCTGGTCTCAAACTCCCGACCTTATGATCCCGCCTGCTTCAGCCTCCCAAAGTGCTGGAATTACAGGCGTGAGCCACCCCACCTGGCCCACTTTGCTATTTCCTTTAACAAAGTTGTATTCGATATAGCTACTGTTGTATCATATTTTATCTTATATTACATTGTATATATATTGTTCTTATAAATTACTTTCCTTGTTTTTCTTTTATGAGGGTATCATACTAACTTTTTTGGAAATCATTGTGGATTTATCTATGACTTATCTATGAATTAAGTTCAAGCAAAAAATATTTGTTATAAAAAGGAGTCACTGAGTCCCAGAGAACTGAGAAGCACTAGGACCACTGGACAGTGCCTAGAAGAAAGGACTTCTCATGCCTCCTTCCTCAGCACCCTTAGTGAGTAGACTGAGGGCAGCAGATGGATGAGCTAAGAGAGGCCAAAATAGCAATGGTGGGGGTGCAGGGCATGGGGCAGGGAAGGCAAGGTATACTGACAGCAGGATGGTCCGGGCCCAGGGTGCTCTCCCGGATGCTGAGGGCATCATTCAGCAAGTGGGCAGCTTCCTTATACTTATTCTGGTCCCTGGAAGAAGACAAAAGTGACAGGAGTTATCCTGAACTCTGCCCACAAGACTTCTCCTTCCCTCCCTCCCTTTGGGAGGACTGAGTACATTTAAGGATGGGGGACCTCCATGAGGAGACAGGAAGCCTGGTATGGACAGTGAAGGGGCTTCACTGACACACTCACACCAGAATGCAGGGCACTGCCATCCCAAGAGAAGGCCACAAGTTATAGGAAGTGAGGGGGCAGGGGGAAGGGGGGGGGAGAGAAAGGGGAAGAGAGAGAGAGAGACAGAGAGAGAACTCCCCAAAAGAGAAATTAGAGGGACAAGGAGCCCAAGAGATGAGAAAATGCTTAGGTATGGGAAAAGTAAGAGTTCTGGCACATTAGGAAGCACCCTAGTGGGGTGTATCTGGGAAGCCCAACAGGGAGGAGAGGTACCCTGTGAAGAGGAAGAATGGAAGCCAAAGGAGGACCAAGGTGGAAATGTGGGGGAAGATTCTGGGCACTGGAGAAGGGAAGTCCTCACCGATACACCAAAGCAAGAATGTTGAGCATGGTGGCAACATCAGGGTGGCCCCGGCCTGATGTGCGCTCCAGGTCCTCTAGTGCCTGCTTACAGAGTGGCACAGCCACCTCATAGCGACCCTGGGCTGCATACTGGATCACCAGGTTGTGCAACGTCCGCAATCTTGCTGGGATCTCGTATCCACCCTGCTGGGCTGCTGCAGCTCCTTGACCACGGGACACTAAACCATCACAGAACATAAACAAGAGAATTCCTCAAAGGACTCTTCCTCTCCTCTTTGCTGTCTGCCCACCCACTCCCCATCGCATGTCTTGTTCCATACCTGTGCCCACCCCTACCTGGGCTCTCAATCAAGGCCTGTTTCAAGTGCCATTCTTTTATCCACTCCCTTGGCCTATGCCCATCACAACCCCAGCTGTTCACCCAGTAATTCATTAATTCAACAAACATTTATTTAATAAGTATGAACCAGGGGATGTCCCAGGAGTACAAAGGTAAGAAAGACCTGGTTCTTTCCCTTGAGGGCCTCATGGTCGCCCCGTCTCAGGTTCATTTTCCCACTGGACAGTGAACTCTTTACTGGCGAGACCTATTTCATTTCCATCTCAGTACTCCTAGTGCCTAGCACAGTACCTGCCACATATTCAGTGTTTAATAAATTCAATTGGGAAGCTAAGGAAATCTAAGTACTAGCCCAGCCCCTGCCCTAACTCCAGAGGAAGTGGAAAACCTATTTCTAGATGGTGAGTGTCCTGTGTGCTAGGATAGCTAGGGCCTGCTTCCTGCTATCCCTTTCACCCTCCCATTCCAGAGGCAGACTCACAGCCATTGCTGGGGTCCTCTTCTTCCTCATTAGGGAAGAGGTCATCCAGGGAATCCTTGGCGGCATCACCTTCTTTCTCCTCCTGGAAGAGAAGAAGCAACATTTGAGGACCAGGATATCCCTAATAGCCTCCTTAGTGACCCCTCTAAGCCATGAAATCCCAGAAGATGGGGTCTAGGAGAAGACTATTGTTCTTGTCTCTGCTGCTGGAAAAGCTAGCATCTGGCCCAGCCAAGCTCAGGCCTCTTGTTTGTAACAGCCAGAGAAGCTTTGGACAAAATCTCAAGACTTCCCCCTCCTTCTCATACAGAAAGTTTCCTTCCTAACCACCCTCAATCTCTCCTCAACTCTTGTAATTATGGCCCCATGCTGATCTCTGTGTGTTTACGTTGATTATATATCTGCCCTGTCTCTCCTGAGGGAAGGGAGTGTGTCTGATCTTATTGACATGTACCCAAAAAGTGTCTAGCTCAGCCTGGTGCCCATCATCTGCACAGCTCATTCTGGACTTACCACAAAACCCTCCCTCACCGTCTAACCTATTCTGCACTAGGAAAATCTGCTTTTCCTCATCAGGAACTGCAGCCTCAAACAAACATCAGCCCTCCTACCCAGCTTCAGCAATGTGTCCTATGCAATTCATCTACTCACTTTCCCTGGGACAGACCAGCTTTTCCAGGCTGTAAGCCTTATCGATGACACCATGTACTCCAGTCTAAAAAGCTCCTCCCTCTTCCTCACCATGAACTTTCAAAATCCATTCTAACTCCTAAGCCACTCAGATGGGAAATCCAACCCGTATGCTACCCATTCCTGTACCCTGCTTCCTCTATTTTTTCGTTTGTTTTTTGAGGCAGTCTCTAGTCTGGCAACAGCTCAGGCTAGAGTGCAGTGGCACAATCACAGCTCATTGCAGCTTCCACCTCCTAGGCTCAAGCGATCCTCCTACCTCAGCCTCCAGAGTAGCTGAAGCTTCAGGTGTGCACAACTACATCAGGCTAATTTTTAAATATTGTTGTAGAGATGGGGTCTCACTATGCTGCCCAGGCTCCCTGCTTCCTCTATGAACTCTTCTTAGACCATTCCAGCCCTTAGAGACATATCTCCGTGAAATTCTTTCCACACTGACTGAACCACTCATCCAGCACTGGGCATTTGCTGCTTTGTATGTGTTCAAATATGTGTTCTTCTCATATATGGGTTCTTATGGGTAAGACTTGTTCCCTACAGATATAGCTCAAGAAAACACATACTCTCAGCCAGGCGTGGTGGCTCATGCCTATAATCCCAGCATTTTGGGAGGCCGAGGTAGGCAGATCACTTGAGGCCAGGAGTTTGAGACCAGCCTGGCCAACATGGCCAAACTCCGTCTCTACTAAAAATACAAAAATTAGCCAGGTGAGGTGGCAAGTGCCTGTAATCCCAGCTACTTGGGTGGCTGAGGCATGAAAATTGCTTGAACCCCAGAGACAGAGATTGCAGTGAGCCGAGATGGCCTCACTGGACTCTGTTGAGTGAGGGTTAAATTTCACACATTTTGGGCTGGGCATGATAGCTCACACCTGTAGTCCCGGCACTTTGGGAGGCCAAGGTGGGCAGATTACCTGAGGTGAGAAGTTCAAGACCAGCCTGGTCAACATGGTGAAACCCAGTCTCTAATAAAAATTCAAAAATGGGCCGGGCGCGGTGGCTCAAGCCTGTAATCCCAGCACTTTGGGAGGCCGAGG
>NW_016107512.1:1784389-1790564 GCF_001604975.1 Cebus imitator | reverse complement strand
TAGTAGAGACGGGGTTTCACCATGTTGACCAGGATGGTCTCGATCTCTTGACCTTGTGATCCACCCGCCTCGGCCTCCCAAAGTGCTGGGATTACAGGCTTGAGCCACCGCGCCCGGCCAATTCACACATTTTGAAAGCAAATGTTAGGAAGGTCATGCTCAACTGGGCTATGCTTTCTATAATTGTAGCACGTAGGATTCTAGATTGGAATTGTCCAGGTGCTTGTCTGTCTCCCTCACAAGCTTGTAATTGTGAGAGCAGGCACTCTGTCTGTCCCATTCACCAGCGCAGTGCACAATGCCTGGTATATAGTAGGCATTTCATTAAATGTTGACTGAAAGAGCTGAATATTGTTTTTCCTCTTGCTGTCTCTTGGCGTTGGCATCAGGGCTAAAAAAGGAATTCTTTCAAGTGAGAGCAGGTTGGGTAGAGCTGATGGACTCTACCCAAGGATGACGGGGCAATTACCCCATGTCTGTGGTAACTCCCGCCTGCCCACCCCTCAGCCAGTCTCCCCTGCGCACACTCACCGTGGTGTGTCCATCCTCATCATACTGCCGCAGCTGCCCCAGAAACTCCAGGTGCTTCTTTTCCTCCTCCAGCTGAGCCACGGCCTGTTCACTGCGCTGTAGCCGCTGCTGGGTGCCAGCCAGCTCATCCCGCAGCCACTGGTTCTCCTGGCATAGCCGCCGCACCTGAGCCCGCAGCTTCTGTTTCTCCGACTCCACTGTGGTCAGATGGCTAGCTAGAGCCAGCATCACCTAGATGGGCACATACCCTGAGCTCCAGATTCTGGGTGGGAGTATTCAGGTACAGGTGGAAGAGGAGCTTACTGGAGGTGGCAAGACTGGCAGGGGCACAGAGGAGCCAGAAGGTGAGCATGTAGCAATGGCTCTACCTTCAAAACATACCCTGAATCCAATTTCCCACCACCTCTACTGCCATTACCCTAGGCCAAGCCACTATCAATTCCCACCCAAATTATAGTAGCTTCCTCACTGACCTCCTGGTTTCTGCCCTTGTTCCCCTGTTGTCTATTCGTAACTCAGCAGCCAGATGATGCCAAGTTAGACCACATCACTCCTCTTCTAAAAACATTCCAATAGTTTCCGTCTCACTCAAAGTAAAATCGGGGTTGGGTGCGGTAGCTCATGCCTATAATCCCAGCACTTTGGGTTGCAGAGGCAGGTGGATCACGAGGTCAGGAGTTCAAGACCAGCCGGGCCAACTTGGTGAAACCCCTGCATCTTTGTATTTGTAAAAATACAAAAAATTAGCCAGGCATGGTGATGCATGCCTGTAGTCCCAGTCTACTCAGGAAGCTGGGGCAGGAGAATTACTTGAACCCGGCAGGAGAATTGCTTGAACTCGGCAGGCAGAGGTTGCAGTGAGCTGAGATCATGCCACTCCAGCCTGGGCGACAGTGGGAGACTCCATTTCAAAAAAAAAGTAAAATCAAAGTCCACAGGATGGCCTACAAGTTCCACATGATCTATCTCCCTCCTCTCCCACCCTATTACTCCTCAGACTTAATTTTCTACTTTGCTTCTCCTCATCCACTCTACTGCAGGCATACTGGCCCCTTGCTATTCACTGACCTGACCAGGCAGACTTCCATTCAGGGCCTCTGTACTTGCTGCTGTCTCTGCTTAGGACACCCTTCCCCTGTTTATGGCATGACTCATTCCCTCACCTTCAAATCTTTGTCAAAATGTCACCTTTTCAGTAAGGCCTTTTTTGACCACCCTATCTAAAATTATACCCTGTCTCTATAGTCTCTAGTTTCCTTCCCCGCTTTATTTTTATCCTTTTATCCTTAGCAATTATCACTCTGGCACACCAAATGTATTTATATACTGTTTGTCTTCCCCAGCTAGAAGGTAAGCTCCAAGATGCCAAAGATTTTTACAGTTTTGTTCAATGATCTATCTCTTCAGTACCCAAAAGCAGTCTGGCACACAGTAGGGACTCAGTACGTATTTAATGAATGAATGCAAACATCTAGGGCGAGGTGATCCCAAGCAACCCCAAACCTCCAGTCAGATGACTGCTCCTCCATCCACCCTGGACCACTTGGGGCCACCCTTGCCCTCTCACCTGGGCCTCACTCAGCCCGAGCTCAATGTTTTCCATAGAACGGCGAAGCTGCCGGGCCTTCTCATGCACCAGCCCCTCCTCATGGTCTCCCTGCAGACACTCAATGGTCTGGGACAGGCTTTGCAGCACAGCCTGGTGTTCACTGTGTAGGGCCTCTAGCCCCTGGCTCACCAGCCGTGTGCTGCCCAGGATCTCCTCTTGGCTGAGCCGGTGCCCAGTAGGCTCATCTCGCTGCCCCAACACCAGGCCTGACATCCTGGCCAGGGGTCCTTGCCTGGCCTAGGAAGAAACAACAGAGTTCGGCTGGCGTAAAGATGAGACAGAGAAGCTGAGCAACTTTCTTAGAAGGTGGTAAGAATCCAAGTAAAGGGACAAAAGTAAGAGTGACCCTGTGGCTTAGTTGGAGAGAGAGAGTGACCAGCAGGGAGGGAGCCTAGATCACTAAACTCAAAGCTAAGGTTGTCGGCAAAGAGAGAGGGAGATGAATTGACTTAAATAAAGAAAGACTGTAGCAGGAACAAAGGTGCTTAGAACTAGCAGAAGGATTTAGGACTTAGGAAGACAACAGAAAAGCAGTCAGACAGAGAGCCTGGGTTAGGAAAAGGAATCAGGGGATGAGAGACAGCAGCCAGGGGATCACAGAGGGACTGTGGGAGAGCTGCAAAAGGAACATGGTTGAAGTGGGAGATATGCAGAAAACAATGCAGGAGTTTAGAAAAAAGGGAAGGAATCTCTGCAAAATTAAATCAGGGAAGAAAGGGAAAAGAAGAAAACAGGAAAATTCCCTGCAGGATCCACATTAGAGGGTCCAAGAAAACTCAAGGCCTTCAGGCTGCGTCACCTGCAGAACTGTCCAGCATCTCCAAACCTGGTCAGCCCTGCATCTTTTCCCGCTAACCTTCAACCCATACTTCCCACCCCCCAGGACTGAGACTGTGTTCCCACTTCCTCAGAAGGGTCTTGTTTCTAATCTTTGAAGTCATCTTACCTGTGTACAGACCACAGCCCCTGGCTGCGGGACTCAGGCCGGAGCCCGGAAAAAACTCTGTTCAGCGGCCAGAGTCAGAAAGATCTGCCCTGCCCAAAGTCCAGAAGTCCAGCGTTCCCACCCCTTCTCTCACCACTTCACAGCTACCCAGAGGACCTGGCACAGAGCCCCACCCAGGACAAATACCCTCCCTTCCTCCCTCCCTCCCTCTACCTACAGGTCTTCAAAGACGCCCAATTCCCTTCTCCTTCCCCATGCCAGCCTTCCTAACCGCAGGCCTGGGGAGCTACAGTCTCCCACGAAGAGAGTGAGAGAGACTTAATCAGAGACCTACAGCATGAGGCTTGTCTGGGAAAGGGGAGGGAGGAACACCTGGTCACTCCAAACCCAGTCACTTCCATGGCTTTGTCTCTGTCACGGTCACCTACAAACAGGCTCTGAGGGGAATCACCGTAGGCTGCCTCCCTAATGCCCGATGATGCAGGGAAGAATGGGAGGTCTGCTGAGCGGCTGCGGGGTCGCAGGGAACCGCGGCGCTAGAGTGGGTCTCCCGGACTTGGGAACGCAGAAGAGGAATGCCTCGGGCAGTCGACCTGACCTGGGGTGTTGAGAGAGTGAGATGGGCGGGGGCAGGAGGGGGGAGGTGTGGATGGACGACTGAGGTCCGCGGCTCCAGCGAGGACCAGGAGGCCGAACGACCCCGAGGTCACTGAGTCAGCCGGTGGCGCAGGGGGCGGGGCAGGCTGTCTGTCTGTCTGTCTGGACGCCGAGGGGCGGGGAAGAATCGCGAAGGGCGGAGTTTTTGAGTCCGGAGTTTTGTAAGGTTGGTTGAAGGGGTTTGCTCATCTTTCTGGGAGTGCGAGAATAAAAGATGGCAGAGACTTTAACCTTCAGCCCCAGAGGTACTGAAGACTCACCTGCAATCTACCGGTCTGGCTGCCGCTCTTGCCGGTACTGCCCCTTTAAATCCATGATGGCTGCCGCTCGAGGCAATTGTTTTGACGGGTCTAAGGGGAGGGACCCTTTTCCTAGTCACGCGACATTAGAGCTGCCCGCGGATTGGCTGTTATCGCGTTCAGCTAGAAAGGAGGTGTGTATCCAGCTTGGGCTTCAGTTTTCTGCCCGCCTCCTTTTACGTTATTGCGGAGCGACGTTGCCGGACAGTTAACGTCATCTAGGAGCGCCGAGCAGCTTCGCTGAAAGTAAGGGTGTCGTGCTGAGCCCTAGCTAACCGGATGGCCCTGTGGGCACTGACCCGCGCTCTGCGCTCTCTGAGCCTGTCGCCCCTGACCGTCGCCGCGCCTGTCCCAAGTCTGTTCCCCGCCGCCCAGGTAATCCACCTTACCCGGGAAGAAGGCTGGTTCCATTCGGGCTGCCGGAGATGGGGTTTGCGGGGATGCGAAACGTGGGGTGCGAGGCTGGTCAGGAGTCACGCAGGTCCGTGACTTTGGATAAGACACACTCTCAGCCTCATCTTTCTCCTCTACAGATGTTACTATCTTATAGGGCTAAATTCTTCAGACAAGATACTTAAGGTGAAAGTGCTTTGGAGATCACCGGTTGCACAGGTTTCAGTAATAACTAACATTTACCGAGTGCTTATGATAAGCCAGGTAATAGACGTTTCAAATAAATGAGCTCCTTTCAAACACTCTATAAGGCAGTTATTATTCCCATTTTATAAATGAGAAAATTGATAAGAAGTCCAAGGTCACACACCAACTATCAGAATTAACTGCCTGGCTTTCAGAACCTGTGCTCTTAACCATTATGATATGATACCTGCAAGGATGAGTTACTGCTGAGGTTAGAGAATGCAGAGCAAGATACCAAGAACAGTGGTCTTAGGGGAAGGTATCTTGAGGTCCTAGTAGGTGACTGGTGAGTCGCACAAAAGAGAAGTTGTAAGTCTTGCCCCTCTGGAGCTCTCAGGCTGATTATGGTAGAGTTTGGCAGATGCATATTTAAAATTCAAATCCAAACCAACCTACTCTGAAATACTGGGAATACAGCAAGGAACAAGAGCAAAATGATCCCCCCTCCCACCTTCACATGTGAAAAAGTCCCAGAAACATAATGCAGAGGGCAAAAGGAATTGACACTGATGGTGGTACATGGATGTGTGGATGTTACCAGCTCTGAAGAACAGGATTGTTTAGAGAAGAACAGATTCCTGGAGATAGAGAGTTGTGAGCCAGATTTGGAAGGAGATGACCAAGGGGAAAACATTACTGTGTGAGCTGTGATGGGTGATGTTTTTGGATGGCTGGTTTGGGACACATCCTGGAGGAAGTGGGCTACAAGCTAAAATTCATCTATGTACTCTGCCTTAGTTCTCTGATGCTTTGCCTTCAACTAGCTTTCAAATGAAAGATGTCTCTTTATCCCCAGATGACGGACAGTGCCCTCCTCCAACAGCCCTCTGTCTTGATGTTGCTCCCCTGCCGCCCAATCCTTACTTCTGTGGCCCTTAATGCCAACTTTGTGTCCTGGAAGAGTCGTACCAAGTACACCATTACACCAGTGAAGATGAGGAAGTCTGGGGGCCGAGACCACACAGGTGGGAACAAGTACAAGGGGATTTAAGCAGTCAAAGGGAAAAACATGTTAAGACCCAAGACCTGTATATTGACACACTTGTACTTTGTAAGGCTGAAGAACAAAGTTAAAAAGCACTTATTTGGCTCCTTTTACATGTAGTATGTGCACAGGAACCAGAAAGTAGAATACAAAGCAATAAATAAAACTGGTCTGTGCTTCTAAAGACAATTTGGGTAATTGAGAAAAAATGGGCCATACACAGGAAGTACCATGACATTTTCCTTCACACCCTTCAAAAATTTATAACAGGCCAGTAAGCACTTTGGGAGGCCGAAGTGGGTAGATCACCTGAGGTCACAAGTTTAAGACCAGGCTGGACAACATGGCGAAACTCCATCTCTACTAAAAATATAAAAATTGGCTGGGTGCAGTGGGTCACACCTGTAATCCTAGCACTCTGGGAGGCCAAAGTGGGCAGATCACTTGATGCCAGGAATTCAAGACCAGCCTGGCCAAAATGGCCAAACTCTGTTTCTACTAAAAATACA
>NW_016107512.1:1781835-1784128 GCF_001604975.1 Cebus imitator | reverse complement strand
AAAAAAAAAAAAAAAAAAAAAAAATTATGACAGGCCACGTTTGGTGGCTCCTGCCTATAATCCCAACACTTTGGAAGGCCAAGGCAGGAAGATTACTTGAGGTCAGGATCCAGCCTGGGCAAGAGTGATATCCCATCACATGTACACAAAAAAAATTTTAACAGTTGAAATTATCTGAGTATGATTTATATGGCTCTCAGTAAACTTACTGAGTTCGATAATTTGAAAATATTTTATGTGGAAGTTTTATACAATTTCAGTAAAGATATAATGTTTTTTCATGAAGCTTCATGTTGGTATTGCCCCTCCTTACTCTAGTGTGCTGTGCAAATTTTTCTCATTTTCTGCTTGTGCCACAGTGTTAAGCACCGTTCTCTGGCAGAGAATGGGCCAGTTCCCAGTACTGAAAACTGAGCTACCCTGACCTGAATCATATCCCCGACTGTTCTGAACCACAGGCCGAATCCGGGTACATGGTATTGGCGGGGGCCACAGGCAGCGTTATCGAATGATTGACTTTCTGCGTTTCCGGCCTGAGGAGACCGACTCAGGACCTTTTGAGGAGAAGGTTATCCAAGTCCGCTATGATCCCTGTAGGCAAGTTTGGGATATGGGACGATGATAGGATGGTCTGAATAACTGCATAGCTTCTCAGAGGATGTGGGCTTCCAAGATGGTCTGTTTACCTGTCCCTCACTCTAATCAGGTCAGCAGACATAGCTCTGGTTGCTGGGGGCAGCCGGAAACGCTGGATCATCGCAACAGAAAACATGCAGGCTGGAGATAGAATCTTGAACTCTAACCACATAGGCCGAATGGCAGGTGAGAGATGGCTACCAGATGTGTGGGCTGGAGGCAGCAAAGGTTTTATTGCTAATGAAATCCTGTCTTTTAGTTGCTGCTCGGGAAGGGGATGCGCATCCTCTTGGGTCTTTGCCTGTGGGGACCCTCATCAACAACGTGGAAAGTGAGCCAGGCCGGGGTGCCCAGTATATCCGGGCTGCAGGTATGGGGAAGGGAGTTACCTGGGTCCTAGAGTTTGGAAAGGCAAGGAGAGTCTGAACCTACGGTTCTGCATCTGGAACTGGAAGAGAAAATCAAGGAAAAAACAAGAAACATGAGGATGAAGATGTGCGTGTGTTTTGACTTAAAACATAGCATGTATCCTTTGTGTATCTGCTCCTAAAGAGCAAAGCAAGGGCAACATGTGGGGTATGTCCCCTGTGACCCTCAATATCCTTGTTTCGTGGAGGGGGTCAAATTGGCTTCTTTCCCCAGGGACATGTGGTGTGCTACTGCGGAAGGTGAATGGCACAGCCGTTATCCAGCTACCCTCTAAGAGGCAGATGCAGGTGTGTATGGGTATGGGTGGGAGGGGTCAGCAAAGGAGGAATTTTTGGAATGTAACTTTCCTGTCTGGGTTAGGTCCCAGGTGTTTTATGATGCAAGGAACTGCCTTGAGCTGAGTCTGTCCTTTTCTGCCATATGACAGGTGTGCTTTATCAGATTGGCATCATAACTAATTTTTTTTTTTTTTTTTTTTTCAAGACAGAGTCCTGCTCTGTCACCCAGGCTGGAGTGCAGTGGGGCAATCTCGGCTCACTGCAACCTCCACCCCCCAGGTTCAGTCTGTTCTCCTGCCTCAGCCTCCCAAGTAGCTGGGACTATAGGCACGAACCACCACACTTGGCTAATTTTTTAAATTTAATTTTATTTTGAGATGGAGTTTCACCCTTGTTGCCCAGGCTGGAGTGCAATGGCATGATCTCGGTTCACCGAAACCTCCACCTCCCAGGTTCAAGCGATTCTCCTGCCACAGCCTCCTGAGTAGCTGGAATTATAGGCATGGGCAACCACGCCTGGCTAATTTTGTATTTTTAGTAGAGACAGGGTTTCTCCATGTTGGTCAGGCTGGTCTCAAATTGCCAACCTCAGGTGATCCACCCGCCTCGGCCTCTCAGAGTGTTGGGATTACAGGCGTGAGCCACGGCGCCTGGCCAATTTTTGTATTTCTAGTAGAGACCGGGTTTCGTCATGTTGGCCAGGCTGGTCTCAAACTCCTGACCTCTTCATCTGCCCACCTCAACCTCCCAAAGTGCTAGGATTACAGGGCTGAGCCACCGTGCCTGGCCCTAACTGATTTTTTTGAGACAGGGTTTCTATTGCTTGAGTACAGTGGCACAATCATAGCTCACTGCAGCCTCAAACTCCTGGGTTCAAGCAGTCCTTCTGCCTCAGCCCCCCAAGTAACTGGGACTACAGGCACACACCACTACACCCAGCTAATTTTCAT
>NW_016107512.1:1778568-1781700 GCF_001604975.1 Cebus imitator | reverse complement strand
CAGCCTCCTGAGTAGCTGGGATTACAGGCACGCGCCACCATGCCCAGCTAATTTTTTGTAGTTTTAGTAGAGACGGGGTTTTACCATGTTTACCAGGATGGTCTCGATCTCTTGACCTCGTGATCCACCCGCCTCGGCCTCCCAAAGTGCTGGGATTACAAGTGTGAGCCACTGCGCCCGGCCTATTTTCATATTTTTTATAGAGATAGGGTTTTACCATGTTGGCCAGGCTGGTCTTGAACTCCTGGCTCAAGCCATCTGCCCGCCTAAGCCTCCCAAAGTGCTGGGATTACAGGTGTGAGCCACTGCACCTGGCCCCAGCTAATAGTTTTTATTTTTGTAGAGATGGGATCTCACTATATTGCCTGGGCTGGTCTCAAACTGGGCTCAAGTTATCCTCCAGCCTTGGCCTCCCAAAGTGCTGGGATTATTGGCATGAGTCAGTGCACCCGGCTCTTTGTTTTCAACTATCTTGTTCCTCCTATAGGATCTTCACTTAGCTTCACCCATCTTGGGCTTTTTCTTTCTCCTCTCCCTTCTCTCATTGAGTCTAAGACGCCCCCCAAGGGTTGTGCTGTAAGCATTGTCAAATCTTTCCCCCACATCGTACATTCTTCTCCATGTGTTTTCTCTGTCAGGTGCTGGAAACGTGCATAGCAACAGTAGGTCGAGTATCCAACGTTGATCATAACAAACGGGTTATTGGCAAGGCAGGTCGCAACCGTTGGCTGGGCAAGAGGCCTAACAGTGGGCGATGGCACCGCAAGGGGGGCTGGGCTGGCCGAAAGATTCGGCCACTACCCCCCATGAAGAGTTATGTGAAGCTGCCTTCTGCTGCTGCCCAAAGCTGATATCCCTGTACTCTAATAAAATGCCCCACTCCTGTTTTTATGTTACTGTGTTTTGCGGGGGAGGGGATGGTACAGACTGAATGTGGGGAGAAGGAGCAAAAAGTGTCGGAGCAAGAGAGACAGGACGCTGGGTCTGCCCCCTCCCCAGTTCCCTTATAGGTAATGGAGCCCGGGGATGGAAATTAATGACGTCCAAGGCCTTTTCCAGTTTGACTTTGGGAAACGGGGAGGGCATTTCCGGCAGGAGGGAGGACAAAAAGGAAGAGGAAAGGGCGGCGCAGGGAAGGAGGTGCTGCGTCGCCAAGGTGGCACCCGCAGCTCCGCCCAGCGCTCTCCCGGGGCCTCTAGCTTTCCGCTGGGTCTGGCGGAAATGAGCCGTGGCTTTTGGCAGGCGGAGTCACTGGCAGGGACCAGGCCCCACCCTGCCCTAGTGGCTGCCGACCCACGCGGGCGCCGTCCTGTTCCGCAGAGGCACACCCCCTCCCGTCTCTCCGTCTGGATCCCCTCGCGGGGCCCGGGTGGGACCCAATTCGTCGCCAGCGTCTGTGCCGCGTCCCTTGCTCTGTGAAGGACAGGCCTCGCGCCAGGACCCCGGTGGACTTCTGAGGTGGCCAGAGCCCCGCCGCGGCCCTTTGCTCCTCCCCTGCCCACTTGGCCGTGGAGCCTCGCGCTCACCTGACCTCGGCCCCGCATCCCACCGTGTCTCTGGGTTCTAGTTTATGGGACTTAGGCCCTTTCCCCCACCTTATAGCGCACGCACCCCAGGCTTCTCGGGTCTCCAACCTCGTTCCCCCAAGCCCCGCGCCCCTCCCCTACCTGGTCTCCTGTGCACCCTGCCCTGGTCTCACAGCACCCCCACCAGCACTCTTGCTCCGGTTGCTCCAGTCAGAGGTGTCTCCAGCCCATCGCGCCTTGCCCTCACACTCCACCACCATTTCTCCGGTCTCTTATCTCTGCGACTCACACGCCCATGCTCCAATCCTAGAGACAACACACTTTTCCACACACACTCGCGATCTCCTTCCCAACCCACCCTCCCCCAAATCTCCTCTGGGCTTCACATGCCCCCAGGGTTGCTGCCTGTCCCAAAGTCTTGGGATTCACTTGTAACTCCAAGGCTGCCCTGCCCCCACTGACTGCCCACTATTCCAAACCCACCCACTCCAGGCCTCAGGGTCTTGGGAACCTTCCTTTTAGCCCCCCAATTTTGTGTTCTTTCACAACACAACCCCAGTGTTCTCTGCTTAGGCCTGCCCCCATCCAGCATGCAGCATGCAACTCCTGGGCCTGGCTTTACCACACCCTGCCCTCCAGCTGTTGCCATGTGCTTCCCTACCTCCTGGTTGTCTGATTTTCTGACCTCTCCTTACTCTAGCTTGTCTGTTCTCTCTTCCTTGTGTGCTCCAGGTGCCAGGATGGTGGGGGAACTCCGCTACAGGGAATTCAGGGTGCCCCTGGGGCCTGGCTTACATGCCTATCCTGATGAGCTGATCCGCCAGCGAGTGGGCCATGATGGGCATCCTGAGTACCAGATCCGCTGGCTCATCCTGCGGCGTGGCGATGATGGGGACGGGGGATCTGGCCAAGTGGACTGCAAGGCTGAACATATCCTGCTGTGGATGTCTAAGGATGAGATCTATGCCAACTGCCACAAGATGCTGGGCGAGGATGGCCAGGTCATCGGGCCCTCCCAGTCTGCAGGGGAGGTTGGGGTCCTGGACAAATCTGTACTGGAGGAGATGGAAACCGATGTGAAGTCCCTCATTCAGAGAGCCCTTCGGCAGCTGGAGGAGTGTGTGGGCACCATCCCTCCTGCTCCTCTACTTCACACTGTCCACGTGCTCAGTGCCTATGCCAGCATCGAGCCCCTCACTGGGGTGTTCAAGGACCCAAGGGTCCTGGACTTGCTCATGCACATGTTGAGTAGTCCCGATTATCAGATTCGCTGGAGCGCAGGCCGGATGATACAAGCCCTGTCCTCCCATGATGCTGGTGAGGGGCAGTGTGGGGAGGAAGGGAAAGCAGAAGGGCTGGGTCGGCTCAGGGACTCACAGGACACTGTGGCAGGAGCCTCTGATCTCATCAGTACGTAAATGATTCTGTTGCCCTTCTCTCAGAGTTGGAAGAAATGGAGGTGGGAATGGGGGTGAGGGCGGGGGGTATCTGCCAAAAGAGGAAACACTATTTTCAAAAACCTCATATTAATTAGTTACTTTTTATACAAAGGAAGAATTTAGACTATTACAGATTGTGTGTGTCTATATAAGCTAGCAAATTTTAA
>NW_016107512.1:1768695-1778415 GCF_001604975.1 Cebus imitator | reverse complement strand
TCATCGCAACCTCCGCCTCCTGGGTTCAGGCAATTCTCCTGCCTCAGCCTCCCGAGTAGCTGGGACTACAGGCGTGCGCCACCATGCCCAGCTAATTTTTTGTATTTTTTAGTAGAGACGGGGTTTCACCGTGTTGACCAGGATGGTCTTGATCTCTCGACCTCGTGATCCACCCGCCTCGGCCTCCCAAAGTGCTGGGATTACAGGCTTGAGCCACCGCGCCCAGCGCAAATTTTAACTTTTGAAGCAAATCAATTATTTCCCACTGTGTGGTGGCAAAAGGACTGGATTGAAAGAGTAGAGGGTCTAAGGTTTTAGGAAGGGTGAGGTTGGGGAGAAGTTACTGACTGGGGTGTGGGTTACAGGGACCCGGACTCAGATCCTTCTGTCACTGAGCCAACAAGAAGCCATTGAGAAACACCTGGATTTTGATAGCCGCTGTGCTCTGCTAGCACTGTTTGCACAGGCCACGCTTTCTGAACATCCCATGTCTTTTGAGGGCATTCAGCTACCACAGGTAACCTTTGGGGTCTAAGGTGGGGGGAGCTGGTGAACTAGATCTAGGGACTGGGTCTTTGCACCTGTCTACAGAGGATGGTACGGAGAGAGGGGCTTAAGCTGGGACGAGGTGGATGTAGACCAAAGATTGTATCCCACAGGTCCCAGGAAGGGTGCTCTTCTCCCTGGTGAAGCAGTATTTGCATGTCACCTCACTTCTGGATCAGCTGAACGACAGTGCTGCAGAGGCAGGAACCCAGAACACCTCTGCTCCTGAGGAGTTGAGCGGGGAGAGGGGTCAACTAGAGCTGGAGTTCAGTATGGCCATGGGCACCCTGATCTCGGAGCTGGTGCAAGCCATGCGCTGGAACCAGGCCTCAGACAACCCAAGGAGCTCCGCACGGTCCCCCGGTTCCATCTTCCAGCCTCAGCTGGCAGCTGTGAGCCCAGGGCTCCCTGCTGCCCAGGCTCAGCCCTCCTTCAGGAGGTCAAGACGGTTTCGCCCTCGTTCTGAGTTTGCAAGTGGCAATACCTATGCCTTGTATGTGCGGGACACACTGCAGCCAGGGATGCGAGTGCGGATGCTGGATGATTATGAGGAGATCAGTGCTGGGGACAAGGGCGAGTTCCGGCAGAGCAACAGCGGCGTGCCTCCTGTGCAGGTGAGTGGCACACGGTGGTAGGACACTGCTGGGGGCCTATTTGGGGTGGGGCAGAGCTGGAGACTTCCCCATGGGGGGCTCCAGCAGGCCACCCAAAGAGAAAGCTTTCAGTAAGATTGGGATGGTGGGCCAGGCACAGTGGTTCATGTCTGTAATCCCAGCACTTTGGGAGGCCAAGGTGGGCGGATCACAAGGTCAGGAGTTCGAGACTAGCCTGGCTAACGTAGTGAAACCCTGTCTCTACTGAAAATACAAAAAATTATCTGGGCATGGTGGCGGGTGCCTATGATCTCAGCTACTCAGGAGGCTGAGGCAGAAGAATCGCTTGAACCCGGGAGGTGGAGGTTGCAGTGAGCTGAGATCACACCATTGCACTCCAGCCCAGGCAACAGTGCGAGACTTCATCTCAAAAAAAAAAAAAAAAAAAATCTTGAGTTTAGTAGGTTGTGAAGGCAAGAAGACCTCATACCCAGGAAGAAAAAAATATAGCCAGACTCCTCCAAAGGTCAGGATCAGGGAGATGGAGTGGTGGAGACCAGAAGGAAGTGTGGGTGCATAAGCCATGAAAGATAGGGTGAGAGGAGAGGCAGGCCCATCCCCCAAAGAAGAAGGCATCCTTCGCATGTGTGTGTGTATTTATGTATATTCTCCATATGCTGCTGTTTTGTTACATGGAGGTTTTTCTAAAACCTGGCCAGGTAGTCACCCTGAGGGCTGTAAGTCCTCAGTATTGGGCCACAGCCAGTCATTAATGAGTCCTCCCTTCCCCTTCCCTCTCTTTTTTTTCCTATCCTCCAGGTGTTGTGGGAGTCAACAGGCCGTACCTATTGGGTGCACTGGCATATGCTGGAGATCTTGGGCTTTGAGGAAGACATTGGGGACGTGGCTGAGTCTGATGAGTACCAAGGGGCGGTGGCCAGTGGAGTCCTAGGTAGAGGTGAGCTCAGGGAGGAAGCAAGGGTCAGCTCTGAGCAGAGTAGCGGTGGTCTGGCTGAGTTGCTGGTGACATCCCTGTGCCCCTCGGTCCATTTCCACAGCCCTGCCCACCCGGCGCTGGAGGCCCATAACAGAACTGTATGCTGTGCCTTACGTGCTGCCTGAGGATGAGGACACTGAGGAGCGTGAATACCTGACGCTGGCTGAGTGGTGGGAACTGCTGTTCTTCATCAAGAAGCTGGATGGACCTGACCATCAGGAGGTTCTCCAGATCCTCCAGGAGAACCTCGATGGGGAGGTAGAGCCAGACTGGAGACACTCAGAGTTTGGACGGCTGTATTGCAAGGGCTGGACTGTGTAGAGCATTTGGAAGGCTCGGGATGAAAAGTGGAGGTCAGAGAGTAGAAGGGGCTGCAGAGGAGAGGTCTGGAATTTTTGGAGGTGGGAGGGGCTGGTGAGCTGTTTGGGAGGAGCCAGCTGCCAGCTGTGAGAAGATCAGGATGGAGGGTATGTGTGCAGAGGGAGCCCCACCCCTACCAAGAGCTCCCTGGGGCCTCCGCGCTGGCAGGGCTGCCTACAGTGAGAGCTTCTCCTCAATGGCAGATTCTAGATGACGAGATCCTAGCTGAACTGGCCGTGCCCATAGAGTTGGCCCAGGACTTGCTGCTGACTCTGCCACAGCGACTCAATGACAGTGCCCTCAGGGACCTGATCAACTGCCATGTCTACAAGCAATATGGGCCTCAAGCCCTAGCAGGGCAGCCAGCCTACCCATCCCTTCTAGAAGCCCAGCAAGATATCCTCCTGCTGGAAGCTCAGGCCCAGGCTAAGGACTCAGAAGATGCAGCCAAAGTGGAAGGTGGGTGCTGGGCACAGCCGCTGAGCAGACACACCTTCAGGGCATTAGCAGAGGAGAGATGTCTGTGCTGATTTTTAGGCAATCCTTTCTGAAAGTGATGCCACCTTAGAATCTGCAACTTAGAGAGAAGCAACAAATGGAAAAGTGGACATTGTGTTCCCTCAAAGAGTGAAGGAGGATGTAAAGTTAAAAAATTTTGTAAGAGAATTTTGAAGACTTAAGCCCACACATTTAGCTTTTTCTATTGTAGAGAAACATTGCATGCTTTGAAATAAAGGGAAGGGCTCTCCTGTTTGCAGATGAAGCTACTTTGCTATTTTAAGAATATAAAATATAAAATTTGTCACGAAGTTGTCTTACAAAGACATGAAGAGATCATATCCCCAAACCTAACTTTTAGGGGGATTTAAATGAAAAATTTAAATTAAAAATTTAAAACATTTTTAGCATAAATTAGAGAAAAAGATTGAGAGTTATGAATCTGTCTATTTCTGAACCTTTACCTTACTAACAATGGCCAATTCCTGTGACTGTCCCCTTCCTGTAGCAAAAGAACCCCCATCTCAGAGTCCCAACACTCCCCTGGAGCGTCTGGTGGAGAGTTATGGTCCAGCTGGGAAAATCCTCCTGGATCTAGAGCAAGCCCTCAGCTCAGAGGGGACCCAGGAGAATAAGGTGAAGCCCCTCCTGCTGCAGCTGCAGCGGCAGCCCCAGCCCTTCCTGGCACTGATGCGGAGCCTGGACACTCCGGAGACTAACAGGGCCCTGCACCTGACCGTGCTGAGGTAAGAGGGCGGTGACAGGTGGGTCTCTGAGGGCAAAGTGAGGCTATGAGGCTGGCTGCACATCTCTCTGCCCCCAGAATCCTGAAGCAGCTGGTGGACTTCCCCGAGGCACTGCTGCTCCCCTGGCACGAGGCTGTGGATGCCTGCATGGCCTGCCTGCGGTCCCCAAACACTGATCGAGAGGTACCCCCGCCGTGCTCTGGAGAGAGGCTGGGGGAGAGGACAAAGGCAGCCACTGGCGAGGCACACCTGCTGGGCGAGGCTCTGAAGGGCGTGACGGAGTCTTCTTTGGGCTCTTGGTTTGAGTTTTGCTTTTAAAATTGAATTTTATTTTTTTTTAAATAGTTAATACATTCACATGGTTCACAAATCAAAAAGCTCTAACAACGTATACACTGAGAATTCTTGCTCTCACCTGAATCCCTTTTCTCCCAGTGTCCCCCACACACCCCTTACTGGTAACTACTTGTATTAATTTATGTATCTTTCCCATGTTCCCTTATGCAAGTATAAGCAAACCCAAATGTGTGATCTTACCACCCTCTTTTTTACACAAAAGGACGTGGAAATATATATATATATACACACATATATACATAAAACATTAAGAGCTTCAATAGCTCCTTTTTTTGGCTAGGCCTGTGGGAGAAAGGGGGATGAAGGAGGCAAAGGCATCATATACCAGAGACTCCTGGAAGAGCTACAGAGGAGCCCTGGGCATAGAAGGCTTCAGAGGGGCTCAGAGAACTAGGGTCATGGTGACAGTAGGTATTTACAGTGTGGCTGTATTTTTGGCTGTTATCTAGAATTTAGTTTCTAAGGCGGGCTCATTGAGTATACACACAAACCCGGTCCCCGTCAGTCCCTTCCCAGCCATTCAGGTGTCTGTGCCTGAACATCTCAAAACACGGCCCTACAACTGGTTTTTGGGACAGTGGGGCCTGGATGAAAGAACCCAGGGATGCCCTCTGCAGTTTTTGCCAGCATAATCAGCAGCCTAGAACCCTAGAGTAGCAGGGCATCTTGTGCCCTTTTCCATTTTGGTTTGTCTTTGGCTCTCTAACTCCACCTGGCTCTTGTGTCTCCCCATCCCTGTCTTTTTACTTCCTCACTCTGCCTTGCTCACTGGTACCCCCAGCACCCAGTACACAGTGGGTACCTGCTACTGCAGATGCCCTCGCCCTGTCTTCATTCATCCCCCGCTTTATGTCCCCACCTAGGTGCTCCAGGAACTGATTTTCTTCTTGCACCACCTGACCTCAGTGAGCAGGGACTATGCTGTGGTGCTGAATCAGCTGGGAGCAAGAGACGCCATCTCCAAGGCCCTGGAAAAGCACCTGGGAAAGCTGGAGCTGGCTCAGGAGCTGCGGGACATGGTGTTCAAGTGCGAGAAGCATGCCCACCTCTACCGCAAACTCATCACCAACATCCTGGGAGGCTGCATGCAGGTCAGGAGGAAGGGGAGCCTGTGGGCTCAGGGCAGCATCAGAATATAAAACCCGAGCAGTGGCGGGTAAGGGCTGTGTTCCCAAGGCTGGGAACAGCAGGTGACTCCAGTGACCTTGGGGCATTTGTTCCCCTGCCCCTCTTCCCCATCTGGGCCTGCTCTGCTGGAGCTGTGGAGGAAGTCCCGCGGCTGCTTGATCTGCCTTCATCCGTGTTTCCACGTGTCTCTTGTGCTCCCCTTCCTCCCTGTGCCCCTTCTTTCTGATGTTCTGGCTACAGATGGTGCTGGGCCAGATCGAAGACCACAGACGGACCCACCGGCCCATCAACATCCCTTTCTTTGATGTGTTCCTCAGATACCTGTGCCAGGGTTCGTGCCTGTTGCCCTACCTCCCCACACCTATGTCTGTTTCCGCTCTGTACCCTACTGGGCTGTGACCGCCGCCCCTTCCCACTTGCCCCCAGGCTCCAGTGTGGAAGTGAAGGAGGACAACTGCTGGGAGAAGGTGGAGGTGTCCTCCAACCCGCACCGGGCCAGCAAACTGACGGACCACAACCCCAAAACCTACTGGGAGTCCAACGGCAGCGCCGGCTCCCACCACATCACCCTGCACATGCGCCAGGGCGTCCTTGTCAGGTAACGCTACTACGCCTGTGCTTTGCCACACACCTACACTTTCTTGTGACGCCCCTGTGTTTGTTTTGGGGGAAGCACCAACCCCCTGGACTTGGCCATGGGCCCTGTCTGCAAGTTCCAAATGGTTCTTCCTCCCTACTCCCAGGCAACTGACTCTGCTTGTGGCTAGCGAGGACTCAAGCTACATGCCGGCCCGAGTGGTGGTGTGCGGGGGTGACAGCACCAGCTCTCTTCACACGGAACTCAACTCGGTAGGGCCCAAGGCCATTAGCCATTAGCCCTCCCCTCACAGGATCTACTCTCCCACTTCGATCTGGTCCCATCCTACTTTTATCTACTCCACCTGTCTTGAGCCCTGCAGAAAATAGTGTCCTTTATCCCTGTGCCTGTGCCACCAGGCCCTGAACAATGAGGGTGGCACGAGAGTAGCTCTGCAGGACCCTACACATCCCAGGGCTGGGGAAGGGAGGGACCCCGTGAGAGGACTGGAGCCTAGAGCCAACTTGCTTGCCCTCCGCACTCCCATCTGCACATGTGGAGGTGACAGCCTTCTCTGCCCCCTGCCAGGTGAATGTGATGCCCTCTGCTAGCCGGGTGATCCTCCTGGAGAACCTGACCCGCTTCTGGCCCATCATCCAGATCCGCATAAAGCGCTGCCAGCAGGTGGGGCCAGGAGGTGGGGTGTGGCCCTGGGTACCAGGCTCTGAGCCCCATAAACGGGCAGATCTTGAGCCAGAGGGCCAGCCTGGGTCTCGGGCAGCTCCAGGGGTGAGGCTTGAGGGCGTAGCTGACTCCAGCCCATCCCAAGGAGAGTGTGGGGCAAATGAAGCCAGTCTTGTGTGTTTCAGGGTGGCATTGATACGCGCATTCGGGGGTTAGAGATCCTAGGCCCCAAGCCCACGTTCTGGCCAGTGTTCCGGGAGCAGCTCTGTCGTCACACACGCCTCTTCTACATGGTTCGGGCACAGGCCTGGAGCCAGGACATGGCGGAGGACCGCAGGAGCCTCCTGCACCTGAGTTCTAGGTGTGTGAGAGTTGCGTTTATGCCTTTGTCTGTGGGAAGGTAAGGCTGTTGCAAGTAGCTGGCAGGCAGGGGTCCACCGAAGCTTCGAGGTAGAGGTTTGATATGCTTGGGGAGGGGCTGAAGTGTTCTGAGCTGTGGGAGGGGAAGAAAGGATAAAGAGAAGAGATTCCTCCAGTGGGTTGGGAATGGGATATACCAGTTAGCACAGGGAAGCTCTGAAGGTTCAGTTTGGGTGCTGGGGGTTAGCTGGCAGTCTTAGGCAGGGTGGACACTAGGGTAACATATGCCTTAAGCCTCTGACACCTTCCTTCTCCATTCTCAACCCCAGACTCAACGGGGCTCTGCGCCAGGAGCAGAATTTTGCTGACCGCTTCCTCCCTGACGACGAGGCCGCCCAAGCACTGGGCAAGACCTGCTGGGAGGCCCTGGTCAGCCCCCTGGTGCAGAACATCACCTCCCCCGGTAACCATGCTGACACCTAGTCCCACTGCCATCTCAGGGCTTGGCTCCACTAAGCAGCTCCTTCTTGCTGTACCCTAGAACCACCTGGGTTATGCCCTGACCCTTTTGGCACCTGCGTTTGTAACCCCAGTGCCGTCTTCTCACAGCCCAGGGGCTGCCGCCTTTCCCATGACTCCCAAGTGTCAGCTGACACCATAAGTGCAGGAGGGGCCTTGCTACTCCCTCCCTTGTATCATTCTGTCCAGTTGCTCTGTCCACGCTCCTGTTCAGCCCAACTTCTCCCACTTCCCTGCAGACATGGCTGTGCCTTGGTTTGTTTATCTCACCCTCTAGATGAAGATGGCATCAGCCCCCTGGGTTGGCTGCTGGACCAGTACCTGGAGTGCCAGGAAGCTGTCTTCAATCCCCAGAGCCGAGGCCCAGCTTTCTTCTCGCGGGTGCGCCGTCTCACTCACCTGCTGGTGCATGTGGAGCCCTGCGAGGCACCCCCTCCTGTGGCGGCCACTCCTCGGCCTAGTGAGTAGTGGGGATTCAGGTGGGGAGCTCTAGTTAGGAGCGTTTTCCCGGGCCCCACGTGTACACAGCAGGCTTCCGTCCATCCTCATCCTTCCCCTCCCTGTGTGCTCAGCCTGTTCAGCTTCCAAGTTTGTGTCACCTCTATCCAAGAACATCATTTTGGGTGGCAGCATGTCAGGAAAGGCCTCAGGGCGCCCCCTTGGATGGGGACTTGGGAGTGGAGGGGCTGCCCCCTCCTTGCCTCTGCCACTTTCTTGGTCTCCACAGAGGGCAGAAACAGAAGCCACGACTGGAGCTCCTTGGCTACCCGGGGCCTTCCAAGCAGCATCATGAAAAACCTGACCCGCTGTTGGCAGGCCGTGGTGGAGAAGCAGGTGGGCAGCAGCAGGCCTGGAGGAGAGGGGACGCCATAATGGTGGTGTGTTGGGTTGTGTCTTCATGCTCCTGCCCCTTCCTTCCAGGTGAACAATTTTCTGACCTCATCCTGGCGGGACAATGACTTTGTGCCACGCTACTGTGAGCACTTTAATATTCTGCAGAACTCGAGCTCTGAGCTGTTTGGGCCACGGGCAGCCTTCTTGCTGGCGCTGCAGAATGGCTGTGCGGGGGCCTTGCTGAAGCTCCCTTTTCTCAAAGCTGCCCACGTAAGCCTCCACCCTTGCCTCATCCCTACAAACTCTCCCTTCCTCACCTCGTCCAAATGGCCCACCCTTCCATTCCCATTCTATGATGAACATGTTAGTAAAAGCCACATCATCAGAAATTCAAAAAATGGAAAAAAAAATAGTGGCCAGGCACAGTGGCTCACACCTGTAATCCCAGCACTTTGAGAGGCCAAAGTGGGTGGATCATGAGGTCAGGAATTTGAGGTGAGCCTGGCCAACATGGCGAAACCCCATCTCTACTAAAAATACAAAAATTAGTTGGGCATGGTAGCACACACCCATAGTCCCAGCTATTTGGGAGGTTGAGGCAGGAGAATTGCTTGAACCCAGGAGGTGAAGGTTCCAGTGAGAAGAGATTGCACCACTGCACTCCAGCCTGGGCAACAGAGCAAGACTCCATCTCAGAAAAAAAATGCAAAAAACAAATGCTGAGCTAAAATGCAAGAAGCACCCTGGAAAGCAGGGTACAGAGCAGCAGGAGCATGAAGCCCTGGCTCCTTGTGTAGCCTCCAGTCCCAGTTTATCAGGAACACTGCAGCAGGACCATCTTTGTGCATGTAACTTACCTCCTCGTTCCCTCCCTCCCTTCCTTCTTCCTCTTCCTCCTTCCCTCCCTCTCTCACTCTCCTTCTCCCTCCCTTCTTCCCTCCCTCTCTTTTCCCCTCCCTCCCTCTCTTTCTTTCCCCTCCCTCCCTCTCTCTCTGTTTCCCCTCCCTCCCTCTCTCTCTTTCCCCTCCCTCTCTCTCTCTCTCTCCTTTTTTTCTGTTTCTCTCTTTCTTTTTTTCCTTCTTTCTTTCTTTCTTGACAGGGTCTTACTCTCTTCCAGGCTTGCAGTATTCCAGTCACAGCTCACTGCAGCCTCAACCTCCTGGGCTCAGGTGATCCTCTCAGCCTCCTGGTAGCTGGGACCCCAGGCATGTGCTACCACGCCCAGCTAATTTTTTTTGTATTTTTAGTAGAGACGGGGTTTCGCCATGTTGCCCAGGCTGGTCTCCAACTCCTGGGTTCAAGCCATCTGCCTGTCTCGGCCTCCCAAAGTGCTGGGATTACAGGCATGAACCACACCTGGCCTTATTTTTTCATTTTGAATGATTTTATTAGTTTGATTTTTAGACACAATGTGAAAAGGCACTTTCTGTAATTGTTAATATTGCTAATTTGTACAGTGGTTAATGATTTTATAAAATAGTTGCATAAAAGCACTGACCACCTTAGGAAGCAGCCCACATT
>NW_016107512.1:1762371-1768471 GCF_001604975.1 Cebus imitator | reverse complement strand
GTTTCACCATGTTGACCAGGATGGTCTCGATCTCTTGACCTCGTGATCCACCCGCCTCGGCCTCCCAAAGTGCTGGGATTACAGGCTTGAGCCACCGCGCCCAGCCAAGCAGCCCACATTCATGTCTACTTTCTAGACACTCCCTCCTCCCACTCACCTGCTCTGCTGGCTCATTCATGGCTTTCCTGTGGTTCATGGCTTTCCTATGCTCTGCCGTTGCTCAGGTGAGTGAGCAGTTCGCCCGGCATATTGACCAGCAGATCCAGGGCAGCCGGATCGGTGGAGTCCAGGAAATGGAGAGGCTAGCGCAGCTGCAGCAATGCCTGGAAGCTGTCCTGATTTTCTCCGGCCTGGAGATAGCCACCACCTTTGAATATTATTACCAGTGAGTGTGGACCTAGGGAGCGGGAGCTGGCAGGAGACAGGGTAACAGTGGCAGAGCCAGCTCACAGGCCTGGGAGTCTGGGATAGAGGCAGGCTGGAGTCTCAGAGCGGGAGGCTGGGCCACACTGACGCCCACACTGAGGCTTGGCCCGGGCTGCGTGTGCTGCAGGCACTACATGGCGGACCGTCTCCTGGGCGTGGTCTCGAGCTGGCTGGAGGGGGCCGTGCTGGAGCAGATCGGTCCCTGCTTCCCCAACCGCCTCCCCCAGCAGATGTTGCAGAGCCTGAGCACCTCGAAGGAGCTGCAGCGCCAGTTCCACGTCTACCAGCTCCAGAGGCTGGATCAGGAACTCCTAAAACTGGAGGATGCAGAGAAGAAAATACAGGTGAGTGCCTTGGAAGGGATGAGCAAATGAGAGGGTAGGGGGAAGAAAGGCGTGGAGCAGACTGGAGGAGGCCATGGCATCTGGGAACCCTGTGCTCCTTCAGGTGGACCATGAGGCCAGTGGCAAGGAGCACAGGAGTGAGAAGGAAGAGGGAGCTGGGGCAGCAGCAGTGGTGGATGCAGCGGAGGGAGAGGAGGAAGAGGAGGAGAATGAGGACCTATACTACGAAGGGGCAATGCCGGAAGTTTCTGTGCTTGTCCTGTCCCGACACTGCTGGCCTGTCGCCTCGATCTGCCACACACTGAACCCCAGAACCTGCCTACCCTCCTACCTGAGGGGCACTTTGAACAGATACTCCAACTTCTACAACAAGAGTGAGCAGCCAGGCAGAGGGGGCTAGGGAGGGGATGGGCTGCTAGGAAAGGACCTGGGGTTGAGGGCAGACCCTGGTGTTGGGAGGCTTGATGTGAAAAGAGATGGTCTCTGGCTGGGCACGGTGGCTCATGCCTGTAATCCTAGCACTTTGGGAGGCCGAGGAAGGTGGATCGCTTGAGGTCAGGAATTCAAGACCAGCCTGGGCAACATGGTGAAACCCCACCTCTACTAAAAATACAAAAATTAGCTGGGTCTGGTAATGTGTGCCTGTAATCCCAGCTACTCGGAGGCTGAGACAGGAGAATCACTTGAACCCAGGAGGTGGAAGTTGCAGTGAGCCAAGATCGCACCACTGCACTCCAGCCTGGTGACAGAGCAAGACTCTGTCTCAAAAAAAAAAAAAAAAAAACCCATATGGCAACCCTCAAAGACACTGATGAGAGCCTACCTGGTACCAGGCTAGGCATAGGATAGCTCCCAGATACCTGAAGCTCACACCATGGAGGCAGGCCCAGAGAAGGCCGAGATCTGGAAGCTCAGACTGGGAGCCCCAGTGTCCATAAATGCTGGGGTCATATGCCCTGCAGAGATCAGCAGAGCTTGACCAGTGCGCACCTTCCCTCCAATACCAACTCCCTCCTTTCCCCTGCTCTTTGTCTCCCTCCCCATTCCTGGTACGTCTCCAGGTCAGAGCCACCCTGCCCTAGAGCCAGGCTCACAGAGGCAACTGCAGTGGACATGGCTGGGCTGGGCTGAACTGCAGTTTGGGAACCAGACCCTGCAAGTGTCCACTGTGCAGATGTGGCTACTGCTGTATCTCAATGATCTGAAGGTGACCCAGCCCCGTTGTACCTCTCTCCCATCTCCCACTTAGTCCCTCGCCTGTCTTCCCAAAACCTTGACTCCCTCTGTCCTCTCCTCTCCACTCCTTGGGGAGGCCCTGAATGTCTCCCATCTGTTGTTCTCTGAAGGCGATCTCTGTGGAGAGTCTGCTAGCACTCTCAGGGCTCTCCGCAGACATGCTCAATCAGGCGATTGGGCCTCTCACCTCTTCAAGAGGCCCTTTGGACCTTCACGAGCAAAAGGATATACCAGGAGGTATGCACTTAGGGCCAGAGGGGCCTCTGCTCTGAGGCAGGGCCGGGCTCCTCATGGGCTCTCCACTGAGTGAGTGATCAACATTTATTTCAGGGGTCCTCAAGATTCGAGATGGCAGCAAGGAAGCCAGGTCGAGATGGGACATTGTGCGGCTCATCCCACCTCAGACATACCTGCAAGCTGAGGATGAAGAGGGCCGGAACTTGGAGAAGAGACGGAACATTCTGAACTGCCTGATCGTCCGAATCCTCAAGGCCCATGGGGACGAGGGGCTGCACATTGACCAGCTTGTCTGTCTGGTAGGCGGGGGTGGGCACAGTGGGTGACAGATCTTTGCTGGGCTTAGGGGAGCAGTCTCCAGGACGAGGTGGGTCCACATGTGGTGAAGCACCTGGTTCACTAAGTAACCTGTAGGAGTGTGAGGACTGAGGTCGGGGTGCACCTGGCATCCTTGGGGCATCCTGTCCTAGCTGCTTGTGATTGGAGTGGAAGCTCAAGGAGAGGTCAGTTGCCTCTAACCTACCACTTCTCTCTTCCTTCCCCACACCAGGTGCTGGAGGCTTGGCAGAAGGGCCCGTGTCCTCCCAGGGGCTTGGTCAGCAGCCTTGGTAAAGGGTCTGCCTGCAGCAGCACCGATGTCCTCTCCTGCATCCTGCACCTCCTGGGCAAGGGCACGCTGAGACGCCATGATGACCGGCCCCAGGTGCTGTCCTATGCAGTCCCTGTGACTGTCATGGAGCCTCACACCGAGTCCCTGAACCCAGGCTCCTCAGGCCCCAACCCCCCCCTCACCTTCCATACCCTGCAGATTCGCTCTCGGGGCGTGCCATATGCCTCCGGCACTGGCACGCAGAGCTTCTCTACCTTCCGGTAACCCTGGACTTGGGATCAGGGGAAGGTAGAGCTGGAGCTTTTACAGAAATAAAATGTGAGAGTTTGATTATATGACCTGTGCGTGTTTGGCAACTGCTACGAGATTTGAGCGGGGAGGTGGGGGAGCTTTCATGGCTGGTGGGGAAAAAGCCCTTGGCACTGAGGCTGTCACATGATATGCCAAGGGTCTTGTTAGGGTGAGGATGGTAGACTGGGAGAAAGGCAGAGGGAGTCAGGTGCGACTTAGCAGAGGGATTGAGGGGACCCAGGCAGGATGATGGCACTCAGCCCTGTCTCAGAGGGTGTGTGGTCAGAAGTGCTTTCATCTGGCAGGCTGGAGACCCAAGCCCACCTTGGCCACTCACCAGATGGTTTGTAACTTGGGCAGATTGTCGAACAGGGCTTCATTTTCCTCATTTATGGAATTGGCCCAGTCACTGTGGGACTCTGACAAGTAACAGGTATGGAAGCATTTGACGTGGCGAATGAAGGCTTTGCCAGTGAGTCCCTATTTTGGCCACCACTCCCGGCAGTCAATGTGCTTCCTTGGTGCCTTCCCTAAGGAAGACTGAAACGATGAAGGTGAGGTCAGTGACCAACATTTCTTACTTCCACAAAGCTCCTCCATTTTGCCCCTCTCTTCCACTCCTCTGCCTCCACCCTTTCTCTATCCCTGCAGAGCTGCACTCGCTGTCATCAAACTCCTACCCCTTGATTCTCAAAATGAGAGAGTGGAAGAAAAAATGAGAAAGGGAAGGAAGGAAGGGAGGGAGGGAAGGAAAGAAATGAAGGGAGGGAGGGGAAAGAAAGAGAAAGAAAGAAACTCCTACCCCTGCAGGCACAGCGATATGCACCTTTAGCCCCAGCTACTCGAGAGGCTGAGGCAGGAGGATTGCTTGAGACCAGGAGTTCTGGGCTGCAGTGTGCTGTGCTGTCCAGGTATCTACACCAAGTTCAGCATCTATATGGTGACCTCCCAGGAGTGGGGGGATCCCCAGGTTGCCTAAGAAGGTGTGAACTGGGCCAGGTCAGAAAGAGAGCAGCTAAAAACTCCCAAACTGATTGATCAGTAGTGGGATCGTGCCTGTGAATAGCCACTGCACTCCTGCCTAGGCAACAGAGACCCTGTCTCTAATATATAGAAAAAGCAGAAACTCCTACCCCTAACTAGCCCCATTGGTAAGCCTCTACTCTCCTGCTGTTGGAGAGGTTTGCTTTTGCTACTATGATTGGCTCCCTTGGCACCATCCACACTGAAGCAGGGCAGCTCAGGTCAGTCCAGGGGACCCTGCGCCAGGGGTACAGCTCTGTGTCTTGGCAGGGCCACTGGGGAGGAGGGATGACCCAGGCATCTCAAAGCTCATAGCCCAGAGGTGACAGAAAAAGCCTTGGAAGGAGGGGGAAGAGGGATGAGAAAGAGTCAGGTGATAAAGGAGGCCCCAGAAGCTAGACAGAGAGAACTGAGTGCCACCAAGCCTGGGATTTGGAGTCTAGCGGGGAAAAAGGCCATGGCTTATGGGAGAATCAGGCTGCTCAGAATGAGGCCATAATACAGAGGGGCCCCAGCAGACAGACGGCTCATGCTTGCTTTGCAGTATTGGTCCCGTGGTGGTGTTGGTGGCTTTCAAAGCAGGGGCCTGCCTGCTGAGCCATGGCTGCTCTTTGGAGCATAGTCCAGACAGGCAGCAGCAGCAGGTGGGGGCCACAGTGGGCCCAGACACATTGGGGTTGCTGCAGCTTGTCACTTGGGTGCCTCTCCACCTTTGAACCAGAGATAATAGACTTTTATTGGCCCAGGCCCAATATTCTTGAGCTCACTCTCAAGTGCCAGAGTTTTTTGCCCTTCTCTAGACTTTCCTGCTCTTTATGAGTTTATCCTGCTTCAGCAGAAACTCAAACCACTTCCTGCTGTGGGGTCTGGTAGCCAGCCCAGCATGCAGTGCACGTAGGGACAGACGATAGGACTTACTGTGCTGTTTCTGCCTCGAGGCCTCCTCCCTGGACTGAGCCAAAGGCTATGCCTTGAACTCACTGCCCTTGAAGCAGGAGTGGCAGGGAACAAAACTCTCGAACACCAAACTGAAGAAGGAAGTGGCTTTTTATTCAGCAGGGAGCTGCAGGGTGCTACAACCTCATTCACCAAGCTCCCTAAGCTGCAGCTTCTCTCCCCTTTTATAGGCTTACAATGCTGAAGGGGAAACTGAGGCAGAACTATGTAATTGCCCATTTGCTGGACATCCAACCTTACATCTTTTGGCTTCATTGATTTGCTAATTCATAGGCAGCGTGAGTGGGGACCAGAAGGGGAGGGGGCTTAGAGACAAGACAAGAGTAACAAACTGTTTGTTGGCAGAGGTGTATAAGGACGGAGCCTGGTCCGTGGAGACGTGGGGGCATGAACCAGTGCCAGGCTCCAGCCGGCAGAGATAGCATTCACTTGCAGCTCTTTCAAGGTTAACAGCGAGATGCTGGGAACTAAAAAGGGAGTCATTTTCCCAGCTCTTTGGTATTTTAATTCATTTTATTTCCTTCTTCACCCTCCTTCTCATCTGGAAGGGGGGAGGGAGGTGAAATTCAAAGGAGATGGGGGGGGTCCTCCCCTCTCACCCTCATCAACCCCTGGGCATCCTACTCAGTCACCTTGCCAATCTCCCATGAGGTACCTTCTTGCTCATCTGTGATGGAAAAAGTCTCCATTTCTTTTTTTTTTTTTCTTACAGAGGAGTCTCACTCTGTCTCCCAGGCTGGAGTGCAGTGGCACAACCTCCGCCTCCCAAGAGATTCTCCTGTGTCAGCCTCCCAAGTAGTTGGGATTACAGGTGCCCACCACCAAGCCCAGCTAATTTTTGCATTTTTAGTAGAGACGGGGTTTCACCATATTGGTCAGGCTGGTCTCAAACTCCTGACCTCAGGTGATCCACCCGCCTTAGCTTCCCAAAGTGCTGGGATTACAGGCATGAGCCACCACATCCACTATTTTTTTT
>NW_016107512.1:1761039-1762310 GCF_001604975.1 Cebus imitator | reverse complement strand
ATGGAGTGCAATGGGACGATTTTGGCTCACTACAACCTCCACCTCCCAGGTTCAAACAATTCTCCTGCCTCAGCCTCCAAGTAGCTGGGATTACAGACATGTACCACCATACCTGGCTAATTTTGTAATTTTTAGTAGAGACAGGGTTTCTCCATGTTGGTCAGGCTGGTCTCAAACTCCTGACCTCAGGTGATGCACCTGCCTTGGCCTCCAAAAGTGCTGGGGATTACAGGCATGAGCCATCTCGCCCAGGCTAGAGTGCAGTGGTGTGATCTTTGCCTCACTGCAATCTCCATCTCCCGGGTTCAATGCCTGATTCTCCTGCCTCAGCCCTAAGTAGTTGGGACTACGAGCGCCCACCACCACACCTGGCTAATTTTTATATTTTTAGTAGAGATGGGTTCTCACCATGTGGCCAGGCTGGTCTGCAACTCCTGACCTTAGGAGATCCACCTACCTCAGCCTCAGCCTCCTAAAGCACTGGGATTGCAGGCGTGAGCCAGCACCCCTAGCCTACGGCAATTCTTAAGGAAGAACATACCAGCTTTGGCCTTGAAACCCTGCATGTCTCCATCTGCAGTGCAGCTCCCGTGTTGCCCTCCTCAGCACACATCTCACCCTACCCCGAGACTCAGGCCTGCTTGATTTGCCCAAATCCAGGTGAAAAGCTCTGACTTCAAGCACAGTCCAGTCTTCTGTCACCAGCACCAGGAAGGATGTGAACCTTTCCCTCAGGACCATCCACCCTACAGGGCAGACAGTTTGCCTCATTTCTACGATAACTCAGGGGACAGAAGTTCACTATCTTGACCCCATCGTGAGGCCATCCTCACAGCCGTAACTCCTTCTATTCCTACAGCTGGCTTGGGACCTTGGCTTGTCAAGATTAGTCAGCCCCCACCTCCCCAAAAACAAAACCAAGCAAAGACCACATACTGATTCCATTTTCTTTTCTGAGACATTCACTGTCGCCAGACCAGTGTGCAGTGAATGGCACAATCTTGGCTCACTGCCACCTCTGCCTCCTGGGTTCAAGCGATTCTCCTGCCTCAGCCTCCCAAGTGGCTGGGATTACAGGCATGTGCCACCACACCTGGCTAATTTTTTGTATTTTCAGTAGAGATGGGGTTTCACCGTGTTAGCCAGGATAGTCACAATCTCCTGACCTTGTGACCCGCCCATCTCAGCCTCCCAAGGTGCTGGGATTACAGGCGTGAGCCACTATGCCCAGCCATACTGATTCCACTTATATAAAATGTCCCCAATAGGCA